>NC_041228.1:21300379-21312209 GCF_002837175.3 Physeter macrocephalus | reverse complement strand
TCCATTTTGAGTTTATTTTTGTGTATGGTGTTAGGTGTGTTCCAATTTCATTCTTTTACATGTAGGTGTCCAGTTTTCCCAGCACCACTTATTGAAGAGACTGTCTTTTCTCCATTGTATATCCTTGCCTCCTTTGTCATAGATTAGTTGACCATAGGTGCGTGGGTTTATCTCTGGGCTTTTTATCCTGTTCCATTGATCTACTTCTGTTTTTGTGCCAGTGCCATATTGTCTTGATCATTGTAGCTTTGTAGTATAGTCTGAAGTCAGGGAGTCTGATTCCTCCAGCTCTGTTTTTTTCCCTCCAGATTGCTTTGGCTATTCAGGGTCCTTTGTGTCTCCAAACAAATTTTAAGATTTTTTGTTCAAGTCCGTAAAAAATGCCATTGGTAATCTGATAGAATAGTAATATTTTGAAAGATATCTTTTTCTTCTTTTCTGAGCAATAGGCCTCAGTAGTGGGCTTAAAATTTCAGTAAACCATGTTATAAAGAGATGTGCTGTCATCCAGGCTTTGTGATTCTATTTGCAGAGTACAGCCAGAGTAGGAACATAATTCTTTTTTTTCTTTTAATCGTTCTCTGTGCTATACAGTAGGACCTTGTTGTTTATCCATTCTCTATATAATAGCTTACATCTGCTAACCCCAACCTCTCACTCCCTCCCTTCCCCAACTCCCTCTCCCTGGGCAACCACAAGTTTGTTCTCTATGTCCATGAGTCTGTTTCTGTTTTGTAGATAGGGTGATCTGTGCCATATTTTAGATTCCACATATAACTGATATCATATGACTTTTGCCTTTCTCTTTCTGACTTACTTCACTTAGTATGATAATCTCTAGTTGCAACCATGTTGCTGCAATGGCATTATTTTGTTCTTTTCATGGCTACATAGTATTCCATCGTATATATGTACCACTTCTTCTTTGTCCACTCATATGTTGATGGACATTTAGGTTGTTTCCATGTCTTGGCTATTGTGAATAGTGCTGCTGTGAACATAGGGGTGCATGTAACGTTTTGAATTAGAGTTTTGTCTGGATATATGCCCAGGAGTGAGATTTCTAGATCATATGGTAATTCTATTTTTAGTTTTCTGAGGAACCTCCACAATGGAAAAAAAATGAGGTTGCTATTTCTACCACGTCTGCAGGTATTTCCTCCACTGAAATCTTGAACCCCTCAAAGTCATCCATGAAGGGTGGAATCAGCTTCTTCCAAATTCCCATTAATGTTGATGTTTTGACCTCTTCCCACGAATCACAAATGTTCTTAATGGCATCTAGAGTGGTGAATCCTTTCCAGAAGGTTTTCAATTTACTTTTCTCAGATCCATCAGAGGAATCACTATCTATGGTAGTGTTAGCTTTATGAAATGTAGCTCTTAAATAATAAGACTTGGAAGTCTAAATTACTCTTAGATCTATGGGCTGCAGAATGGATGTGATATTAGCAGGCATGAAAACAACATTAATCTCATTGTTCATCTCCATCAGAGCTCTTGGGTGACCAGAAGCATTGTCAATGAGCAGTAATATTTTGAAAGCAATCTTTTTTCCTTTTTTTCTAAGCAGTAGTTCTAAACAGTGGGCTTAAAACATCCAGTAAACCATGTTTACAGGATGTGCTGTCATCCAGGCTTTGTTGTTCCATTTATAGAGCACAGGCAGAGTAGATTGAGCATAATTCTTAGAGGCCCTAGGATTTTTGGAGTGGTAAATGAACTCCGGCTTCAACTTAAAATCACCAGCTGCATTAGCCCCTAACACAGCCTGGAGCCAAGCATTGACTTCTCTCTAGTTATGAAAGTCTTAGATGACATTTTCTTCCAATATAAGGCTGTTTAATTTACAATGAAAATGTGTTGTTTAGTGTAGCCACCTTCACTAATGATCTTCGCTAGATATTCTATATAACTTGCTGCAGCTTCTACATCAGCACTTGCTGCTTCATGCTGTACTTTTAGGTTATGGAGATGGTTTCTTTCCTTATATCTGATAAGCCAACCTCTGCTAGCTTCAAACTTTTTTCTGCAGCTTCCTCACCTCTCTCAGCCTTCTTAGAACTGAAGAGAATTAGGTTCTTGCTCTGGATTAGGCTTTTGCTTAAGAGAACACTGTGGTTGTTTTGATCTTCTATCCAGACAACTAAAACTTTCTCCATGGAAGCAATAAGCCTGTTTTCCTTTCTTATCATTCTTATGTTCACTAGAGTAGCACTTTTAATTTCCTTCAAGAACTTTTCCTTTGAATCCTTAACTGGGCTCACCGTTTGGTGCAAGAGGCCTAACTTTTGGTCTGTGTTGGCTTTTGACATGCCTTCCTCACTAAGCTTAACCATTTCTAACTTTTGATTTAAAGTGAGAGACATGCGACTCTTCCTTTCACTTGAACATTCAGAGGCTACTGTAAGGTTATTAGTTAGCATAATTTCAATATTGTTGTGTCTCAAGGAACAGGGAGGCCGGAGGAGAGGGAGAGAGATGGGGGAACAGCCAGTCAATCAAGCAGTCAGAACACACGACACTTAATAAGTTTGCTGTCTTACACAGGTGTGGTCTGTGGCAATCCCAACAATAACAATAGTAACATCAAAGATCACTGATCACAGATCACCATAACAAATATACTGATAATAAAAAGTTTGAAATATTGTGAGAATAACCAAAATGTGACACAGAGACAAGAAGTGAGCAAATGCTGTTGGACAAATGGTGCTGATAGTCTGGTTTGATGCAGGGTTGCCACAAACCTTCAATTTGTAAAAAACGCAGTATCTGTAAAGCCCAATAAAGCACAATGAAATGAGGTATGCCTGCATTTAATTTTAATTTAATGTTTATGTTATATTAATGATAAGAAATATATATTTTTTTGGATAAAATCTGATGTTTAGGATCTTTATAATTTGATTTTCTCAGTCAGGATGGATTCTATAAAGAGAAAAATAAAAAAATACAAGGTATGTTTCCCTCTCTATTAAGGGCTTTAAAAAGAGAATCTCAGATCTTGAGGTTCCTCAAGTCCTTTTGTTACATGGTAAAGGAATTTTGAGAATGTTTTTATGGAGACAAACATACAGAGTATATTTGGTATTGCCTTAAAAAAAATTAACTCATATAAATTTTGCAGGTTCTGTGTTTGAATTAAACAATGGAGACATTACATGCTTGGCACTAATGAAATTGAAAGTTTCTAATTGCTTCTTGTATTTACCAAAAATTCAAAAGGGATGCATTTACATATATTTTCTACCAAGCCCACAGCATTTTGGCTGAGTTTTCCAAGTCAGGTAAATCTCTCCTATTGTTTACATCGGTGTCCATGCCAAAGAGGAATGATTCAGTAGAAAAGCAGTCTTGCAGAATATAGCTGCCAAGTTTCTGGATCATACCTATTTAAAATACGTAAATTTAGGACCCATTCTAGAAACAAGGACAAAAAATACAGATTAATGAATAGTTTGAATATTTGTATTTTATGTCCATCTATATATAATATTTAATGAAGCGCCAAAGAGAAATGAAAATCAATGGAATGCCAAAAAAATGAATCAACACGAATGGAAAAAAACTACAACATATCAAAACTTATGGGATGTAGCAAAAGCAGTACTAAGAGGGAATTTGATAGCAACAAATCCCCACATTAAAAAAGAAGACAGACAAATAAACAACCTAAAATTATATCAATACCTCAAGGAACTAGGAAAAAAAAGCAAATTAAGCCCAAATTAAGCAGAAGGAAGGAAACATTAAAGATTAAAGCAAACAAAAAAAAGAGAGAGAGAACAGGAAAAAAATTGAAAAAAATCAGCAAAACTGAGCGGGTTTTTTAAAAAGATAAAGTCAACAATATAGCTAGACTAAGGAAAAATGAGAGACGACTCAAATAAATAAGTCAGAAATGGAAGAAGAAACATTACAACAAATAACACAGAAATAAAATATCATAAGTGACTATTATGAACAAATATATGCCAACAAATTTGACAACCTAGAAGAAATGGTTAAATTCCTAGAAACATACAATCTACCAAAACCGAATCAAGAAGAAATAGAAAGCCTGAACAGACCAACAACAAATATGGAGATTAAAACAGTAATCAAAAGGCTCCCAACAAAGAAAACCCAGGACCAGATGGCTTTACAGCTGAATTCTATCAAATGATTAAAGAATTAATACCAATCCTTTTTAAACTCTTACAAAATACAGAAGAAGAGGGAACACTTCCAAATTCACTTTATGAGGTCAGCATCACCCTGATATCAAAGCCAGACAAAGACACCATAAGAAAAGAAAATTACAGAGCAATATCTCTGATAAACAAGGATGCAAAAAATCCTCAACAAAATATAAGCAAACTGAATTGAAGAGCACATTAAAAGGGTCATATACCATGACCAAGCAGATTTATCCCTGGGATGCAAGGATGGTTCAACATATGCAAATCAATCAATATGATATACCACATTAACAGAATGAAGGATAAAAATCACATGATCATTTCAATAGATGCAGAGAAAGCATTTGATAAAATTTGAAACTCTTCCATGATAAAAGATCTCAACAAATCAGGTATAGAAGGAACTCATCTGAATATAATAAAGGCTACATATGTAAAGCCCACAGCTAACAAGATACTCAATGGTGAAAAACTGAAAGCTTTTCCTGTAGGGTCTGGAAAAAGGCAAATATGCCCACTCTTAGCACTTCTATTCAACATCATACTGGAAGTCCTAGCCAGAGAAATTATGTAAGAAAAAGAAAGAAAATAATCCAAATTAGAAAGGAAGAATTAAAATTATCTTTGTTTGCAGATGACAATCTTTTTTTGTTGAAGTATAGTTGACTTACAACATTTCAGGTGTACAGCAAAGTGATTCAGTTACCTATATAGTTCTATATTCAGCTATATATACATGTATTCTTTTTCAGATTCTTTTCTATTATGTTATTACAAGATATTGAATATAGTTCCCTTTGCTATACAGTAGGTCCCTATTGTTTATCTATTTTATACATAGTAGTGTGTATCTGTTAATCCCAAATTCCTAATTTATCCCTCCTCCACTCCTTTCCCCTTTGGTAACAGTAAGTTTGTTTTCTATTTCTGAGTCTATTTTTGTTGTGTAAGTTCATTTGTATCATTTTTTAGATTCCACAAATAAGTGATATCACATGATATTTGTCTTTCTCTGTTTTACTTCACTTAGTATGATAATCTCTATGTCCATCCATTTTGCTGTAAATGGCATTCTTTCTTTCATTTTTTATGGCTAATAGTCCATTGTATATATATGTATACACCACATCTTCTTTACCCATTCCTCTCTCGATGGACATTTAGGTTGCTTTCATGTCTTGGCTCTTGTACATAGTGCTGCTACGAACATTGGGGTACATGTACCTTTTCGAATTAGAGTTTTCATCTTTTCCAGATATATGCCCAGAAGTGGGATTGCTAGATCATATGGTAGTTCTATTTTTGTTTTGATAAGGAACCTCCATACTGTTTTCCACAGTGGCTGCACAAATCTACATTCCCACCAACAGTGTAGGAGGGTCCCCTTTTCTTCACACCCTCTCCAGCATTTACTGTTTATAGACTTTGATGATGGACATTTTGACCAGTGTGAGGTGATACCATATTGTAGTTCTGATTTGCATTTCTCTAATAATTAGTGATGTTGAGCATTTTTTATGTGCCTGTTGGCCATCTGTATGCCTTCTTTGGAGAAATGTCTATTTAGGTCTTCTGCCCATTTTTTGATTGGATTTTTTTTTTTTTACATTGAGCTACATAAGCTGTATAGTTTGGAAATTAATCCCTTGTCAATATTGTTTGCAAATATCTTCTTCCATTCCATAGGTTGTCTTTTCATTTTGTTTATAGTTCCTTTGCTGTGCAAAAGTTTTTAAGTTTAATTAGGTCCCATTTGTTTATTTTTGCTTTTGTTTCATTATTCTAGGAGATGGATCCAAAAAATATTGCTGAAATTTATGTCAAGGAGAAATCTTTTGGAGGTGATGGATATGTTTATGGCATAGATCATGGTGATCGTCTCAAGAGTATATGTTTATCTCTAAACTCATCAAGTTGTATACAGCTTTTTGTATGTGAATCACACCTCAATAAAATCTTTTTTTTTTAATAAAAGAAACATTTAAAAAACCTTACAAGCTTAAAATAACAAGCATTATTAACTCAAAATTTCTGTGTTCAGGAATCTGGTGTAGCTTATCTAGGTCCTCTGCCTCTAGGTTTCTCATGAGGATGTAAGCAAAGTGTTGGATGGGGCTGCAGTGCCATGTGAAGGCTTGACTAAGGGAGGATTCTCATTGAGGCTCACTCACATGGTTGTGTCAAGATTCACTTTCTCATGGGCTACTGGACTGAGGGCTCACTGCTGTCCAGGGGCCTCTCTCTATCCCTTGCTCCATGGCGCTCTCCATAGGTCAACTGTTGGCTTCCTTCAGAACAAGCAAGAAAGCAAGAAAGAGTGAGCAAGATGAAACTCACAGTCTTTCTATACCTAATCTAAGAAGTGACATCCTATTTCAAGGGGCCAGTTTAGAGGTTACCTACCCCCAAATACTAAAAATGTTTCTGGCAATTACCAGCATTTCAATTTAAATCTGTGTCGTCAGTCCCAAAAAGAATGCATCTGTGAACATACTTCTCTGCTTGGGTGTTCTTTGAACAGCACATTGCACTAAGTTCAACAAACATGCTGACTGACTGGATAATATTTCAATTTTACTGGAAAGTTCAATCTTAAAAGAAGGTAATAATATTCTCCCGCAGATATTGCTTCCTGAGTACTTCCTGGGTACTTATAACTATTCTTAGAATTGAAATTGCCAAAGAAAATAGTTAACTTGTGTATCTTATGTTAAAATATAAATGTATTGGGCTTCCCTGGTGGCGCAGTGGTTGCGCGTCTGCCTGCCGATGCAGGGAAACCGGGTTCGTGCCCCGGTCTGGGAGGATCCCACATGCCGCGGAGCGGCTGGGCCCGTCAGCCATGGCCGCTGAGCCTGCGCATCCGGAGCCTGTGCTCCGCAACAGGAGAGGCCACAACAGAGGAAGGCCCGCATACCACAAAAAAAAAAAAAAAAAAAAAAAAAAAAAAAATATATATATATATATATATATATAAATGTATCTACTGGAATGGGTTTCAAAGTTGCTGTTTGGACAAATTTGACATTTATTCTATTTCTCAAAACTCTTGAATATCACAGTACATAAAAGGTCCTGCAGAAAAGTGCCATAAGTTTTCTAGCTTCTGCATTTTCCTGGTGTCATGTTTAGTTGAATCTTAAAAGAAGGTTGTAACTGAAATGTCTTCAAGATACAAAGCATGAAGACAAAATAGTCAAAACTATATTAAACATATCTCCTTTTATATTTAGTGTGGAAATAAAGCTGTGATGTTCTTTTCAGATTATAAACTGACAGTCTGAAATTATACAGTGTCCTGTATATCTGCTTTTATATATTGTCAATAAAAGTTACTGTTATCTATATTTCATATATACTCATAATTCATTTAATCTAATGAAAGAGCAAATGTATTTGGACAGTTACTAGAAATTTTTTGTACCTTCCAACAACTAGATTTTTCTTGTTAGAGGCAAGTAAGCTTCTGCACATCTCTGCTCAGAAACGATACAGTAAAATTTCAATTTACCAGAACTCTTAGTCCTCTGGATGCTTACATCTGCATTCTATTTTTAGAAAAAGGAAATAAATCAAAAGGATAATCGGATATCAAGGCTTTCAAAAAAGCAAACACACTAGTCTTTTTGGATTTCTACGTTTATTTCTCAATCAAACAACACACCCAAGATAGCCCAGCTTCCTCTCTGCTCCATGATATCTTTATTCTAGGAGCCAGGGTGAAGAAACTGCCTGCCCTGGGACATTGCTGGAAAACAGAAGAGGGTAGATTGTGTGATGGCACCTACAGATTTTGCTGGGAAATCACACATGCCCCATCTGCTCACAGTTCATTGGCTTAAGCAAGTCCTATGGCCAAGCCTGAGGCCAGTGGAGTGGAGAAATATAATCTCCCCACTGCCAAGAGGCAGAGAATATTGTGAACAATAATACAACTCACCATACACACTTAGAAGATGTGACTGAAATGATTATACTTGTTCCATATGATCACTGACAATTTTAAATGGTCATCCAACCTATTGGAATGAGCACTGTCCAGCCTGGATTCACTGATGTAGTTCAGACTTGACTGAGTTTCCCTTGCAATCCTAACACCAATTCCCCTGTATCTTTTAGATACACAGTACTATGATGTTCACTAATGCGATGCTTAGAAACATGTCTCTACAGCAAGAACCCCATCACATCCCTTACATGACAGCAGAGATAACATTTATGAAGGGCCTACTTGGTTCAGTGCACTCCTGTGTGCTTTAGTTAATCTACTCAGCAACTGAGTGAGGAGGAAAATATTATTTTCATTTTACTTGTGAACAGACTGACCCAGAGAGCTAACACAAAGTCAAATGGCCAGCAAGGAGTGAAGCTGGGATTTGAAACCAGCATTTTGACTCCAGAGTTCTGGCAAATTAAGCTAGAAAGACAATGACTACATCTTGGACATTCCACAACCAAAAAGGACTTTTTGCCAACTATTAGCCAGAAAACAGAATGACCACGCTCCCCACAGACTCTCAAATGATTCAAATCGCTAAGCTGTTCACTGAAAAAATTACAAATATTTATTTTAAGGCTTATAAGGAAAAATCTCCTTTTTCTGAAGCCTAGAGAAATATTTGTTTCTTTTTTGCACAGAACTCTCGGGGGCATTCTGTTTGCAGTGGGAACAAATGGAACCCATTGCTTAAAAGAATTGTTCAGAGTGGATGGTTGAAGAGGAAGACAGAATGACCACGCTCCCCACAGACTCTCAAATGATTCAAATCGCTAAGCTGTTCACTGAAAAAATTACAAATATTTATTTTAAGGCTTATAAGGAAAAATCTCCTTTCTCTGAAGCCTAGAGAAATATTTGTTTCTTTTTTGCACAGAACACTTGGGGGCATTCTGTTTGCAGTGGGAACAAATGGAACCCATTGCTTAAAAGAATAATTGTTCAGAGTGGATGGTTGAAGAGGAAGCGAAGAAGTGGAATTAAAGCTAAGGTTCCCAAGGTACAGCTAAAGAACACATAAAAGAATTGGGATCCAGGTTTCCCAGGGAACAGTGAACAGGCAGGAAAAAAAAAAGTAGAAATGAGTTGCAACAAAGGTAGATATTAACTGATGAATTTATGTAAAAACATTTAGAGAGATTAGGATTCTGCGTAAGGAATTCCAGACTTTTGTTTTGCTGCTGTTCTGCATGAATTAGGAGTATGACATGTGCATTCAACCTCCTTCTGTTTTTCAAAAGGACTGAGAGAAGGTGTTCTTGCTAAACGTAAGGGTGGAAGCAGGATGACACTTAGGCTAGGGAAGAATTGGTTTAGGTAACTGGAATGAAAGAATACAAAGTTTTAACCTTCTTTAGCTCATTTTTAATGATTCTGCAACTGTATACTGCCTGATATGGTATAAAGGAAAGAGCAAAACCCTTGGAGATGTATAGATCTGGAATCAACTCTTCTCTCAGCCATTTCCTTGTCTATTATATGACCTTAAGCAAGTCTCTTACTTTCTTTGAACTTCAGGTTCCCATTAGAAAAACAGAACAAAACAAACAACACAGGATTTTCGTGACGATTAAGTAAATTGTATACAATTTATATCTGTATCTATATCTCTATTTTTGTCTATATCTATAAATATATCTATATCTGCATCTATGCTTGAGTCCATGTCTATATCTATAGCTATATAGTATTTAAGAGGTGCTCTGTGAATGTTAATTGCCTTCTGCCTTGCTGTATTCATCAATTTATTAATGAATTTAACCAGTATTTGTTAAGTGTTTGTTTCATGCCAGCATGGAGGTGATGAAAAGGTGATGAAGACCCAGACGCTGTCCTTAAGAAGCTAAAGAGAGAAACAGACATACAGACCACATGATTCCAGAAATCACATGGTTTCAGAAACTTTGCTGAGACTGTTGGGTTCAGGCACTGTCAGCTGGCTGGACCTGGGGTTGATGTCATGACCTGTCATTGCATCACGTGCACTTTGCACAAATGCATTGAAGAAATATGCTACAAGGACAGGAGTTATTTTTCTTTTCATTAGCAGATACTGTGCTCTTTTCAAGCAGGCCTGATTTATCATTTTGGAGTCACTCTGGAGAATTTCATAAACTGACATGATATTCCACGTTTGTTTAAGCTGCCTGGCTGGTCTACTCAGCTCCTTCCTCCTTATCTCTCTCCCCTTCATCCTTCTCTTTGTCCTGATGCCTTCTGTTTCTTTCTCTCTCTTCTTTTTATTAATTTCACAAAGTTTTATGTACTGCCTACTAAATGCCAGATACCATTTTAGGCACTATTTTAGGGATACAGCAGTTAACAAAAGAAAGTACCTGTTCTCATGGAGATTATATTCTATTAACAGACAATAGAAAATAGATGAGAAAACAAATAAATATACAGTATGACAGTTGGTGTAAGTATTAAGGAATACAACGAAGGGCAAAAACACAGAGAATGATGGGAGTGGAGAGGTGTATATATGCTAATTTAGATCAAGGGAGGTCTATCTGATGAGTGACATTTGAGCAGAGACTTGAACACAGTAAGGGAACTAGCCACTCATGTACCTGGGAGAAGAGAATCCTAGGAAAAAGGAATAACAAAGCAAAGGCCCTGAAATGAGAACAGTAAAGAGACCAGCGTGGCAAGATGGAGTAAGCAAAGGAGAGGAAGGAGATGAGATCAGAGAAATGGAGGGAATGCCATTTGGGATGAATTATAAAGGGCTTTGCAGGCTATGGTAGAACATTGGATTTTGTTCTAAGTAAGGTGGGAACACACTGGAGGATCTTGAATGAAGAAATGACATGATCTGCCACAAGGAGAATAAATAGGGAAGAAAAAGAGGGCACTTATGGAGTAGGGAGATGTGTTGGAGGCTATGACAATAGTCTAGGGGACAGGAAGTGGGAAGATTAGGATGATAGGCATTAGATGCTCTTTGATTCTGGATATACTGCAAGGTAGAGCCTAAAGATATGCTGATGAATTGCATGTAGGGCGAAAGAGGGAGAAGAAAATTGTGGGTGATTCCAAGATTTATGGTTTGGATAACTGACAGAATAGAATTTCCATTTACTGAATTGGGTGGGGGGTACTGAAAAAAGAATATATTAAGGGATGCAGGTAATCAATGTTTAAGAATGAGATACATTAAGTTCAACATCCAAGTAGAGATAGAGTTAGAAGGGAGGTCTGACCTAAAGATAAGATTTTGAGATGTCAGCATTTCATATAGATCATAATAAAAGCCATGGAAAAACAAGAATACAGATATATACATATATGTATAACCAAATCACGTTGCTGTACACTTGAAACACAATATTGTAAATCAACTATACTTCAATAAAAAAGAAATAAAATACTTGCAAATCATAAACCTGATAAAGGGTTAATATTGAAAATATATAAAGAACTCAAACAACTCAGTAACCAAAAATAAAAAGCCATGGAACAAGACGAAATCACTTTGAAGTGAAGGGAGATAAAGGAGGGAAGTGGTCCAAGGACACAGCCTGAGACATTCTAAAGTCCTCAAGGATGAGAGGAATCAGTAAACAAGACTGAGAAGGCTGTTTGACAAAAAGCTTTCAGGGAGCACTGTCTTTCAATGCCCTGTTGTTCAGGTTTTGAATTCTAA
>NC_041228.1:21279522-21300084 GCF_002837175.3 Physeter macrocephalus | reverse complement strand
ATTCTAAAGTCCTCAAGGATGAGAGGAATCAGTAAACAAGACTGAGAAGGCTGTTTGAAAAAAATTCTTTCAGGGATCACTGTCTTTCACTGACTGTTGTTCAGTGTTTTGAATTCTAAAGTCCTCAAGGATGAGAGGAATCAGTAAACAAGACTGAGAAGGCTGCTTGAAAAAAATTCTTTCAGGGATCACTGTCTTTCATCACCTGATGTTCAGTGTTTTGAAGTCAGTTCAATAATATATTTGGTGCTTCTTGGCTGTTTCAGATAGGAGGATAAATCCAGTTCATGTTACTACATCTTTACAGGTCACAGAAGTCCTGTATTTGTATTTAAAGTATATCTCTTTTAGGAAGAATATATTTGGTTCTTGCTTTTGCTTAATCCAGTTGAACATCTCTGCCTTTTAACTGAAATATTTAGTACATTAAGGCTTAATGTAATTTTTGATATGATCTAATTTAGGCCTACCATTTACCAAATGTTTTATATTTGCTCTCTCTGTGTTTTAATCTGTTTATCTCTTTTCCTGCTTCATTTTGGATTAATTTAATGTTTTTAGAAGCACATTTTAGTTTATCTACTGGTTTTAAAAGATAGACTTTATTTTTAGAGCAGTTTTAGGGTCACAGAAAAATTAAGCTGGAAGTACAGAGAGTTCCCATTACCCCCTGCCTCTCCCCAACCACATAACCTCTCCCACTATCAACATCTTGCACCAGAGTGGTACATGTGTTATAATCGATGAACCTATATTGGCATATCATTATCACTCAAAGTCCATAGTTTACATTAGGGTTCATTTTTGGTGTTATACATTCCATAAGTTTTGACAAATGTATAATGACATGTTTCCACCATTTCAGTAACATACAGAATAGTTTTACTGCTCTAAAAATCCTGTGCTCTGGCTATTCATCCCTCCCCACCCCCCAATCCTGGTAACCACTGATCTGTTTACTGTCACCATAGTTTTGCCTTTTCTAGAAAGTCATATAATTGGAATTATACAGCATGAACCATTTTCAGATTGGCTTCTCTCAATTAGCAATATGCATTTAAGATTCCTCTATGTTTTTCCATGGCTTGATAGCACATTTGTTTTTAGCTGAATAATATCCAATTGTCTGGATGTACCACAGTTTATGTATCCACCTACTAAAGGACATCTTGGCTGTTTCCAATTTTTGGCAATTATGAAGAAATCTGCTATAAACATTTGTGTTCAGGTTTTCAAGTGGACGTAAGTTTTCAACTTCTTTAGATATAATACCAAGGAGCATGATTGTTATATCAGAAGGTAGGAGTATGTTTAGTTTTTTAAGAAACTGCCAAAGTGTCCTCCAAAGTAGCTATGCCATTTTACATTCCCACCAGCAAAGAATGAGAGTTCCTATTGCTCCACTTCCCTGTTAACATTTGGTGTTGTCAGTGTTTTAAATTTTGGCCAGAGTGGCCAAATAGACATGTAATGATACCTCATTATTGTTTTAATTTGCATTTCCCTAGTGACATGTGATGTTGAGCATCTTTTCATATGCTTATTTGTTTTTCATATATGTTGATGGTGTCTGGTGTCCAGGTCATTTGCTCACATTTTAATTGGGTTATTTTCTTATTGTTGAGTTTTAAGAGTAGTTTGTATATTTTGGATAACCGTCCTTTGTTAGATATGTCTTTGGCAAATATTTTCTCCTAGTCTGTGGCTTGTCTTCTCATTTACTTGACAGTGTATTTTGCAGAGCAGAAGTTTTCTGTTTTAATGAAGTTCAAGTTATTATTTCTTTCATGGATCATGCCTTTGGTGTTGTATCTAAAATGTCATCAACATACCCAAAGTCATGTAAATTTTCTCTTACATTATCTTCCAGGAGTTACAGTTATGCATTTTGGTCTATGATCCGTTTTGAATTAATTTTTGTGAAGGGTGTCTGTGTTTAGACTCATTTTTTTTTTTTTTTTTTTGCATACAGATGTCCAGTCATTCCAACACCACTTGTGTGTATGTCTTTTCTCCATTGTGTTGCCTTTGCTCGTTTGTCAAAGATCAGTTATGTGGGGTATATCTCTGGGCTATTCTGGTCCATTGATCTATATGTCCATTCTTTTGCCAATACCACATTGCCTTGATTACTGTAGCTTTATAGTAAGCCTTGTAGTCAAGTACTGTCAGTCCTCAATGCTCTTCTCCTTTAATATTATGTTGGCTATTCTGGGCATTTTGCCTCTCTACATAAACTTTAAAATCAGTTTGTGTATATCCACAAAAAACTTGCTGGGATTTTGACTGGCATTGCATTGAACCTATAGGTCAAGTTGGGAAGAACTGATATCTTGACAATACTGAGTCTTCCTACCTATGAACATGGAGTATCTCTCCATTTACTTAGTTGTGAGTTCTTTCAGCAGAATTTTGTAGTTTTCCCCATATGGATATTTTGTTAGATTTATACCTAAGTGTTTTTCTTTTTTGGGTGCTAATGTAAAAGGTAACGTGTGTTTTAAATATCAAATTCCAGGGAATTCCCTGGCGGTCCAGTGGTTAGGACTCTGTGCTCTCACTGCTGAGGGCCTGGGTTCAGTCCCTGGTCGGGGAACTAAGATCCCACAAGCCATGCAGTGTGGCCCCCCGACAAAAAAATCAAATTCCACTTGCTTATTGCTGGTATATAGGAAAGTGATTAGCTTTGTATATTCAACTTGTATCCTGAAACTTTGATATAATTGTTTATTAGTACCAGAGGGGAGTTTTTTGTTAATTGTTTCAGATTTTCTACATAGACACTCATTCTAATGGCTTTTTAGCTATACCTCTTTGCACCATTTTTTTTTAGTGATTGCTCTAGGTTTTAAAATATATATACCCTTAATCTTTTACAGTGTACTTAGGGTTAATACCTTACCACTTCATATAAAATGTATAGCTCCATTCATCCTCAAGATTACTTATTCTATAGTTACTATATTATATTGATACACGTAAATTCATTATAAAGCACAGAAGACAATGTTATAATTTTTTCATTAAACAGTCATATGTTTTTTAAAAAAATTAAGAGGACTGTAAGTCATTTATATGTATATATCTAGGTATTTACAATTTCCTATACCCCTCATTCCTTCCTAAAGATTTGCGTTTCCCTCTATTACCATTTTACTTTAGCCTGAGGTGTTTCCTTTAGTATTTCTAACAGCATAAGTTGGCTGGTAACAAATTCTTCTAATTTTCTCTTATGTCATAACACGTTTATTTTGCCTTTGAAGGATATTTTTGCTGGATATAGAAATCTATGTTAATTTTTTTCTTCCTGAATCTAAAAAAATATTGTTCTAATATCTTCTGGCCTTCATTTTTTTATTTCTGACAGGAAGTCAGCAGTCATTTGATTCATTGTTTACATGTATGTACCATATTTTTCCTGTGGCAGATTAAAAATCCGTCTGCAAATTTTTTGATACTCCTTACTTCAAAAGGCAGAGCCTAATTCCCCTCCACTTAAATGGGGTCCAGACTTAGATACTTGATTCTAATAAACAGAATGTGGTGATGCCGTGTGACTTCCAAGACTAGATCATAAAAATATTGTCCAGAACACATATAAAGAGCTTCCATGTGGCTGTCTCTCTCTCTCTCTCTCTCTCTCTCTCTCTGTCTTGTTCTGAGGTAGGCTGGCCACTACATCATGAGGGCACTCAAACAGTCCTGGTGAAGGGTCCACATGGAGAGAAACTAAGGCTTCCCACCAAACACCAGCACCAATTTGCCAGCTATGTGAATGGTCCACCTTGCAAGCAGATCCTCCAGCTCCAATCACATCCAGCTTCGGATAACATCTGACTACAATGTCATGAAAGTCCCAGATCATAATCTAAGCTGTTCCCAAACTCTTGTCCACAGAAACCATAAGAAATGATGTTTATTGTTGTTTTAAGCCACTAAATTTGGGGATAATTTGTTATGCAGCAATGGATAACTACTACATTTCCTAACGCAAATATCTCTGCATATTATATTCACTCTGATTCACCAATGCTTCCATTCATTTTACTTGTATAAAAGAAAAAAAATTGTAAAATTCAAGATGCACCACAGCTGAAAAAATTGATCTATGGAAAAAAATTAATTTGTGATAATACCAATCTATTCTAAAACACCACTTTGTCTTACTGGTTTACTTTCACAGCCTGAGCACTCTGTATAATACTTGGTATATAAATAAGATATTAAATAACTACTGCTGAATGAATGAATGAATGAAATTGTTCTTTCAGGCTTTAAGCTTCTGGAGGACAAAAACTGTGCTTTATTCACCTTTTTATCTCTCTTACATGGGACAGTGCTTAAATGAACATGCACCGTTCACTGTTTGTTGAATTAAATCAAACAACTGAAATTCTTCTTGAAGAAAATGATCTGGAAACAGAAGTGAAAAATCACGGCAGAAAACTAATTTTAAATATTTCTGGACTTCCCTGGTGGTGCAGTGGTTAAGAATCCACCTGCCAACGCAGGGGACATGGGTTCGAGCCCTGGTCCTGAAAGATCCCACATGCCGCGGAGCAAATAAGCCCGTGCACCACAACTGCTGAGCCTGTGCTCTAGAGCCCATGAGCCACAACTACTGAGCCCGCGTGCCACAACTACTGAAGCCCGCGTGCCTAGAGCCCATGCTCCGCAACAGGAGAAGCCACCACAATGAGAAGCCAACGCACCGCAACGAAGAGTAGCCCCCGCTCGCCGCCAACTAGAGAAAGCCCATGCGCAGCAACAAAGACCCAGGGCAGCCAAAAATAAATACATAAATTTATATATAAAAAAATATTTCTACTGCACATTGACTGGTGCTGGTTTTCAAGCCCCACCACCTATCACATACATGCATAAAACCCACAAATTTAAAAAACGTAAATATTTAAATTTATATTGTTAGTTCCTAGTAGACCATGTGGATTTTCATAATTTCCACCAATAGATCACATCTTCAAATGTTTCTAGAGAATCCTTATGACAAATATACAATGATAGGTATATGACTGTGCTTAGGTTGTAAACTATTGTAAGGTGGCAGATTGAATTTGGCAGATTGTCGGCAGAATTGGTAACCTGCACTCCTCCTTATCCAGCTGAGCCTTAAGCCATTTCTGTAGAGTTGAATTTTATGAGCACAGGGAATTTGAACATTCAGTCATACAACTGAGCAACTTCTTTTCCTCTTTGGGAGGTTGTGTGTATCCAAGGTGTGTCTCAGTGGTTCAGAGCACCAGCCAGACTTCCTAGGTGCAAATCCTAGGCCCACCATTTACCAGTTTTGTGATCTTTGCCTTACAGCTTAACATCTGCCTTAGTTTCCTCACCTGTAAAATACAGAAACTAACAGTACCTTCCTCACAGGGTTATTGTGAAGACAAAATGGGTTAATATATGAAAAGTGCCTGACACACAGTAAACACTAATCACAATTAGCTCTTACTGCCCTCAATGCCAATCACAGACTTGGAACACTGCAGGTGACTTGTAAATCTTTACTAAATGAATGATTAATTCTGGGAGTACTGTATGGACATCTCTGCCCCCTTTCTGGATGGGGGGGGTAGGTATTTGCATTCTATGATCACACAAAAATTTTGATTGTTTATTCCTTTTTAGAAATTCTCGATTAGATCCAAAAGAGGCAGCTGATTCATTGATAAAGGATATACAAGTAATATTGGCACCTGATTACACTGAATTGGGAATTAGAAAATAACACACTCTGGAGTAAGGGGAATTTTTATTTTTCATTTTAACCCCTTCACAATGTGAAAATGGCAGAAAGGTGTCAAGTATAGAAAAGAACACAGAGTTTCAGAATCGAAGTGTCTTCTGCATTGTTGGGCTTGCGGAAAGATCATTCTCTCTAAGTTTCAAACAGGGCCAAGCTTCTCCCACTTGACTGCGGGCAACGCCTGGGATTGGTACGAGGCCTAATCAGACTTTATATCCACAACACCTGTCACAGTGCCTCACAGCCGGTAGAGAGCCAAAGAAAACTATTTTACAGGGGTGAAATATTAATAATCGAGGCAACGAGGGCCTCAAAGTTTCCATCCGTACCTCAACTTCCACCTACCTGGATGGACCCAAGTCTTCCCTTAGAACGACACTCCGAGGAGCAAGAAAAAGGGAGCCAGTTGAAACCTGTTCTCGGAGTTATGGGAACCACTTCCTTCGTCTGTTGCTAAGGAGGGAAGAAGGACAGAGATGAGGCTGGGGGAAAGGAGCGCCTCTGCACGTTGGAGCAATAGCCCCGTCCCACTTGGCAGTGGTCCCGCCGGTTCCATGAGTCACCCCGCCCCCAACCTCTGCCGCCCGCATCTCGCGCTTGGAAACAAACCCTTAGCAATACAAGCCTGGAAGCCTGGAACCCGGCGTCTCCGAGATGTCCCTGGGGGACTCCAGCCGCCGCAGAGAGGGAACTTCCCGGGGGCCCCACGGCATCCTAGTTGGCGCCGGGCTCAGGCCCTCAACCCTGCCTCCCTCACGAGGCTTCCCCGGAGGCGGCGAGAGCGTGGCCGGCCCGGAGGAGGCCCCAGGCGCCAGCCCGCTGCTGGAAGACCTCAGGCGGCGGCTGGCGCGCGCCTTCCAGCGGGCGGTGCCGCGCGGCGGCTCGAGGCTCTCGCGGGAGGAGGAGGCGGCGGAGGCGGCGCGGGAGGAGCGGAGCCGGGCGCGCGTCGAGAGAGCCCTGGCCGGGCTGCGCGCTGAGCTGGTGAGCGCTCTGGCGGCCGGCTCCCGGGGCCCCCGGCCGCGGGCCGCGCACGTGTCCCACCGAGGGCTTGGGAGGCCGAGCGCCGCTTTTCCCAGGGAGAGGGTGAGGCCGTACAGCATGGGCGAGCTGGGCACCGGCCGTCGATCTTCCCCGACCGTGCCGATGCCGCTGCCTCCCAGGCAGCATCCAGGAGGGAAGCGGGGGAGGGGAGGGGTCCGGCAGGACCCGAGGTGCTGGCTGGCTGTCGAGGGTTGAGTCTACTAGTGACACACCCGAGACCTCCGTCACCACCCCTCCCCAACTTGTTCTATATTTTTCTACCACATAGAAAGTTCCGTCTGGGGAACTCATAGCACGTGCATGTTATGGGGCTCGGAGGCGGAAGTTTCAATGAAATGAACTCACGGGATGGATGGAGCGAGTCCATCAGCAACTGTTTCTTTTATTCTGCAGGTTTTACCTTTCCCCTGGGTAAGAATTCAGAAAACAGGAAATGATAAGGTATTTTGTAAAATTGTAGCTTTTTAACATTAGGCAGGAGGAACTGTAGGTAAATATTTTAGTTACTGTTTTGTGATTTAAACAATTTCCAAGTTAGGTAAAATTTGAAAGGGACAAAATGAAGAAGAGCAATTTAAGCTTTAAAACGGTGCTGCCTATGAATATGTGTAGTGGAGATTTGGAAAGTTCTAGTCTTTTGCATTGAATACTAATAAAATGTTAACCACTACTTTAGAATGGATTCAACCATCAGGCAGTTGTCTGATTTAAGAACCTTAACAGTTCATCGTGTTTCTGAGTTTAAGAAGGGCAAGAAGGTAGTAAATTTAATTTTACGTGTGTTAACAATTTGAATTTGACAAGGTATGTATTAATTCTGACCCAGCCATATCGGAGAAACACATGGTTTTCTTCAGATACCTGAGCAGTGGCTGGGCGAGACCCCTCATTAGTAGAGATGGCCTGGAGGGGTGTGCTA
Organism: Physeter macrocephalus; assembly: GCF_002837175.3. Taxonomy (NCBI): domain Eukaryota; kingdom Metazoa; phylum Chordata; class Mammalia; order Artiodactyla; family Physeteridae; genus Physeter; species Physeter macrocephalus. Next base: position 21,292,360 of record NC_041228.1, on the reverse strand, counting down.
TGGATCAGGATGACCACTGGAAGGCTGAGGCCGGGCCTAGTCACCCTGTGCTGCTGACCTGGGGTGTCACCATCCCTCCCGTACCTCAGCTGACTCATTTAAATCAAGTGAAGAAATTATATTCAGTAAGCTCCGAGGCACTTGAACCTTCACATTCTAACTAGTCGTTCCACTAGTAGGAGTTTTAAGCAAGTAATGTACTGGGGGTGGGGAGGAGGTGGAGAATAAAATTCCAAATAGATGAGGGTTCAAATCCCAGCATTAACATTTGCAGGCTCTGCTCTCCCTGTTCCTGTTACTTTAGGAATGCTAATTAGCAAGTTTGGGTTTCCTCTGTAAAATGGAAATAATAAACTCATAGGATCACTGTAAGTATTATATGAGATAATGTTATATATAAAGTGCATAGAACATAGACACTACTCAGTGGCTCTGACTGTTTTTTGGTTGTGCCCCCAAAGTGACAGATACATAGGCATGGAAGATCAAGGGTTTTTCTGGAAAGGAGGCAGAGAATGTCACACGTACACAGATGCTGTGTTCCTGAGATACAGATCATGGTCAACAGCTTGGCCAACCACTTCACCATTGTGTGTGACCAGTCATGAAGAAGCAAAAGAATGTGGAGCCTTAGCACCATCACCACTAGAAGAAGCCATTTTTGATAATGGGCCATTAGCCAGTTTTCTGTAGGAATTGGCACCCATCCATACATGTACGTCCACACATCATCTGTTAGGGTGGTATTTGTGTAAGGAACGATGGTGAACAGGTTCAGTTAATTTAGAGACATGTTGCTATTTAAGAAATGTTATTTATGCTATTATTTGTTGTTTGAATTGGTCTTCTTAGTGGCTTGCATTGAATTCCAGGGCCTGTGAGTGAATTCCAGGGGTTCTGTATACCTAAAATTGTATGCCAAATTTTGTATGCACATAAAATGCACTTCTTTCCTCAGAGTGGGTTCATGGCTTTCATTAGATTCTCAGTGGGATCCATGAGGAAAGAAAATTAAGGAATCATTGGTGTTTGACTTTCCTAAACAGGTGTGAATTACACATACTTTTTTTACTCAGATGGTGAGCCATTATCAATAATTTAACTGCCTGATTCTTGGCATGAAAGTATAGGATGGGTGTTCATCAGTTTCTCCATTTAGTCATTCCTTCACTCAGTCTTTTAACAAACACACAGAGAACCCACCATGTTGCGTGAGCAGGCAGTGCACCCCTAGTTGGGGATACAGTTATGAATAGGAACAAACTCTGCTCAAAATCATCAGTCTAGTGTAGGCTGTGTGCTAGGAGAGGCACAGGTACAGAATGCTGTGGAAGCACAGATAAGGCGAGACAGAGGAGGCTTCTAAGAAGAGTTGGCATCTGGCTGAGCTCAACAGGAAGTGGGTGGCAAGGGGCAGAACGGGCAGAAGATGTGGCGCAGCACGACGTGTTTACTCTGGGACAGGCCAAGTTTCTGACCAGCTGCAGTGGGGGCTGGTGTGGGAGGAGGGCCAGGAAATAAAGCTGGAAGAGTAGGGCGGGTTTATAGGGCGTCCGTGCCGCACGGAGAACAGAAGCTTCCTGTAGGCAAGGTGCCAGGGCTTCTTGTGCTGGTGGTTGTGTTGTTACTGTCTGTTTGCTGGATGTTCATTTACTTTATTCTTTGCAAATTCTTGCTATCAAAGAAATGGTTCCAGGTGCTGAAGAATGAAGAAAAATATGTCAGGGGAAAACTGAAAGAAATGTTATCCAGTGACTTTATTTTGCAAATTAGGAGGGGACCGCTCATATTTGCTTCTTACCAGGGGAATGTCCTGGTTCACCCTGGGGTGGTTTCTTTTGGTGAGTTGATGACGGGTTTTCAGCAGAGAGAACAGGGTTCTCATGAACTGCATTAAACAAGACCCTAATTGAAGAAATATGCAAATAGCTGATTACTAGTTTTCAACTATAATGCAAAGATTATGTTGGACTAAGCTTTGTCAGACTGCCTCTTAGGTACATTGCCCGAGAGATCGATCTATTTCTTAATACACGAGGATCTTCATAAACTCCCACTGGAGGGAGGGTATAAATCAGCCTTGCTGTATAACAGATTTCACTCTACAGTGAAAATTGTTAGATTCTATAAGTACACATAAAGGGGTCGTTAAATGCTTTGCTCAGCAGGGAGACCATTTAAAATCCTAAAAACTTGAAATGACCAGTAATCAAGTAAATAGGCCCAGGTCCTGAAAGCTCAGGTGGCCCTGCGCAGTTATCCTGGAGCTCAGAAAGCTCATAAAGATAAATGATTTCCTCGCAGATCACATGCCATTGCTTGGAAACAAGCAATGCACAGGATATTTTATGCACAGGAATATTCTATGCACAGGAATATTCTATGCACAGGAATTTTTCAAATGGACGGCTCTGTGCATGAGCTATTTTTGTTTTCATTGCAAGGCCATTTCAAAAGCTATTTGTATATCTGGATTTAACCTTGTAGTATAGAAAGTCAGTTTTATAGTCAGGCCAAACAGAACTGGAGAATAAGATGAGAAATACATCTTTCTTGATATCTTATTTTCCTTTCCTACAAAGTCCTTATTTTTCCTGTGCAGAGAGCAGTTTTATTTGATCCATATCTCAGGCTAATAAAAATCCTTATTTTTTTCTAACTTTTAGCTGGAAATGCGTTTCCAAAATTGCCAGCTGGCCAGAACTTTGCTGGATTTAAACATGAAAATGCAGCAATTGAAAAAGTATGAACTGGAAATTGCATCAGAGTTGCAAAGCTCGGAAGATAATGTCATGAATATGGAATGAGGAAACGCACAGAAGAAGATCTGAACCCTAAAAATAACATAGACAGCTCTGAAACAATTCGACAGTAACATTATGGATGCTTTGTGTAAGACTTTAGGGGCAATTTTTAGGCCAAAAACTTTGATGCCATGGGGAAGTGACAGAAAACATCTACAAGAGGGGAGAGAAGATGGTATGTTGTCAAGTTTTAAAGTTACGTATTCATTGTTTTGGCCGGGAAATAGAAGTAAAAAGAATGTACTGAAGAATGCCTTAATGCCAATTTCCAGCATTCTATCTTGTGCCATCTTAACTTTCTGATGTTATCTTAACTTTCAGAATCTGTGTTTGTTCTGCTTGATTATTCTTGGTTGGTCTGCCCAGCTAGCTGTTCAGTAGCCTTTCCTTCCCGTCCTGTCCCCTTTTTGGAGCATTACTTCTGCCTAGATTCCAACCATACCCTTCAGGTAGAGTCTACTATTAAGGGTGGCTCACCTCATTGGATATAGTCACGCAGATCGAGGCAGTTTGATCAACTTGTCCTCAGGAGTTTTTGAACTTGAACTAAGGGAGCAGATGAGTATTAGAAGCTGATGGTAGAAGCTGTGGAACAGAGGGGCTTGGAAGCTGCTGGTGGCCACCATGTGAGAGAATGGAATCTCTAATACAGGAGGTAGAAACAGCACCACTGAGAGCCCAAAAGGGGAGGGAGGGAGCTGCTCTTCCTTGTCTCAGGGGTGCAGCTGCTTAAATCCCCAGCCCTTGCTGTCATTTGGATACATGAAAATCCTCTAATAGCCTCCTAATACCATCTCCTTTTGTCTAAGTCAATTGAGTTGGAGTTTTATGACTTGTACTCAAAAGGTTCCCAACTAACACAATTCCTTTGTTAAGCTTTTAGGAGTTAAAATGGTTCATGTTGAATTAGAATATCTACCTCTACCTTAAAAGTGGTTCCTTCTTAATGTAAAAAATAAAGTTCATAAAAAAATAGTTGCAGATCTCAGCGATATTCATAATGGTCATTGTCTGTAAAAATAAATATTAATTTATAAAATGTAAGTCATTTGCATATTTAATTAACAAGAAAAATTAGTTCTGGAAGACAAAGGAGAACAGAATGGACATGGTCTTTCTCTTAAATACAAGTTGTTTTATGTGTGTGAGGGTTTGAGGATTATCTGAACCAAGTTTAGTTTGTCCTTAACTTTTTTTGATCACTCTAAGTGAATTATTTCAGCTCTTTGGTACTTAATTTCTTCCCTTTGTACAACTGAGGTATTACTATGTTCAACTTACAGGACATTGTCAATGAGCTGTCGGTGATATCCTGATATCTAACCCCTGGATTTCTTGAGAAATTCTGCATATAAGCCCTTGGCTTATAAACATACAGGCTGGTTTCTTAACATACTTGTAAAAGAGATTTCCTGTTAAGTCTCTTCCTCAAAGTTATAGAAATTCTGAGGAAAGAGGCAGTGGAATTCCTGTGATCTGTTCTTCGAAAAAGAGTCTACTCAAATGTTGGAGCAGTCATTCTAAAGTACATTTTACAATTTATTATTTACAAATTCTTGTGATAATTGTGTTTAGCAAATCCTCAAGATGATTCATTTTATAAGCTCAATTCCTTACAGAATACAGAGTAGCTGACATTGGTTAGCATTCATGTGAATAATTCAATTCTGCTAAAAATGTGCTTTCTTGGGACTCGAAAGAAACAAAAAGAGAACTTCTGAAAATGGATGCATTATTTTTCCCTTTTTTCAGACAAAAAAAAAAGTCCACCATTTATCGTAAAGTTTTTGTTACCAGTTTTTTGTCCTATCTTTCAGCGATAAACTTTGGATCACTGTATCTTTTAGGAGTGACAAATGGAGAAACAGAATAAGAAAGTCTTTGTTTGGAAGCCCTCATCAGTGGAGGTGGCCTGTGATATTAGCTGTCGATAGAGAGATACAGCGAGAACTTGATACATGGGACACTATTGCCATTAAATGTTTTTGCTTTGTTTCTCCTCATAAAGTGAATTCTGCTCTCATACCATATCCCTCATCTTTTTTTTTTTTTTAAGTAGAAGCCAGACTGTGGTTTTTTTGGGTTTTTTTTTCACAACTGCAATCAGCTGTTTTTGTTAGTTTGCTGGATCCTGGTCCTGTCTGCTGCACACGGAAAGACAACAGGACTCTCTTCTAAGGGATGTGGGGATGCACTTCCAATGGCTACACTTCTTCACTTTCCAGAGTGTTTAAATAAGCTAGAGCAACAGTGTGACATTTTAAAGAAATAAGAGGTGGAAGGGACCAAACTACTGCCAGCTGGAGGGGAAAATGAGAAAATAATTATAACCTAAATTAGGCAACAGGGAAGCAGTAACTGGATAAGTCGAAGAAAGTAAAATGTTCACCCCGGTAGTGGATAGAGAGGACCAAGGAAGAGAAAATGATAAAAACAGTTTAGCGAGGAAAATATGCATTTAGGTTTTTCAAATGACGATTTCTCACAGCTTTAATTATGAGGGGGGCTAACCATGTTAGCAGGGAATGGGCTTTCACTCTATGGTACTTGGTTAGCGTCTACCACTGAAGAGGTGCCAAATTAATTATGACAATTAGGAGCTTTGCACAGGTTGTTAGGCTTTACATCCCTTTACAGGTGGCCTGGATGAATCCACGTTTTGTTTGGCTTGCCAAACTACTTCTGCTGTAACAGGTGATTCTGGAGCGCCCGGCCGGGAGACGGATGAGAGTCTGATGTGGGTAAACCCGTGATGGCTGAGCCTGCACAAGTGGGGTGGGAGGCACAAGAACCCCATCTCCCCTGGTCCCTTCCCAGGCAGGGAACGGGGCCCCACTGCAGCCATCAATCCTGTTTATTTTCCGCTGTCATCACTGCCGGAGTCCCTCCCGGCCGTGAGTCTGGCACGAGGCCCTCCGGTGCCAGCTGCTTCCTCTCTTTCATTTTTGCTGCTACCATAACTGCCGCTGCCTCTCCTGCCTCTTTGGCTGTATTATTAATGAGGGTTATGGAAGGATTAGAAATATGGGGAGGTTTCGGGTTGAACCTATGCCACTCTGCCTACCTCTGGGTCTGGCAGCCTCTTGTTTCACCTGGACTAAGGGGGCCATGCACCATCAGTGCTTCTGGGTCCTGCCTCCAATAAATGCTGGGGCTTACGAGGCTCCACTTCTTCCTTAGGAACCACAGTGACACCATCCTTCTCTTCTGGGACCAGTGAAGGGGGGGACCCTTGGAATGTAATGATAAACCAGCAATGACATGAGCCACCTCTCCTGTGCCCCGTGTTCGGCCAAGAATGCCACATGTATTAGCTTATTTAATCCCATGATGATTTGTATGCATGTAGAACATGGTTTTGAAGTCATCTGTATTCATATTTAGTCCTGGCTTGGCCACTTGCCAGCTTTATAACCTAAAGCAAATTGCTTCAATCTCTTACGATCTGTCTAAAGAAGCTAGTCAAAATGGTACCCGTCTTATTGAAATCTTGAGGAGCCCAAGCTGAAGAACCTCGAAGCAGGTTTGGGAGACGGAGTTCGTGGTGAAGGCTCTTCTACTTTTTTGTGTTTCTTTTACACCTTCAGTTCTATGTGATCTCACTACCCTTTTGGACTCAGACCTTTCCTGTGCCTGCTTCTTTCTTCATCGCGTCTTTATGTCTCTCTGACGTTCTGCCGCCTGCTCTCTGTTGTGATGTTGACTCTTCTGCTGGTTGATAAATTGATTTACTAAACTTGAGAGGAGGCACCAGGGAGATATGAAATGGCCAATAACTGCTACTTACCAACCGCTGAATCTGCCTGGCACACAGTGCCATGTGCGTTTAAAACTCCATCATCCCAGCAACACTGTGAGGGTGGAACTATTGCTTTTTCCATTTTATCAAGGAGGAAGTGATAATCAAAGGGGCCATGCAAGTGGAGCTGTCAAGATTCTTGTCCAGAGCTGAGTGTAGTCTGGCTTTTGAGACCCTCCCAAGGTAATCAGGGAGACCCAGACATAAGTGAATAATTTTGATATTATAACAGAAAGTCTAACAGAAGCCTGTATGAAGCACTAGTGATGCTTTCTACAAGGGTCAGACAAAGAAGGCTTCCTTGAGGACCTGACCCCAGGTTCTTTCTGTTTCACCTGGAAAAAAGCCCTCATTTTGTGCCTCACATTCTACATAGACAAGTTGGGTGATCTGGAACACATTACTCCACTCTATTTGGGCCTGATTTTACTCATTTGAAAATGAGAGAAAGAGTGGAGTGGCCTCTAAAACATTCCTCTAACTTGGAAACTCTATTCTACTCCAATCCTGCCTGCTTGTAACTGGACTCCCCATCACTCACCTCTGACTTGCCCAGACGTCCTGACACCTGTGATGGCGCGGTGGGCTGCTGACTGTTTATCACTGGCCCTTGGCCATGAGTTGTACTCTCCTGGTCCCAGCCCTGGCCCCGATCATGGCCCTGGCTGTTGCAGCCTTGATGCTGATGAAAAGCAATTCTTGTCACTCTTGGATGCCTGTCTGCTCTTCTTACCCACACCGTGACTGCAGCCAGGGGAAAATGTCACATTTGCACTTCACAAGGAGATAAGCATGGCTCAGACCTTTTATGTGTTAGACTTTTGGAAGCAGCCTGGCAGATTGCCTGCCGAGGCGGTCACTGCAGGCTGAGATCAGTGTAATATGTAGTTAGCAGTGTAGCCTCTGGAGTCAGGCGATGGAGTTGGAATCTTGGCTCCTTCATTGCCGCACTATGTTATTGCTGAAGTTGTTTGCTTCTGTGTAAATATTATAATATTTACATATTTACATATTACATAATATTCTGTGTAATAGTATAATAATCACACCTACCCACCCCAGGGACTTGTTGTGAAGATCTAATGGATTAATGTATGTTAAGTGTTTAGAATGCTCTCAAGTAGTGTTTAATGTTATGACAGCCCACCTAACAAACATTTTGCTCATCCTTCTTGTCTATTGGAAGCACCCGATTCCAGGAGAGATTGAGAATGACAGCTTCACTTTTCTCAGCCCTTCTGGGAGCTCAGAATGGCCACAGAATCCAGTTTTGTCCAATAAGATGTAAGGGAAGTTTGCTGGGGGTTTTCTGAGAAAGATTTTCTTTTCCTACAAAAGCAGAAAGGAGGTAAGCTCTCTTCTTTCTTGCTTAGGAACACTGTCACATGAGGTTGTAAAGCTTGCACCTGCTGCAGCCACCCTGTGACGAAGGTAGGAGAAACACAGACACTTTGAGGATGGGAAGACAGAGAGGTGAAGAGCAGTAATGTCGCTGATGGCAACACTGAGCCCCTGAGCCAACCCTGAGACTGCCTACCTATGGCTAGTCTTGTTCTCTAAGGAACAACAGTAATAAAACTCAATTGTTTAAGCCACTTTTATTTAAGTATTTAGTTCCATGCACCCAGCGAAGCATCAACTAACTGACACACTTGAACCCCGACAACCTCCTGGGATGAAGGTTCAGGATGATGCATTGTCTGACTGCAACTGTGGATATTAGAAACTATAGGCAAAGGACTCCAGAAACATCATTTGGTCACTTAGGACCCATCTAATGCAATAGGAGACCAATCAAAGCGTATTGGAGAGAAATGTATCAGAGAAACCCCCTGTTGAACCCTGTGGAGACTCTGGAATTCCACAGTAAAGGTTCTGACTATTAAAAACATTTCCACATGCTCACACTTGTTAAGAGAAAGACAACACGTCCAAAATGGAGTCACTTGCGCTAAGCCCCATGCCACCAAACTGAGATTTAACTTGATTACAGTTTTGGCTCTCCCAGAAATGGAATTTTAAACCAGTCAACCAGTAATCACGTGATCAGCACTCGTCAGGTAATCTGCCTGATAGACCCCTGCCATCCCCTAAAAGAAAGTGACCTTGCAATAACCAACCCACTTTTTTTGGCCTAGTATAGCTTCCTTGTGCCTACTTCCTTCTGGCTATAAAAGTCTTTCATTTTGTACACCACCTCAGAACCCTTTTCTATCTGCAAGATTGGATGCTGCCTGCTTTGAATCGATTTTTGCTCAAATAAACTTAAAATTTTTAATATACCTTGGTTTATCTTTTAACACACTCCATCAAGGATATCCAAATGCCTATGGAACCTACTACCTATCTGATTCTGTCACAGAAGCCATTTTATTTTTCAGCAACTGAAAGAAATTGGGATGAAATAATTTCCTAAAGTGTTTCAGGAGTGAACTGGCAGTGAAATACAGTTAAGTGTTCATCAGCGTTTAAATTTTTATATCAGGGAAGTTCAGGGAACTGTCAAAAAAAACAGCCTAAAATCAAGCCTGTACAAAAATTGCTTCTGAATTGGTATGAAGGATGCTTGTCTCTCTAAACTTCTACAGGATTCAGTTAGGAATTGTCAAGCAAAGAAATTTCTCAAGATTTCTAGGTGAGATTGTCAGGTTACTGAGAGCACGACCAATGTCTTCTCAGTCTACTACGACTTGATGGTTTACTGTTTACCCCAACTCTACAGCTTACCCAGTGCTTTACAGTTTACAATATACCAGGTGCTGTCATAGCCAATAGCTCATTAAACCCACAATAACCCTCTGGGGTAGGTGATGCTTGTGGCTGTTGAAATTTGAGGGGCAGCAAGAAAGCTTGCCTGCCTGACTTTGGGAACATCACTCTCATCCTGCTTCCCAAGACATCACTCTCCCTAAGTGGCTGGTGTTTCCTCCAGGAGGAAGTGCAGTTTAGGAAGTCAGAAGACCCAGCTGTGGGTGTCAGCTCTGAGCTGAACTTGCTGTGTGATATCTGGTGAGTCTCTGGGCTTCAATTTCCTCATTTATAAAGTGAGGGATTGAACTCAAAATGATCTTTAAGACTCTTTGGGTTAAGCATTATTGTCTCCAACTAATGCTTTTGGAATCACCCTTTGAAACAATGCTGTCATCACTTCTTTAGTATGAATTATTTTAGGTTGTGATATGAAAACACTGACCTTTAGAGCAGTGGTCCCCAACCTTTTTGGCCCCAGGGACTGATTTCGTGGAAGACAATTTTTCCACGGATGGGGGTGGGGGTGGGGGGATGGTTCAGGCAATAATGCCGGTGATGGGGAGCGATGGGGAGTGGCAGATGAAGCTCCGCTTGCTCCCCTGTCACTCACCTCCTGCCATGCGGCCCGGTTCCTAACAGGCCGTGGACCCATACCGGTCTGCGGCCTGGAGGTTGGGGACCCCTGCTTTAGACTGTCTAGAGTGAATAATTAAACAACAGAAGGGAAGAGAAAAAGAAAAAAAATTACTAAATTTAAATACTTTGTACCTTATAATTTTGCCTTAAGTTCAATTAGCAGCATGAATCTAACAGTCCAAACATTCTTTGTTTCTCTCTTTCTCCCTCTCTCTGCCCCCTCTCCCCACACTTCCTCCTTCCCTTTTTTTCTTCCCTTTTTTATTCAGCTTTATTGTTGTGCCTCCTGGGTGTCAGGCACTATTCTAGGCATGTGTTGAGCATCAACTTTGAAGTGAACATCTTGCAATGAACATGAAAGATGGGGTTCTAGCTCACATGGTGTTTATGCCCTGGATGGGAGGAGGGGCAGATAAGTCAATAAGATACTCTAGTATAATGTGATCAATGCTGTAGTGGGGGGAAATTCAGAGTGCTAAGGGGGCAAACAGGAGGCACATGAATGACAAAATCAACATCCATTCATGATAAAAACTCTCATCAAAGTGGGTATAGAGGGAACATATCTCAACATAATAAAGCCCATTTATGACAAACCCACAGCTTACATCATACTCAATGGTGAAAAGCTGAAAGATTTTCCTCTAAAATCAGGAACAAGAATGCCCACTCTCGCCACTTCTATTTAACATAGTATTGGAAGTCCTAGACACAGCAATCAGATAAGAGAAAGAAATAAAAGGCATCCAAGGTGGAAGGGAACAAGTAAAACTGTCACTATTTGCAGTTGACGTGATACTATATCAAGAAAACCCCCTAAACTCTCCACCAAAAAACTGTCAAAACTAATATATGAATTCAATAAAGTGGCAGGATACAGGATTAATCTGCAGAAATCTGTTGCTTTTCTATGCACTAATAATGAACTATCATAAAGAGAAGCAAGTAATAAATCTCATTTAATATCACATCAAAAAGAATAAAATATCTAGGAATAAAATTAACCAGGAGGTGAAAGACCTATACTCTGAAAACAATAAAAAACTGATGAAGGAAACTGAAGATGATACAAAGAAATGGAAAGATATCTCATGTTCATGGACTGAAAGAATTAATATTGTTAAAATGTCCATACTACCCAAAGCAATCTACAAATTAATTGCAATCCTTATCAAAATACCTATGACATTTTTCACATAAATAGAACAAACAACCCTAAAATTTATATGGAACCACAAAAGACCCTGAATAGCCAAAGCAATCTTGAGAAAGAAAACAAAGCTGGAGGTATCATGCCCCCTGACTTCAGACTATACTACAAAGCTATAGTAATCAAATCAGTATGGCACTGGCAAAAAAACAGACACATAGATCAATGGAACAGAAATAAACTCACACACTTATGGTCAATTCATCTATGACAAAGGAGGCAAGAATACATAATGGAGAAAAGATATCCTTCTCAACAAGTGGTGCTGGGAAAACTTGACAGTTATATGTAAAATAATGAAATTTGAACATTTTCTCAAACTGAATACAAAAAGAAACTCAAAATGGATTAAAGGCCTAAATGTAAGACCAGAAACAATAACACAGGCAGAACACTCTTTGACATAAATTGTAGCAGTATTTTTTTGGATCTGTCTCCCAAGGCAAAGGAAACAAAAGCAGAAATAAACAAATGCAGCTTAATTAAACTTAAAACCTTTTGCACTGCAAAGGACACCATCGACAAAATGAAATGGCAGCCTATTGAATGAGAGAAAATATTTGCAATAATGGGTTAATATTCAAAATATATAATTAGCTATCAACTCAATATCAAAAAAATAAACAACTGGATTAAGGAACGGGCAGAAGACCTGAAGAGACAGTTTTCCAAGAAGATACACAGATAGCCAACAGGCACATGAAAAGATGCTCAACATTGCTAACCATCAGAGAAATGAAAATCAAAACCACAATGATATAACACCTCACACATGTCAGAATGGCTATCACTGAAAAGACCAGAAATAAGAAATGTTGGTGAAGATGTGGAGAAAAAGGGACCCTCCTACACTTTTGGTGGGAATGTAAATTGGTGTAGCCACTATGGAAAACAATATGGAGGCATACATAGTGGCAGTCCCATTTTCCATTCCTACCAGAAATAGAGTAATTCAGTTTCATCAGGCCCTCACCAACTTTGGTATTGTCACTGTGTTTTATTTTAGCCATTCTGATAGGTATGTAGTGATATCTCACTGCAGTTCTAATTTGCATTTCCCTAATGGCTAGTGATGTTGAACATCTTCCATGCATTTATTTTCATGTGTATGTTCTTCAGAGAAATATATGTTCATATCTTTTGCCCATTTTCTAATTGGATTATTTGCTTTCTTCTTAAAAAAAAAAACTATTGAGCTTGGAGGGTTGTTTATATGTTCTACATACAATCTCTGTCCTATATGTAATTTGAAAATGTTTCCTCCATGTCTACTGCTGATCTTTTCATCTTCATTGGGTCTTTTACAGAGGAAGTTTTTAATCTTGATATAAACCAATTTATCATTTTTTTCTTTTGTGAATCTTTCTCTTGGTGTCATCTCTAAAAACTCTTCACCCAGACTTGGACAATACTTTATAATTTTTTCTTCTTGGTATTAAAATTTAAAAATAAATGTAGGTGGTCAAATATGCTTATCTTTTCATTTATGGTTTGTGTGTTCCACTGGAAGGCCTCTCTACCCCAAAATTATAAAATTATTTGCATGTATTATTTTAGACACAAGTCTTTTTTTTACTAACTTGTCTTTTTTTTTAACCATCTTTATTGGAATATAATTGCTTTACAATGGTGTATTAG
>NC_041228.1:21269709-21278184 GCF_002837175.3 Physeter macrocephalus | reverse complement strand
AGATGGAGAGATATACCATGTTCTTGGATTGGAAGAATCAACATTGTCAAAATGACTCTACTACCCAAAGCAATCTACAGATTCAATGCAATCCCTATCAAACTACCACTGGCATTTTTCACAGAACTAGAACAAAGAATTTCACACCTTGTATGTAAACGCAAAAGACCTCGAATAGCAAAAGCAATCTTGAGAAAGAAAAACAGAGCTGGAGGAATCAGGCTCCCTGACTTCAGATTATACTACAAGCCTACAGTAATCAAGACAGTATGGTACTGGCACAAAAACAGAAATACAGATCAATGGAACAGGATAGAAATCCCAGAGATAAACCCACACACATATGGTCACCTTATCTTTGATAAAGGAGGGAAGGATATACAGTGGAGAAAAGACAGCCTCTTCAATAAGTGGTGCTGGGAAAACTGGACAGCTACATGTAAAAGTAGGAAATTAGAACACTCCCTAACCCCACACACAAGAATAAACTCAAAATGGGTTAAAGACCTAAATGTAAGGCCAGACACTATCAAACTCTTAGAGGAAAACATAGGCAGAACACTCTATGACATAAATCACAGCAAGATCCTTTTTGACCCATCTCCTAGAGAAATGGAAATAAAAACAAAAATAAACAAGTGGGACCTAATGAAACTTAAAAGCTTTTTGCACAGCAAAGGAAACCATAAACAAGACCAAAAGACAACCCTCAGAATGGGAGAAAATATTTGCAAATGAAGCAACTGACAAAGGATTAATCTCCAAAATTTGCTAACGTTTTTAAATTATAGAAGTAACACATATACATTAAAAAGTTCAAAATGTAGAAAGGTAAACTTTGAAGAAAAAGTTGCCTTTACTTCTGCCTGTTTTATTTCCTGAGGTAGACACTGTCAATTATTTCTTGTGTATCTTTCTAGAATTTCTCTCAGCACACACAATCACACACACACACACGAACTCACACACACAGCTATTTTTTTTAAACCAAAGGGGATCATAATGTATGTATTATTTTGTAACAATGTTTCCCACTTGATATATCTCTCTATAGCAGTACATAAAGATCATTCTCATTATTTTTAACAGCTGCAGGGACAAACCATAGTTTATAGAACTTTTCTCCTAATAATAAACAATTAGGTTACTTACAGGAGTTTTATTTGCTATGTGAAATAATGCTGTAATAAATTTTCCTGTACATATTATTGTACAGGTAATTATAAAAACTACATTCCTGGATATGGGGTTCTTAAATTACGGAGTATGTGCTTTTATAATTTTGATACTATTGGCAAATTGTCCTTTAAAAATGGAGCATCAGAATATACTCTTGCTAACAATGTATGGAAATGCCAGTTTCCCAATATCCTCACCTACTCTGGAATTACAACAATTTTTAATTCTCTGCCTATTTGAGAAGTAAGAAATGCTCTCTTGTTTTTCTGAATTCTATTTATTTATTTTCCTTAATTTTTTTTGGCTGCATCAGGTCTTAGTTGTGGCACCCAGGATCTTTCACTGAGGCAGGCGGGCTTCTCTCTAGTCATGGCACGTAAGCTCAATAGATGTGGCACGTGGGCCTAGTTACCCCATGGCCGGTGGGATCTTAGTTCCCCGACTGGGGATCGAACCCTGTCTCCTGCATTGGAAGGCTAATTCTTTACCACTGGACCACCAGGGAAGTCCCTTTTTTTTTTTTCTGAATTCTAAATACACTTAAGAGAAGGTGAGTGTGTGTGTGTGTGTGTGTGTGTGTGTGTGTGTGTGTGTGTGTGTGTCTCAGTATAAGATTGTTAAGAAACACAGCTTTACATTTCACCCTATAAAATTCAAATTCTTTGGAATATGTGCTGACTAAGGTTTTATAAAATAAAAGAAAGGATATGCTTCTAAAGCCAACTGAGGTGAATTTTACGCTCAACAGAGTCAGCAACTTTCTACTTTGCTGTGCTAATGGAGAGGATGGGATTCATCAGAGGTGTCATTACTTGGAAATATCCCACCCACCACATAACTTGAGAAGTCTTGACTGTCACCCAGTAGTTTTCAAGTGAGGGAAGATTTGTCTGTAAACAGAGAAATATCTAATAAATAGTTTCATCTTAGCTTTTTTTATGGTTCAGTCATCCATTCATCCATCCACTCATTTATTTATTTAACTATTTATTTACCACCTAATTGGCATTGGCCTAGGGCACTGGAGATATAAGGATTGTGTCCATTGACCCACAGTCTGATGTGTGGGTGGAGAGAGAACAGAGTAAACAGGTCTGCACAGATGTCCACGAAGAGCCTCCAAAGGCTCCTGCACAGGGAGTCAGGCAAAGACAGAGCAGGATATGCTTAAATTCCATAGTGATGAGCAGATGAGTAGACAGAAAGGGCAATTCGACCTATTGGAGATTTTGGAAGCTGGATGGAAAACTTAACTAAAATTGAAATTAAGACCCTGATCAAAACACTTAATCTCCATTGATGATCTGCAGGAGGAATCAATCACCAAGTCAGAAGACAGACCTAAAAACAAACACAATGACTAGCTCATCTGGCAATACCCCAGGCAAGAAATCTGCATGACAAACAATGACCACCTTCTCAGCTATCAGCAAATAAGTACAAGCCTAGGGGAAGGGCAGGGCAGGCACACAGGGGGGTTTATAAATAAATAGATGGTATAAAGTGTATTTTTACTACAACTTATAAGGATGGTCTTTACAAATGAGTATTTTCTATTTTCAAAAAACTGGTTATGATAAAGAAAAAACGTAACCTGAGAAAAATCAAAATTTTTTACTTGATATTCCTCTTACCACCTTTCATTTTCTAAGGAGAGAACATAAAGTGATATGTCACGCAGTCTTTTACAGGTCTGTATTATCACTGTTTAGTCTTTATATATTAAAACACATCTCTAAGTAAAAGACACAGTATGATACCCCACTGACATTGACATAGGAGAAAAAATCATTTTTAGGGTGAGAAATAGGATAAGTATTGCCTAAGTCTGAGAATCCAATTTCTATTCATGTCATGGAATAGAACTTCTTCTACAGAGTATTTTTCTGCAAGGCTTTTTCATATGAGGAGATGGCTCTGTTAAGAACGGATGATTTTAATAAACATCTTCTAGACTGGACTTAGGGAAGTTGAATTCCACACCCTTGAAGTCTCTGTACTCCTCTTTCAAGTCTTGAATTCCAGCATGAATTTCCATCAGCTGTTTAATTAGCATCTGACCCAGGCATCTCATCACCATCTGCCAAAAAGGAAATATCTATTGCCTGTGAGCTAGGTGAAGTCTGATCTAATCCTTTTATTTACTTATTTTTAATTTTTTATTTTTTGGTGGATGATCTCTTTCCCTTCACTCTTCAACTGAGATATCGGCATTTGGTACTTTACTAGTTGGGATAGAGGTCCATGTTTTCAGACTTATATCCCATATGACATTCCCCACCAGTGGGATTTCCTGGTCCCACATCTTTCCCCACCAGGTCCCTCCCTGCTCTGCTCACTCTTCCTCTGACAAACTCATCTATGTACATGTGATAAAGGGTGATCTTGATGGGCAACAGATTGAAGGGGCAATCTGGAGGCAATATCGTAATCCAGAGGAGTTTAGTGTAAGCTTCACTTTGAATGTTGTTACACTGTACTACATAGTCAGCTGACATGGTTAAATGCTATGAAGCTCAAGTCTTCATTCTTCCTTCCATATACTGCCCTGTCTTCCAGGCCCATCTTGCATGGGTAGTGCCGTTCCCTCTCACCACATCCAGCCTCTTTCAGTATATGCACCACGAATTCTCTTGCTTTAGGGCCTTCCTCCCAGCTCTTCTCTCTTTGGGAGTGGTGCTTTGGCCCCATACATATAGTTACCTCCTATGCATCTCCTACAACTTGGCTGAAGAGTCACTGCTCTAGGAAATGTGCTAGAAGTTTTGCCTTTCCAATCCATGAAGTCCTTTTTAGATGATGTTCCTCTGTGTTTCCTTAGCATCTTATGCATGGTTCTTTCAGAACACTTGTCAAAGACCATGCCTGTAATTTTGTTCATCCAGCACAAAGAAAGCTGGAATTAAAAGTAATCATTCATGTTATTTGTAGTTGTTGTTGTTATAGTACTATAATCCCCAGCCTCTAATGAAGCCACTGGTATATGCTTGGAAGTTGATAAATATCTGTAGAATGACTAGATTAACTCAGGCTTGCATTGGGAACTATACTTTCCTTCTCTGTAGCTTCTTCTGGATTATCGCAGAGAAAAGTGAACCCCATCTTCCTAATGCCTGTAATACTTTCTCCCATTCATACAGACTTTTCACTCTGTCCCCCGATTTATGCAAAGTCTCCATATATAACATATAAACTCCTTGAGGGCAGTAATGCTATTCTATGAAATTATGGCCCCTACAGAACCTAACACAAGTCACTGAATGAAGTATTCAAAAAATAATTTTTTTCCCTAAGGCATAAAGCTTTACTAGAGATAGAGTGTCACTTCATAATGACAAAAGGTACATTTTGTATGACAGAAATAATTTTAAATTTTCATGCAAATTTTGATACCGCCGCAGAATGTTTAAGCAAAATTTAGCAGAAAAAATAGATAAATGCAATATCATACAGTGAAAGTTTAACAAATCTTTCTATATTCGATAGACCAAGAATATAAAAAGTCAGCAAGAATAGAGAAGGGATTTAATTACATAATTAAAAAATTAGCAAGCATAATTAAGATTTAAGATATATACATAGTAGAACAATGCACCCCCAACTGGAGAATATATATTTTTTTAACTTCTTTATTGGAGTATAATTGCTTTACAATTGTGTGTTAGTTTCTGCTTTATAACAAAGTGAATCAGCTATACATATACATATATCCCCATATCTCCTCCCGCTTGTGTCTCCCTCCCACCCTCCCTATCTCACCCCTCTAGGTGGTCACAAAGCACCCAGCTGATCTCCCTGTGCTATGCGGCTTTTAAGTACATTCTCTATGTCTGCATCTTTATTCCTGTCCTGCCCCTGGTTCTTCAGAACCATTCAAAAAATAATTTTGAATGCATAAAAAATAGATAATAAGCAGGATCACATTTGTTGATTTCTGAAAATTATAGCATATTTTTGCTGAATTAAACGTTGAGGAGGGGATGAATAGAGATATTCAGGTAACTCTGAATGTGCTGCACAATTATAGCTCCTCAAGAAAGACCATTGGGTAATGCTAAAATGTTTGCTGAAGCACAATGGTAAATTTTTTGACAGTGTTCTTTAGTGCTAGAAACAAAATAAGAAATGATGTTAGGCTTCCATTTACATATCTATTGCCAGCACACTGATAATGAAAGAACTCCAAAGCTACACTGGATAAAATTAGAAAAGATTACTTGATTGATTAGTGATGTCTGCCATGAGGATGAGGAGTGCATGCCCATATACTGACCATCTCAGTACTGTGCCATCTACCTTGTCATTCAATTGGATAGCAATAATTGAAAACTAATTTCCAATTCCTGAGGTTTAAACCATGGTATTTAAGTTTGTATTCTGTTGGGTTCTGTCATAAGATATACTATATAGTAGTTTTGGTGTTATAAAACACTAAGTAAAAGATTTTGGATTTGTTTTTATTTGCCCTTCCATGTTTGTTCCTAAAATCTAGGTTTTGGAAACATTTGTTTCCCCTGTAAGGAGGTGGAGCCTAATATCTACCATTCCCCTTGAGTTTGGCTTCCAAAGAATAGTGTATGGAAAGGAAAAAAAAAAAAAAAAAAATATATATATATATATATATAATTCTACAGTGGAGGAAACTGGCAAACACTCCCTAACCAAGAAATCAAGGTGAACATCCCCAATGATAAACCATGTTGATACCATGTACTCTCTCTTATGGTGATAAGGGTACCTCACCTCTGTGGTATTCCTCCCCAAATCCTGTAACTCCAAGTTTAATTATGAGAAAGCACCAGCCAACCCCAAATTAAGGAGCGTTGCACAAAATATCTGACCAGTACTTCCCCAAACTGTCAAAATCATGCAAAAACAAGGAAAGACTGAGAAACTGTCAGAGCCAAGAGCTGTCTAAGCTGATATGATGTCTAAATGCAATGTGGTATCCTAGAACAGAAAAAGAACGTTAGTGGAAAACCACTGAAATCAAGTAAGTCTGAAGTTTAGTTAATAGCAATGTACCAGTGTTGGCTTCTTGGTTTTGACAAATGTATCATGATAATGGAAGATGTTAATATTAGGGGAAACTAAGTGAGTGGTACACAGGAACTCCTTATTATCTTTGCAACATTTTTGTAGATCTCTAATTATTCTAAAATGAAAAGTTTATTTAACCAACCAACTACACAAAATTTGTTAGTGAGGTAGATGTATTCTTGTTTGGGGTGTGTGTGTGTGTGTGTGTGTCTGTGTGTGTGGGTGTGTATACTAAAACCTTGTTCAAATAACATATGTGAAACCTAGGCTTCAGAATACGATTTTACCTGGGGAGAATTTTGTCAGGGAAATGTTATTGGTAACTTATTTAGTTATTATATTTACCATTTTATTAAGTTATCCTCACTTTACAGTAATGAGACTTTTTCTTCCTCCTTTTCTCTTTATAAATGAAGTACTAGATGAATAGTCAGCATTTCCCTTATTTTTTCTTGTACTTCCTCTACTTTCAAATACTAATTCTGCTATCTTCTAACAAAAATTTCTCCTTTTGGGGGAGTAGAAGGACGAGCCCTCACTCCTTCTTGTGAGAGCACCAGAATCACAACTAACTGCTGAACAATCATGGACAGGAAGACATTGGAAGCCCTCACTCCTTCTTGTGAGAGCACCAGAATCACAACTAACTGCTGAACAATCATTGACAGGAAGACATTGGAACTCACCAGAAAAGATACCCCACATCCAAAGACAAAGGAGAAGCCACAATGAGATGGTAGGAGGGGCACAATCACAATAAAATCAAATCCCATAACTGCTGGATGGGTGACTCACAAACTGGAGACCACTTATACCACAGAAGTCCACCCACTGGAGTGAAGGTTCTGAAACCCCACGTCAGGCTTCCCAACCTGGGGGTCTGGCAATGGGAGGAGGAATTCCTAGAGAATCACACTTTGAAGGCTAGTGGGATTTGATTGCAGGACTTTGACAGGACTGGGGGAAACAGAGACTCCACTCTTGAAGAGCACACACAAAGTAGTGTGTGCATTGGGACCCAGGGGAAGGAGCATTGACCCCATAGGAGACTGAACCAGACCTATCTGCTAGTGTTGGAGGGTCTCCTGCAGAGGTAGGGGGTGGCTGTGTCTCACTGTGAGGACGAGGACACTGGCAGCAGAAGTTCAGGGAAGTACAGCTTGGCGTGAGCCCTCCCAGAGTCTGCCATTAGCCCCACCAAAGAGCCCAGGTAGGCTCCAGTGTTGGGTCGCCTCAGGCCAAACAACCAACAAGGAGGGAACCCAGGCCCACCCATCAGCAGACAAGTGGATTAAAATTTTACTGAGCTCTACCCACCACCACTCCCTCCCATCAGGAACCTTGCACAAGCTTCTAAGACAGCGTCATCCACCGGAGGGCAGACAGCAGAAGCAAGAAGAACTACAGTCCTGCAGCCTGGGAAATTAAAATCACATTCACAGAAATATAGACGAGATGAAAAGGCAGAGGGCTAAGTACCAGATGAAGGAACAAGATAAAACCCCAGAAAAACAACTAAATGAAGCGGAGATTGGCAACCTTCCAGAAAAAGAATTCAGAAGACAGAATGGTGGAATTCACTGCTGTGGAACAGAATAAAGAAAAAATAATGAAAAGAAATGAAGACAGCCTAAGAGACCTCTGGGACAACATTAAACGCAATAACATTTGCATTATAGGGGTCCCAGGAGGAGAAGAGAGAGACAAAGGACCAGAGAAGATATTTGAAGAGATTATAGTCAAAAACTTCCCTAACATGGGAAAAAAAAATAGCCATGAAAGTCCAGGAAACACAGAGATCCCATACAGGATAAACCCAAGGAGAAACACACCGAGACACATAGTAATCAAATTGACAAAAATTAAAGACAGAGAAAAATTATTGAAAGCAGCAAGGGAAAAACAACAAATAACATACAAGGGAACTCCCATAAGGTTAACAGCTGATTTATTGGCAGAAACTCTACAAGACAGATGGGAGTGGCATGACATATTTAAAGGGATGAAAGGGAAGAACCTGCAGCCAAGATTACCCTACCTGGCAAGGATCTCATTCAGATTCGATGGAGAAATCAAAAGCTTTACAGACAAACAAAAGCTAAGAGAATTCAGCAACACCACACCAGCTCTACAACAAATGCTAAAGGAACTTCTCTAAGTGGGAAACACAAGAGAAGAAAAAGACCTACAAAAACAAACTCAAAACAATTAAGAAAATGGTAATAGGAACATACATATCGATAATTACCTTAAACT
>NC_041228.1:21267118-21269565 GCF_002837175.3 Physeter macrocephalus | reverse complement strand
AAATGGTAATAGGAACATACATATTGATAATTACCTTAAATGTAAATGGATTAAATGCTCCCACCAAAAGACACAGACTGGCTGAATGGATACAAAAACGAGACCCATATATATGCTGTCTACAAGAGACCCACTTCAGACCTAGGGACACATACAGACTGAAAGTGAGGGGATGGAAAAAGATATTCCATGCAAATGGAAATCAGAAGAAAGCTGGAGTAGCAATTCTCATATCAGACAAAATAGACTTTAAAGTAAAAACTATTACAAGAGACAAAGAAGGACACTATATAATGATCAAGGGTTCGATCCATGAAGAAGATATAACAATTGTAAATATTTATGCACCCAACATAGGAGCACCTCAATACATAAGGCAAATACTAACAGCCATAAAAGGGGAAATCGACAGTAACACAATCATAGTAGGGGACTTTAACACCCCACTTTCACCAATGGACAGATCATCCAAAATGAAAATAAATAAGGAAACACAAGCTTTAAATGATACATTACACAAGATGGACTTAATTGATATTTATAGGACATTCCATCCAAAAACAACAGAATACACATTTTTCTCAAGTGCTCATGGAACATTCTCCAGGATAGATCATATATTGGGTCACAAATCTAGCCTTGGCAAATTTAAGAAAATTGAAATCATATCAAGTATCTTTTCTGACCACAACGCTATGAGACTAGATATCAATTACAGGAAAAGATCTGTAAAAAATACAAACACATGGAGGCTAAACAATACACTACTTAATAACGAAGTGATCACTGAAGAAATCAAAGAGGAAATCAAAAAATACTTAGAAACAAATGACAATGGAGACACGACGACCCAAAACCTATGGGATGCAGCAAAAGCAGTTCTAAGAGGGAAGTTTATAGCAATACAATCCTACCTTAAGAAACAGGAAACATCTCGTATAAACAACCTAACTTTGCACCTAAAGCAATTAGAGAAAGAAGAACAAAAGAACCCCAAATTTAGCAGAAGGAAAGAAATCATAAAGATCAGATCAGAAATAAATGAAAAAGAAATGAAGGAAACAATAGCAAAGATCAATAAAACTAAAAGCTGGTTCTTTGAGAAGATAAATAAAATTGATAAACCATTAGCCAGACTCATCAAGAATAAAAGGGAGAAGACTCAAATCAATAGAATTAGAAATGAAAAAGGAGATGTAACAACTGACACTGCAGAAATACAAAAGATTATTAGAGATTACTACAAGCAACTGTATGCCAATAAAATGGACAACCTGGAAGAAATGGACAAATTCTTAGAAATGCACAAGCTGCCGAGACTGAACCAGGAAGAAATAGAAAATATGAACAGACCAATCACAAGCACTGAAATTGAAACTGTGATTAAAAATCTTCCAACAAACAAAAGCCCAGGACCAGATGGCTTCACAGGCGAATTCTATCAAACATTTAGAGAAGAGTTAACATCTATCCTTCTCAAACTCTTCCAAAAGATAGCAGAGGGAGGAACACTCCCAAACTCATTCTATGAGGCCACCATCACCCTGATACCAAAACCAGACAAAGACATCACAAAGATAGAAAACTACAGGCCAATATCACTGATGAACATAGATGCAAAAATCCTCAACAAAATACTAGCAAACAGAATCCAACAGCACATTAAAAGGATCATACACCATGATCAAGTGGGGTTTATTCCAGGAATGCAAGGATTCTTCAATATATGCAAATCAATCAACGTGATACACCATATCAACAAACTGAAGGAGAAAAACCATATGATCATCTCAATAGATGCAGAGAAAGCTTTTGACAAAATTCAACACCCATTTATGATAAAAACCCTGCAGAAAGTAGGCATAGAGGGAACTTTCCTCAACATAATAAAGGCCATATATGACAAACCCACAGCCAGCATTGTTCTCAATGGTGAAAAACTGAAACCATTTCCACTAAGATCAGGAACAAGACAAGGTTGCCCACTCTCACCACTCTTATTCAACATAGTTTTGGAAGTTCTAGTCACAGCAATCAGAGGAAAAAAAGAAATAAAAGGAATCCAAATAGGAAAAGAAGAAGTAAAGGTATCACTGTTTGCAGATGACATGATACTATACATAGGGAATCCTAAGGATGCTACCAGAAAACTGCTAGAGCTAATCAATGAATTTGGTAAAGTTGCAGAACACAAAATTAATGCAGAGAAATCTCTTGCATTCTTATACACTAATGATGAAAAATCTGAAAGAGAAATTAAGGAAACACTCCCATTTACTATTGCAACAAAAGGAATAAAATACCTAGGAATAAATGGACCTAAGGAGACAAAAGACCTGTATGCAGAAAACTCTAAGACACTGATGAAAGAAATTAATAACGATACAAACAGATGGAGAGATTTACCAGGTTCCTGGATTGGAAGAATCAATATTGTGAAAATGACT
>NC_041228.1:21215168-21267076 GCF_002837175.3 Physeter macrocephalus | reverse complement strand
AGAAAGCCCAGAGATAAACCCACACACCTATGGTCAACTAATCTATGACAAAGGAGGCAAGGATATACAATGGAGAAAAGACAGTCTCTTCAATAAGTGGTGCTGGGAAAACTGGACACCTACATGTAAAAGAATGAAATTGGAACATTCCATAACACCATATAGAAAAATAAACTCAAAATATATTAGAGACCTAAATGTAAGACTGGACACTATAAAACTCTTAGAGGAAAGCATAGGAAGAACACTCTTTGACATAAATCACAGCAAGATCTTTTTTGATCCACCTCCTAGAGTAATGGAAATAAAAACAAAAATAAACAAATGGGACCTAATGAAACTTAAAAGCTTTTGCACAGCAAAGGAAACCATACACAAGACGAAAAGACAACCCTCAGAATGGGAGAAAATATTTACAAACCCTAACACCATACACAAAAATAAATTCACAATGGGTTAAAGACCTACATGTAAGGCCAGACACTATCAAACTCTTAGAGGAAAACATAGGCAGAACACTCTATGACATAAATCACAGCAAGATCCTTTTTGACCCATCTCCTAGAGAAATGGAAATAAAAACAAAAATAAACAAATGGGACCTAATGAAACTTAAAAGCTTTTGCACAGCAAAGGATACCATAAACAAGACCAAAAGACAACCCTCAGAATGGGAGAAAATATTTGCAAACGAATCAACGGACAAAGGATTAATCTCCAAAATATATAAACAACTCATGCAGCTCAATATTACAGAAACAAACAACCCAATCCAAAAATGGGCAGAAGACCTAAATAGACATTTCTCCAAAGAAGACATACAGATGGCCAAGAAGCACATGAAAAGCTGCTCAACATCACTAATTATTAGAGAAATGTGAATCAAAACTACAATGAGGTATCACCTCACACCAGTTAGAATGGGCATCATCAGAAAATCTACAAACAACAAATGCTGGAGAGGGTGTGGAGAAAAGGGAACCCTCTTGCACTGTTGGTGGGAATGTAAATTGATACAGCCACTATGGAGAACGGTATGGAGTTTCCTTAAAAAACTAAAAATAGAATTACCATATGACCCAGCAATCCCACTACTGGGCATATACCCAGAGAAATCCACAATTTAAAAAGACACATGCAAACCAATGTTCATTGCAGCATTATTTACAACAGCCAGGACATGGAAGCAACCTAAATACCCATCGACAGACGAATGGATAAAGAAGTTGTGTGGTGGTGGTGGTGGTGGTGGGATGAATTGGGAGATTGGGATAGACAAATACACACTCATATGTATAAAATGGGTAACTAATGAGAACCTGCTGTATAAAAAAATAAATTAAATAAAATTCAAAAAAAAATTTCTCCTTTTTGGATGCTTACCTGAATTTTTATGTTTTTCTGAACTGCTTTACTTTCTATTTTCTTCCAATTTACTTGCAAAACTCAGACATACTTTTATCACTCATGGCATCAGATGTGAATCTTAATCTTTAAGCAAAATAAAAGATTTGGCTCGACAACAGATATGTAAATTCAGCCCTTTTATCCTTTATTTTCCTCCTGATATTAGTTGGTACAGATTCATAATATTGGAATTTAAATTACTTTCCCTGACTAGAAAATATATTCCCTCTGACTTGTAGCCTGAGAAATCATTCAAGGTCTGCTGCTGATGTGGAAAAAGGAGAACACAAGGGCCACATTTGACAATGCTTATCAAAGTCTATTTAATTCCACAGTAAGTGTCCTGTGGCCCTGAAGACTGGTAGTGCAGGGTCTACAGCCTAGAATAACATCCTGCTCTTCAACAGCTATAAAATTAATTCAAAATTTATGGTTCTGGCAAGTACTTCTGGCTTTTAATATGTTAGTTATTAACTAAGAATATTTCACTGGGGAGATTTATTTGACTAAAATGCATTGAAATTACTTGCATCAATGAACTATATTATAGGTGAAACTCGGTATAAATTATGTAGGAGGGGATTCAAAAATAACAAAAGGACAAAGATTAGAAAAACCAGTCACGCCATCTCTTCCTTTGATTTGATTTTAGTTTATTTTAACTTCCAGGCCAGAACTAGAAAATGGTTCTGGTAGACAGTCAAAATGAAAATGCAAGTGAGGGATTTTTGCATTGACAGTAACTTGTTATCAGACTAACTCTTCTGCTGAGAATAACTACGTAAGTTGAGTTAAAGCACAAAACAAAGGAAAAAGCAGATGTTTGAAAGTATTAGAAATCAACTAAGATGACCAGAAGAAATATGGGGCCATGATTCAATAGGGAATGAACATACATTATAAGCCCTAAGTTTATCATGGTCTTATCCTCTCATAAGAGCATTTGCTTATACTTAATATGACCTTTAGAAGCTAAGAAAAAGTGGTGTCCTAGAACTTGTGTCAATCTCATAGGTAGGGAAGACAAAAATTGGAGAACAAGCCTACCAAGGCAGTCACAAAAATGTGAGCCCCAAAATATGTATGCAGTCTCCTCATGAAGCATCTACTAGTTATAAAAGGATGCATGCATGGGGCAAGATGCTCAGAAACTAGAAGAGAGGCAGCTAAGAGGCTAATACCTAAGGAGAAGAGACATCTCTTATCTGGTATTGGACTCACCCTATTGTTATAAATGCATATAAGAGGTGGATAAAATATGTAAAGTAACTATTTGCAGCCATTGGAGAGCAACCAACATAGGGCTTTAATCCTTGAGAGAAGGAAAGCATAAGAGGTAATCCCCATATTCCTGATGCTTTCTCCCTGACAGTAGTTTCCAATTTACAGAGCAAGAACATGGAGCCTGAATAGAGAATTGTGGTATTGCTAAGTAAAAAAAGACAGAGATTGAAATTTTAGACTGCCAAGGTGACTGTGATTTGGGAACATGGTTCCAGAGTAAAGGCAGCCAAGTTGTTAGGGGGAAAGCTCCCCAAATATGAGTAAATAAACCCCCTTGTATCTTTGGGTTGATGCTAAACTACAGGCACAGGGTACAACTCTGAGATGCTTAGCCAAGAATACTTGTTGTGAGGCTGACAGCCAAGCAAACACTTTCAGAAGCTGTACAGTGCTATGGAGACAGAGTTTGGAGTCAAAACCGAGACAGAGTGGAGAGACCTTAGGAGCACCTTGGAACTTCAGTTTACATATCAGCAAGGTCAAATTTTAGAGTAAGGACAGTGCCCTAAGAGTATGGGCAAAACTAAAACCTAAGACCCACACTGATGAAGCCTAAAACTAAGCTTGATAAGATCTATATGCTTTGCTTGTCATTTAACTGTCTACCCCCAAAAAACTTAATACTCTTGAGCGGAAGAGAACATAATTCAAAGTATCTACAATGTCTAAAAAATTACTGACATGCAAAAGAGCATGAAAAGTGATCAATAATCAAGAGAAAAGACAGAACTAGAACCAGAAATAATCCAGATGTTGTAGTTAGCATTTGAACATATCAAATGGCTATAAATATTATGTTAAAAATAGAAGAAAAGATGGAAAAATGCACGACAATATGGAGACTATAAACAAATAATCAGAATCTATAAAAGAAGGAATCAAATTGACGTTCTAGAACTGCAAAACATGATATCTGAAATTGAGAACTCATTGAATGAATTTAAAAGCAGAATGTGCAGCAACATGGATGGACCTAGGGATTATCATATTAAGTGAAGCAAGTCAGAAAGAGAAAGACAAATGCCATATGATATAACTTATATGTGGAATCTAAAATATGCACAAATGAACTTATCTACAAAACAGAAACAGACTCACAGACATAGAGAAGAGACTTGTGGTTGCCAAGGGGGAGGGGGGATGGGGGAGGGATGGATTGGGAGTTTGGGATTAGCAGATGCAAACTATTATGTAGAGAATGAATAAACAACAAGGTCCCACTGTATAGCACAAGGAACTAAATTCAACATCTTGTGTTAAACCATAACAGAAAAGAATATGAAAGATAATGTATATATATGTATAACTGAATCACTTTGCTGTACGGCAGTAATTAACGCAGCATTGTAAATCAACTATACTTCAATTTAAAAAAAGGTCCATCTCCTAACATCATCATAACGGGCATTAGGATTTCAATGTATAAATTCGGGGTGGGGGGAAGACAGAAACATTTAGACCATAGCACCTTCCACCTAAACTGCTGTCATAACAAAACGAAAAAACTGAAAGTCAGGATTTATAAAAATTGAGTACTTTCTCAGAACAAGAGATATATTTGAAAATGTTGCTCCCTCTTCTTCTTTCTAGTATCACACACTAGCCAATGTTTTAAAAATTCAGTGTCTGGTCATATTCCATCATCCAACCTACCCAGCAGAGAAACCACCTGCTATGGCTTTAGAAATACAAGAGGAAGGAAAATTAAGAGATTGTAACTATCCAGTATATCATATTAGAAGCAGGAAATATTTTGATATCTGAGAAGGTACTCTGGTGCTCTTCACTGAAGAATAAACCACGGTGATAGCCCCATATTTTTAGGCATGTATATAAAATGACTAGTAAACCTTCATTGCAAGTTTTACATATGATTGAAACTCCAGGAGAAGTATAATACCTTAAGTCCAGTGTAATATAAAAGTACTGCTCCAAATTCCAAGACCAAAAGAATGCTAGAAGTAAGCTAACTGGCTTTTCATACAAAGCTAAAAAGGGATTACAACCTCCTCTAGTACAGCACGTCTCTGCTTCTTTTGTATGCCTCCTAACACCTAAGCTGGAGATATATTACAAATATACTAAATGGTTATAGCCATGATCTGAATCTTTGTTCCCCCCAAAACTCACATGGTAGAATCCTAATGCCCAATGCAATGGTGTTAGGAGGTGGGGCCTTTGGGAAGTGATTAGGTCATGAGGATGGAGCCCTCATAAACAGGGTTAGTGCTCTTATAAAACAGACCTCACAGAGCTCTCCATCCCCTTTTACCATGTGAGAATACAACAAGATGTTGGATTTTTATTTACCAGATACTGTTAAACCCTTTATATGTATTAACTAGCTTAAACCTTTTTACAACCTGTAAAAAAGATATTATTATCCAACTTTACAAAACAGGAAGCTAGGCACAAGGCTTGTAGGTGCTGAAGCCAGGATTCAAATTCAGATTGGCCTAACTCCACAGCAGATACTCCTATTACACAAAACCTCCCCTTTTATGGACCCATGTCTCTGAATAACAATGATTATGGATTGAAACGCACAGCAGAAACACCTGCAATTGACAGGATGCAGAAGAAGTAAGCTTTCTTGTTCCAAAGTCCATGTCCCCAGAGTTCAACGGCTGGTAGAACACACAAAGGAAAAAAATCTCTCAGTTAAATCTGGCTAAATGAGGCAAAGCTTGAAGCACCTGGCAGGGCTGCAAGCCAGAAAATGTTGATCCAATAACCTGCCTAACTGTCTCTAAGAGCTAATCTTCCAGTAGGATTATCTGACTGCAATTCTGATGGGAGGCAGCTGTGCAAGTTGGCTTCTGGGTAGCCAGATTTCTATTATCTCTCTTTTATGGAGGGATGCTATGTGGTGGTGGTGGTGGTGGTGGTGGTGGGATGAATTGGGAGATTGGGATAGACAAATACACACTCATATGTATAAAATGGGTAACTAATGAGAACCTGCTGTATAAAAAAATAAATTAAATAAAATTCAAAAAAAAATTTCTCCTTTTTGGATGCTTACCTGAATTTTTATGTTTTTCTGAACTGCTTTACTTTCTATTTTCTTCCAATTTACTTGCAAAACTCAGACATACTTTTATCACTCATGGCATCAGATGTGAATCTTAATCTTTAAGCAAAATAAAAGATTTGGCTCGACAACAGATATGTAAATTCAGCCCTTTTATCCTTTATTTTCCTCCTGATATTAGTTGGTACAGATTCATAATATTGGAATTTAAATTACTTTCCCTGACTAGAAAATATATTCCCTCTGACTTGTAGCCTGAGAAATCATTCAAGGGTCTGCTGCTGATGTGGAAAAAGGAGAACACAAGGGCCACATTTGACAATGCTTATCAAAGTCTATTTAATTCCACAGTAAGTATCCTGTGGCCCTGAAGACTGGCGTAAATTCAGCCCTTTTATCCTTTATTTTCTTCCTGATATTAGTTGGTACAGATTCATAATATTGGAATTTAAATTACTTTCCCTGACTAGAAAATATATTCCCTCTGACTTGTAGCCTGAGAAATCATTCAAGGTCTGCTGCTGATGTGGAAAAAGGAGAACACAAGGGCCACATTTGATAATGCTTATCAAAGTCTATTTAATTCCACAGTAAGTGTCCTGTGGCCCTGAAGACTGGTAGTGCAGGGTCTACAGCCTAGAATAACATCCTGCTCTTCAACAGCTATAAAATTAATTCAAAATTTATGGTTCTGGCAAGTACTTCTGGCTTTTAATATGTTAGTTATTAACTAAGAATATTTCACTGGGGAGATTTATTTGACTAAAATGCATTGAAATTACTTGCATCAATGAACTATATTATAGGTGAAACTCGGTATAAATTATGTAGGAGGGGATTCAAAAATAACAAAAGGACAAAGATTAGAAAAACCAGTCACGCCATCTCTTCCTTTGATTTGATTTTAGTTTATTTTAACTTCCAGGCCAGAACTAGAAAATGGTTCTGGTAGACAGTCAAAATGAAAATGCAAGTGAGGGATTTTTGCATTGACAGTAACTTGTTATCAGACTAACTCTTCTGCTGAGAATAACTACGTAAGTTGAGTTAAAGCACAAAACAAAGGAAAAAGCAGATGTTTGAAAGTATTAGAAATCAACTAAGATGACCAGAAGAAATATGGGGCCATGATTCAATAGGGAATGAACATACATTATAAGCCCTAAGTTTATCATGGTCTTATCCTCTCATAAGAGCATTTGCTTATACTTAATATGACCTTTAGAAGCTAAGAAAAAGTGGTGTCCTAGAACTTGTGTCAATCTCATAGGTAGGGAAGACAAAAATTGGAGAACAAGCCTACCAAGGCAGTCACAAAAATGTGAGCCCCAAAATATGTATGCAGTCTCCTCATGAAGCATCTACTAGTTATAAAAGGATGCATGCATGGGGCAAGATGCTCAGAAACTAGAAGAGAGGCAGCTAAGAGGCTAATACCTAAGGAGAAGAGACATCTCTTATCTGGTATTGGACTCACCCTATTGTTATAAATGCATATAAGAGGTGGATAAAATATGTAAAGTAACTATTTGCAGCCATTGGAGAGCAACCAACATAGGGCTTTAATCCTTGAGAGAAGGAAAGCATAAGAGGTAATCCCCATATTCCTGATGCTTTCTCCCTGACAGTAGTTTCCAATTTACAGAGCAAGAACATGGAGCCTGAATAGAGAATTGTGGTATTGCTAAGTAAAAAAAGACAGAGATTGAAATTTTAGACTGCCAAGGTGACTGTGATTTGGGAACATGGTTCCAGAGTAAAGGCAGCCAAGTTGTTAGGGGGAAAGCTCCCCAAATATGAGTAAATAAACCCCCTTGTATCTTTGGGTTGATGCTAAACTACAGGCACAGGGTACAACTCTGAGATGCTTAGCCAAGAATACTTGTTGTGAGGCTGACAGCCAAGCAAACACTTTCAGAAGCTGTACAGTGCTATGGAGACAGAGTTTGGAGTCAAAACCGAGACAGAGTGGAGAGACCTTAGGAGCACCTTGGAACTTCAGTTTACATATCAGCAAGGTCAAATTTTAGAGTAAGGACAGTGCCCTAAGAGTATGGGCAAAACTAAAACCTAAGACCCACACTGATGAAGCCTAAAACTAAGCTTGATAAGATCTATATGCTTTGCTTGTCATTTAACTGTCTACCCCCAAAAAACTTAATACTCTTGAGCGGAAGAGAACATAATTCAAAGTATCTACAATGTCTAAAAAATTACTGACATGCAAAAGAGCATGAAAAGTGATCAATAATCAAGAGAAAAGACAGAACTAGAACCAGAAATAATCCAGATGTTGTAGTTAGCATTTGAACATATCAAATGGCTATAAATATTATGTTAAAAATAGAAGAAAAGATGGAAAAATGCACGACAATATGGAGACTATAAACAAATAATCAGAATCTATAAAAGAAGGAATCAAATTGACGTTCTAGAACTGCAAAACATGATATCTGAAATTGAGAACTCATTGAATGAATTTAAAAGCAGAATGTGCAGCAACATGGATGGACCTAGGGATTATCATATTAAGTGAAGCAAGTCAGAAAGAGAAAGACAAATGCCATATGATATAACTTATATGTGGAATCTAAAATATGCACAAATGAACTTATCTACAAAACAGAAACAGACTCACAGACATAGAGAAGAGACTTGTGGTTGCCAAGGGGGAGGGGGGATGGGGGAGGGATGGATTGGGAGTTTGGGATTAGCAGATGCAAACTATTATGTAGAGAATGAATAAACAACAAGGTCCCACTGTATAGCACAAGGAACTAAATTCAACATCTTGTGTTAAACCATAACAGAAAAGAATATGAAAGATAATGTATATATATGTATAACTGAATCACTTTGCTGTACAGCAGAAGTTAACACAAAATTGTAAATCAACTATACTTCAACAAAATAAAATTTTTAAAAAAGCAGAATGGACAGAACTCAAAGACATGTTAACAGATAATGCCCAATTTAAAAGACAGTATGTAAAAAAAGAATAAAACATAAAATTAATGAGAATATAGTCAAAAAGTTTACATAACTGTACTAATAGTCCCCAAAAGAGGAGAGAAAATAGAACAGAAACAATACTTGAAGAAATAATGACCAAGAATTTCCCAAATCTGATAAAAAGACTATCCCATTAATTTAAGAAATGGAGTGAATACCAAGCAGAACAAACACAAAAAAACCCACACCTGGCAAACTATAGTCAAGATATTAAAATCCAAAAACAAAGAGAAGATATTAAAAGCAGCCAGAGAGAAAAAATAGATTACAATTAATAGCTAAATTCCTAATGAAAATAACAGAAGACAGAAAACAATCAAATAACATTTGTAAAGTACTGGAAAAATCACCTACAATGCCATATGTGGGAAAATATTTCTGAAAAACTGAAAGCAAAATAAACATATTTTTAGGCAAAGTGAAACTGAAAACCTCATTAGCAGCAGACTCACACTGCAAGAAACATTATGAGAATTCTTCTTGCTGAAGGAAAATGATCACAGATGAAAGCACAAAAGTGCAGAAAGGAATAAAGTATATCATAAAAGGTAAAATGTGAGTATAAATGAATGTTGACTGTTTAAAACAATAAAACAATAAAGTCTTCTGCAACTCATAACATCAATAAAAGTAAAATATGTGACAACAATAGCACAAAGGACATGAGAACAGAAAAATGGAGATAGTCTCTTTACATTTCTTGTGTTGTTTGGGCAGTGGTAAAGGTAACAATTTAAAGTATATTATAATAGAATAAGAAAGTATACTGTAATTTTAGTGTTACAACTATAAGAATGCTACTAGAAGGTATAATAAAATAGCTCATAGATGAGACAATAGAACACGTAAAAGACTTGATTAATACACAGAATGCAGAAAGGAGAACTAAAGGAACAAAGAATGGATGGAACAGAGAAAAAAATAACAATATGACAGACATAAATTCAACTATATCAGTAACTACATTAAATGTATATGGACTAAGACACACCAATTAAAAGACAAAAATTGTCAGATTTGAGTAACAAAAAGAAAGAAAAAGACAAACTACATGTAGTTTACAAGAACCACATATAAAATCAAGACATAGATTGTGTTTAAAAGCATGGAAAAACGTATAGTACACTAAGCAGAAGAAAGATATTATGTCTACATTTATATCACCCAAAGTAGACTTTAAGGCAGAGAAATGTAAGAAATAATAAAAGATATTTGATAATAATAGAGGTTTGACTCAACAGGAAGATGTAATAATGTTAAATGTGAATGCACCTAATAACACAGCTTCAAAATATATGAAGTTAAAAATTAACCAAATGAAAAAGAGTTTTAACTAAATAATGATGCAAACTCAATATATAAAAACTAGTAGTAAGTAGCTAAAGCAGTGATGAAGAGAAATGAATAGCTTTAAATGTACATAGTATAAAAGAGGAGACATAAAACCAATAATCTATTATCCAACTTGAGAAATTAGAAAATAATAAATTAAATGCAAATAAGTATAGACTATAATAAAAATAAGAGCAGAAATCAATGTACTAGAAAAAAGGCACATAACTGAGAATATCAATAAAGTAAAAATTTAATCAGAAAATCTTATTAAGTTAATAATTGAGACTGATAAGAAAAAACTAATTAGAATGGCAGAAATAAGAAGGGACATTAGTAGAGAACCTACAGATAACACCAAGATAATAAGAGGATATTGTGTAAAATGTAATACCAATACATTTAAAATTTAGAGTTAATGGAAAAATCTCTTGAACAACACAATGTGCCAAAACTGATAGAAGAAATAGAAAATCTTAACAGTCCCACATCTGTTAAATAAATTGAATCTGTAATTAAAAATCTTCCTCAAACAAAAAAGCAAAAATCCTCCAGGCCCAGATAGCTTCACTAGTGAATTCTTCAGAACTTTTAAAGAAGAAATAAAACTAACCTTACAGAAATTATTCAAGATAACATAAAATAGAGGGACTATAGAGCAGCTAGATCTCTTATATACTGCTTGTGGGAGTGTAAATTGATGCAATTGCTTTGGAAAACTATTTTGTACTATCTACCAAGTCAGAACTATGCAGCCCCCATTACCATTTTATAGGGACGCTTGACCTAAGCAAATGTTGCAAGTGACAGATGCTTACTTTGTTTGACTTACACAATATGCATTAAAAAAAAAAAAAGGAAGTGGAAACCCATCAAGATGATGTAGTCAACTGATGCTTTGATGTACCCAAACATACAGCAATGAGAGATAAAATGTAAAAATAGAAAGCTTAGCAGGCATAGCTGGGTTCAAAAACAATGCAAACATCTTTAAGAACTAGAAATGAAACAGACACACGAACAGGTGGTAGGGCTAGAGTGAGATGCACTGTGCCCTCAACTGGCAGTGATGGACAGGAATTTTGTTTCTTCAGGGGACTGAGGGTCTTCTACATGAGAGAAGACGTCCCTCCAACACCATTTTTATAAAGCGGGAAAAAATACTGTAGATTACTGTCTGAGTCAAGGTACTCAGAAACAGCCTTGTGACTGGGAGCTGAATGAAACCATCCAATGGCTTGGTAACTGTGTCTTTGTTCTCCTCCATATAATCATAGGGTCTGTGACTTGCAGTGGGTTGAATAGACACCCCCCAATGCTTCAAAAATCCATGGCCATCCAGAACCTCAGAATGTGACCTTATTTGGAAATAAGGTCTTTGCAGATGTAATTAGTCAAGAATCTGGACACTAAATCATCCTGCATTTAGGGTGGTCCCTAAACCCAATGACCGAGATGTCCTTATAAAATGAGCAGGACACATAGAGACAAACTGGGGAGAAGGCCACGTGAAGACAGAGGCAGAGATTGGAGTGATGCAGCTACTGCAAGCCAAGGAATGCCAGTAGCCACCAGAAGCTGGGAAGAGGCAAGGAAGGATTCTTTCCTAAACTCTTCAGAAGGAGCATGGACTTGCTGACACCTTGATTTCAGGCTTTTGGCCTCCAGAACTATGAGAGTGTAAATTTCTGTTGTTTGAGGGCAGCAAGCTTGTGGTAATTTATCATGGCAGGCTTAGGAAACGAATATATACCCCAAATCGCCAAACCTTAAAAGACCTGGTTCTGGACTGTGGGCTGGGTGTGGGGGGCATATTGAGGCAACCGTAGAGGGAGGCACGTGGGGGGCATGTGGAGAGATGCGCACAGGAAGCAAGAGCAGGGGGTACAGACGGAAGGTGAGTGACAGCGTGTTCACAGGCAGATGTCAGGGAACCGAAGCCCAAACCCAAACCCAAACCCAAAAGGCTTCCGTTCAAAATGTGCCTGCAAGCCCAAATTCATACACACGTGAAGAAAACTAGCTTTAAGAAAAACAGCAACAGAATCAACTATGGAGACATCAATGTACTCCAGATGCAATGAATTCTAGAGCTGCATCTGACAAAGACATTACTTATTTATCTTGTTAACATATGAGGTTTTTCCACATTTACACCATAAATTCTGGGATAGTTTATATTGATCTAGACTTTAAATATGTTTAGGATGCTTAAAGAGACACACTAAGGTTTCATAGCCACGCAAAGGCAAAGAAATGATGAAACAAGCTTCCATTTAAAGCTGCTTGAACATGTTGCTGTATTTTAAGTGTCTGTCTCAGACCCAAGGAGTGTTAGCTTTACTCTTGTGTTACAGAGAGCACTTGGCATTTCTTGAACTTAGCACTAGTCTTAGAGATAGGAGTGGGGCCGATGAGGTGGGGTGGGTAGCGTGAGGGAAACTGGCACAAATTAATTACCCTGATCCAGGGGTCTGGTCCTGGGCTCCGGCACCTATTCATATTTTGTGTAAAGATTTCTAGCCAGCCCATGCTTACGGTGGGCCCTGACCCCTGACAGTCCAGGTCAGGCTTATAGAAATTCTGACCAGGTTTGTTATAAGGACCAAAGGAGCTAATGCAGGCCCTACACCTTTGTCAACCCTGAAGAACTACAGAAGTATATACATTGTAAACTTAAAGTGAAGAGCAAGTATTTTATCTCCTTCAATGCACTTGGCTTTGTGCCTGGATCTAGGCATCTGGTGACCTGAAAAATGAAACTGCTTGTGATGTAGTATATTAATCCAATATGACACTCTCATGTTAAAATAGAAAATGGAAAAATGGAATAAAAAGGCACCATATTTTGGAAAGTAAAAAAGCCTAGTGGTTATTATGAAAAGTGGATGTTGGTTGGGTAGTCTATGCCAGGAATTGTTCTAAATGGTTTAAAAAGTAGAATGGACTTTGGAGTCTGATGGCCTGGATTCAAATATTGACTCCTCACACAGTGTCTGTGTGAACTTTGGATAAGTTATTTAACCTCTCTAGTCTTCATTTATTTCATATAAAATGGAGATGATAATGGATACATTGTAAGAATTATATGTGATAATAATATATAGTGTTTAGTCTCTACCTTTCAATGATATGAGCTAATAAATTTCCTTTATTGTTTGTTCTGAGTGGAGTTTTTCTCTTAATTGCAATTGAAAGCATCCTGATCCAAGTATTAATATCGCAACATGACATATAACTGACTCATTCTAAAATGATGATAATTATTGGCAAAATATTATTTCAGATTAATATTGTTGGAAAAATATTCAGGCGACTAATTTTTCCTTTTTCATGTGAGCATTTAAATTTAATAATAAAGTCATATTTCTGAAATAATAAAATTGAGCTTTAGCCACATTGATTGGGAGTTTAAGAAGAATGAAAATCAAACTGTAAAGGT
This sequence comes from Physeter macrocephalus, assembly GCF_002837175.3. NCBI lineage: Eukaryota > Metazoa > Chordata > Mammalia > Artiodactyla > Physeteridae > Physeter > Physeter macrocephalus. Next base: position 21,253,565 of record NC_041228.1, on the reverse strand, counting down.
CAGATTTATCCAGACAAACTCCATTGCCATAGAAACAATAATATTATATCAGCCACTATTTATCAGTCACCTACTGTATTCCAGGAACCCTGCTAAGTGCTTTGCTTATATTTTCTTTCATTCTTTCTTAGATTTAATGTGAGAAAACAGAAGCTTAGAGAGTGGTTTCAGTGCCTAACCCCTAAAATAGTACCCAGCACAAGCCAAGCTCTCAATAAATCACTGTGGCATGCTAATTAACTGTCCAAATACATGTAAAGCCAGGGTGCAGACCCCTGTCTTCTTTCTTTCAAAGTCTTTGCTCACTGTACCACGTTGCTTCCACGCATCAACAGTTCTGTCCTGTTATTAGTAAAAGTGTGTCCACTGGTCTAATTTACTGGATTGGTATCTAAGGCAAGTATCTGTCAATTGAGAAAGTTTAGCTTCATCAGGGTCAATTCCTAATTTGAACACATTTACCTCCTTCTCAGAAGCTAGACTCTTAGATCATTGCCAAGAGCAAGATAAGATACAGAAACTCCAGGTTGCTAAGCTCAAGTAGTTTGTAGCCCTCAAAGGAATTCTTTGTTACAAATTACATGTCTTAAATTGACATTCACACCTTGCCCCAAGGACTTTAACATCTTTATTGGAGTATAATTGCTTTACAATGTTGTGTTAGTTTCTGCTGTATAACAAAGTGAATCAGCTATACATATACATATATCCCCATATCTCTTCCCTCTTGCATCTCCCTCCCACCCCTCTAGGTGGTCACAAAGCACCGAGCTGATCTCCCTGTGCTATACAGCTGCTTCCCACTAGCTAGCTATTTTACATTTGGTAGTGTATATATGTCAACGCTACTGTCTCACTTCGTCCCAGCTTACCCTTCCCCCCACCCCGTTTCCTCAAAAGAGCTGAAAACTTGTATTCCAGACCGAAGAGTGGTTATTCCAAATAAAGTTTTGGAATTCTTACCCAACTTTGAAATGACTAAAAAAATATAATTCTTCTTTCAATTTTTCTTAAAATAAAAAAAAAATTATCTAGAATAAAAATATTCAATTTATAATGTTTTAGTAAATGTTGATATTGATATATTCTATTTTTTAGCATTCATTGTGAGATTGCAATATTTTGAAATATATTGTCATGCTCAGATTAATCAACTTGGAACTCGTACAGTAAATTTTGGCCAAAAGTGTTCTGTGTCTACGGAGAGTGGCCTTATTTTCGTCAAGAAAAAAAAAGAGAAATGGCATATATCAAATCTTGTTGAATTTTATAGCCTTTGATACTTTATGCTGTAGCTTTTGCTGCTCAGCGTAAAATTCAAGGTCCAGGTTGTCTACAGTAAATGAAAAACCCAGGCCCTCTGAGGCCACAGGGGTTGATGTGGTCTTTAAAACTTCCCATTAGGGCCTACATGGTCAATCAATAAACTGGTATTGTCAGCATGTATGTAATAAGAACTACTATTTGTTAAGTGCTTCCTAAGTGGTAGATGACGTGAGAAAGGTAGGATAATGAAATGGAATATGCATATTTGTTGAAGCTTGAAGACTAGCTTATTAAATGTGCTATCTTGAGTTATTTAACTCTTCAGTTTCCTCGGTTTTACAGTGGGGAACAAGCATAACCACACTGTAGGTTGTGGTGAGGATTAGAAATACTGTATTGCATACATTGTGTATGGTAAGGTTTCAATAAATGTCATCATTGTTGTCATCATTAGATTTGAAAGGCAAACTTATTTGCCTAAAGTCACTTAGCTAGGAGTGGCAGAGCCAGGACTCAAACTCTGCTGTAAAGTCTACTGAGATATCCTTTGTATTCAATTTTCTTACGTATGACAGAGAAAACTGGCACGGTGGATCTGGGGCAGGCGAAACCCATTCCTGGGCATGGACCTTCAGGGCTTCATGGAAGGGATGATGTTTGATCGATCTGGGTCTTAAAGGATGAGTAGGATTTTGATAAATGAAATCAATCAGCACTTTATCTTCCAGGCTCTTTAGAATTCCACTAGCATACAAAGTGATGACAAATGGGTTTCCCTATTAATTTATTTACAGTAATTCACTGGCAGAGTGCTGGTATCGATTAGTGGACCAGAAGGAAAATTTACGGCATCTCTGCCTTTGCTTACTCTTCTCTACAAGTTTTTTTCCCCTCTTGTTAATCTTTGAGCCTTAGAAGAATGCCTCCATTAAAGCCAAAATTTCAGTTGTTGTATGTTAAAATACCCACTTTATCCAATATGACTTTACACAGGTGTGTTTGAAGAGACAACTATATATTTTGTTTAGGTCAAAGGCATGGTGGGAGATATTGATAATTAAGACTGACATGTGTGATCTGAGCTCCAGCCAAACTCAGCGGCATAGCATTGTCAAATCCCTGTTTACACACCTCCCATCCTGGGTTTACACAGCTGTATCCAGTTCAGTGGGATATTCGTGGTCACAATAGCCCTTTAAATTGCCTCTTCAATCGTCACACATACTCATTCCTTTGTTCTTCAAGAGATTTCCTCATGACATTCCCATCACAGCTAAAGGATATGCGATTTAAAATGTCAAAAAGGTATTGTAGGATAAAGCTAACTAGACAAGGAGCTAGGAGATACATTTTGAATGGATCTTTTTCAGTCCTCTTCAAAATAGTTCCGTTATAATGTCCAGTCTTTGAAGAAAGTCCTGGAAAATATATACTAAGCTGAGCACATATGACGCTTGGTAGAAAGTAATTCCTCTCGGGATCCTTGATTTCTCTGACATGAGACATCAAATGTAAAAGAGCTTTTGACAGCATCCACAAATACGTCTCCATCTCAGTGGACAGAAACTCCTTCTTTTCCGAGGAAAACCGGTGCCAGAAAAGGAGCTCTAAAAGCAAACCCATTTGACAAGGTACGATATTTGATGGTGAATAAGCAATCATCAATCATCAAAAGGTTTGACTGAAATGTTCTTTTTAAACAGAGATCAAAAATTATGTGAATAAGGGAGTTTTCTCTTACATCTAATACAGTGAAGGTTATGAATCTCTGTACTAATTAAAACAAGAATGTTGACTGCTTTTCATTTTCTTTTTGCTGTACTTTTTCTGGGTAAACTATAAAATAGCACCAAATACCATCTTTCTCTGAACACTTGACTTCAACAAGTTGTTGACTTTAGTACTTTTTTCAGCCAAACTAATGTATTTTCCTTCTAAACAGCCATGTGCTCACCTGGCAGATGGGCAAAATCTCATGGTAAGTCATTTTCAATGGCTTCCTTCAAATACAGGGTCATAATGTGAGAATTAAAGAGATAACAATAAGGGTTTTACATACCTTATCTCATTTGACCCTCACAGCAGCCTTACTGGATAGATCTCCATTTTACCCTTACTAAGACTGAGGTGCAGAGAGATTAAGTAACTTGTTCAAGGCCACGCACTAGAAAATACTAGAACTAGGACTTGAATCAAAGACTTTCTGGTTCCAAAACCCATGTTCTTAACCTTATGCTGTTTTCCCAGTACATCATAATACTTTTGAGCTCCATGTCTAACATTCCAAGATGAGAAAAGGTTAGTACTAGAATTGTGGTTAATGAATAGATAACTTAGTATAAATCTGGGGGGGACTTGGATCAACTTTGTCTAAGCCCAGTGATACAAATGCAGCCCTGTTATACTTGGAGTACTAAAATTGTTGTACCTGGGAGTACATGTCCTACTTCAAACTCCTAAGACTTGTTGGTATTGCAGGAAGAAGCACTGTGGACAGTCTATAGCAGTAGATAATCCCAAAGAGAATGCTGGTTTATTTGGGAATCAATCTGTAGACTCACATAGAGAACTACATATACGGTACGTTCAGGTGACTCCCCTCTCTGCTTGTCTCCAAAAGCCCTGTTCAGAGCCACCGAACTCTATCTGAGTGTGGGCTGAGGAAACCGTTGGTCAGACTGGTGTACCAAACAGCTAAGAAACTACAGTCCAGAGTGGACGTTCTCTGGCGCCAAAGGTTTTAATGAGTTTACAGATGCTCTTGGCCTTGTTTGCAGAAGAGGTGGCCCTTCTACTTCAGGGGGACTATTCAGCTATTTGTTGCGAAGGAGCCCTTTATCCCAGGGTCCCTTCAGGTTCATGTCATGCTTTGTGCAGTACCATGTTACCTTAGGTCCCATGGCCTAGTGCAGTGATGATCGTGAGGCTAAGCACTTGTGTTTTAGTTCCTTTTTCCTCTTCATTCTTCACTTTTCTACCCTAATGACATGATCTTCTCCCCTGATGAGTCCGGTGTTTTTAGAGGATAGTGCTGTTCCGTTGGGCAGGCCCACACATGGAGCCCACATCTGGTACCTTCTAGGTACATGATACTGGACAATCTATCTACTTTTCTAAAACTCAGTTTCCTTACCAATAAAGGAGGGATGATACAGGACTAATATAGGGTTAAATGAGGACCAAATGAGGTTGTACCGTAAAGTGTCTTGAACAAATAATTGTTCTACCAGTGCTGGTTTCCTACCCCATCTCTCTACCCAACAACTTAGTCATCAAAACCACCTGCTTTCAAAAGTTGTTGGCAAACTCAGTCATACTTATACTGAACTTCAGCGGACTGAAAAGGTTTAAGGCTTGCTATTGCCTTGGCCACCTTTGACTGATACTAGAGAAAGAATTTCTAATGGTGGAATTGCAAATATCCTCAAGTCAATGAGGGGATGTATTGGGGAGAGCATGGGGGCCTTTCTGGAATTCCAGAAACTGTAACATGGGTGCCAGTCTTTCCTACTGAAAAACATTGAGAGAGAAGGAAAAAATATTACCATTTTCTAGAAGGACTAGCTGAAGTTAAGGCATCCTTCAAGGATGGACAAAGTGGTCTTTGTTTCTTGTCTTTCTTACTGTGGTTTCTGTTGTAACTCAGATTGAAGTTGAGGATTGGCAACTTTGTGTCTATTTGACATACCACAGGACTCAATGAATATTAACAAATTCCCGGTGACCTAGGAGTGCAGGACTCCATGGTTACTCCTCAAGGAAACAATTTGTATCTAAACCGTGTCCGAGGAGCAAGCAAGCTCCACGTTGTAAAACTCCATAAAGGAGAAACTGCTAAATGCAGGCTGTTCATCAAACAGTTTAATTTGCCAGGAAGACAGGAAAGAGTAAGCCAATATTCTGCTCAGCTTTGTAATAGAGAACATAAAATATTGTAATAGAGAACATGAAAAATTGTCGACTGGGTCCGCAATTCACATAAAATTATGCTACCTTTTTGAGTATGTCATGGGAATATGTTTTGTTCCCTGTTTGGAAATTGCTCATTTTCAAAACTTCATGATTCATTTCACAATATCTCTTTGGAGTTAAGCAGGCAAAGCCAACAAACTTGATTTGAAGAGGTAGTTTATGATAAAGGTCAACAGCTCAGGCTTTGAGTTTGTTTGAAACAGAGCCTGAAATGGAGTTTTGTGCATGTGAGTTTTGCCATGGGTACACTTGGGAACAACACATGTAAGGAAGTGGGGGAAGTAAAATGGGGCAGAAGCTCAAGTTTAACTGTGACGCAGTTGTAACAGAGGCATCTAACGATCCCATGGGAAGTTCTCTGCAGTCTCCCAAACTGAGGCAAGGTGATTGGGTCTTGGTACCTTTTATGAAGGGGGCACAACCTTGGATGAAGCATCTCCCTTTCTTGAGGGAGCTCCCTTTCTGAGGGGAGATTTCGGGAGAGGACAGTTATGTGTCCCCAGCAGCCAACACTTTGGTTAATGTCCAGAGTGTCCTGCACAGGAGTCATATGTACTGACCTGGGTTTTCAAATATGGCAGCGCCATGGTTTAGTAGTTATGTGAATTTGGGCAAGTCATTTAGATCTCTGAGACTCTCTCACAGAATTTTGAAGGTACAATGAGGTTTATTGCTTAGTAAACTGCCTGGCATACAGTTGATGCTCATAAATGTTGCTATCATTAGTTCATGGAGCTCTATGAAAATTATTAATTGAGCCCTTTGTCTTGAGCTCTGTACTCATATATCTGATCACTGACTGACTTCTTATATCTGGTTGTGCCACGGTTTCTTCAAACTCCACTCTCGTATACTCAACTCTTTATCTACTCCATCCTCAGGCTACGGTCTAAGAGAACGTGGGTAATTCATATGGAGAAATAACTACGAGAACAGGAGCAAGAAAGAGAGCCAGAGAGAGTGAGAGCCAAAAGTTTTGATGATCTGGAGACCCTGAAGCCAGATTCTCTCCTGGACTTTTCAGGGACATGAACCAGTTCTCTTTCTGATTCAACAAGTTTCTTTTTTTTTTTTTCTTACTTGCAATGTTTTTATTTTTTATACAAATAATTAAATATTTTTTCTGCGAGATTAACCAAAAGTTTTGATGATCTGGAGACCCTGAAGCCAGATTCTCTCCTGGACTTTTCAGGGACATGAACCAGTTCCTCTTTCTGATTCAACAAGTTTCTTTTTTTTTTTTCTTACTTGCAATGTTTTTATTTTTTATACAAATAATTAAATATTTTTTCTGCGAGATTAAAAAGAAATGAAAGTTTTATGAAGGCTTGCTGTTTTATTTCCTTCTGTGATTAAATGAGTTTTAATTGGGTTTCTGTCACTTGAGATCAAGAGTCTTGACCAGTGTCTCATGTTTCAGATTCTGTCCTCCTTGCCTGAATGAAACTAATCTTTTTAGTCTGCCCTCTTATTGGGAAGTTCCTTCAAGTGCCAAGCAGCTCAATATTTCTGAGACCCCCGAGGTAAACTTCCTAAGAAGTAGATAGCTTCCAAATTAAACACTTCTACCCTGCTCTACATTCCAAGCTTGGGACAGAGAAAAGCCTGAAGAGCTGACAGCAGAAGTCACTCCTCGCCGGCCTCAGGGCTTCAGACTTGTTGATTCAGTCTGGGGTGGACTCTGTGTAGCTTTGGGATGGACTGTGGATAACTCTGGACTATCCTTGGGCACTGGCAAAAAACAGTACCCAATTTTATTGACGGGGAAAAAAACTAGGGATGATGTTGATATTGGACTTCTTTGGGAGAAATAAAATACCCAGTCCTCTAAAGCTTCTTAAAGAAGTTTTATGGCATTTTGTTGCATATTAATAATCATCTAATGGCAAATGATTTTTGAATATTCAATAAAACATAAACAGGATACTATTTGTAAACATATTTAAAGCTTCTAGCTTATGTATATTTATGGAAGTATTAAGATTGAATAATTTCAAAAGATTATGTACAATGTAGATTTCAGTAAATCAGAAGGTGTTCTGGTTCCGTAGTGGCTAAGTATGGAGTAAACAGTTTCATTCTCTGTAAAACATACAGAAATTGTATGTACTTAGCTTACTTTGGAGAGAATCCAGAATAATTCCCAGGCTGCTTTCTCTTCTGAACTTTTGTACTAGTTGCCTGTACACGTATCACTCATTTTATATTTAGCATATGCTTCTTACATTTTTAACTTATTTTTAAAAATCTGAAGGGTATATAGCGAAGAAAAATATATATAAAATTAAAGGCAGTCAGAAAACACATAGAGTTCCTTTCCTATAAGTTCCTTTATTTCTTATTTCTAATTTGTACAGACTGTTTTGTTCTGTATTTTCTGTTAATGTTATTTTTTAAATGATAGCTTATTGTAATATTTTACTAATCTTCCCAATCTAATTTTCTAATTCCAAACTTAATTTTCCCAATTATCATCATGTATACACACACACATATATCCCAATTATATGATTATAATTATATAATTAAATATAATATATAATCCCAAATTATATACATATATATGCTTGTGTATACACACATATACACAAGATCCTCAAATAGACTGTAAACCTTTGATGGCAGAAATCACAGATTTCATGTAACCGTTTGACTCTCCAGTGCCAAAAAATGGACTTTGCACTTTGTAGGAACTCAGTAAACAGTGTCTCCACTGCATGATGCCTTCTCATTTCTACACCTGAAATAGTTTTTGCAAAGCACAAAGTATTTAGTAACAAAAATTGGGACACAAGGACTGAGCAGCAGAGGCATTCAGTAGGAAATATGACCAAATCATTTAGGCACCCCTTTTTGAACAGCCCCTAGTCTTGTTCTAGGTAGGATAAAAGAAGAAAATACACAAGTAAAGAAGGAAAATAATACCATTCACCCATTTTTTTCATTACATAAATATTTATCTGTTGCTCATAATGTGGTAGGCGTATCATATAGCACTTTACAGCTTGACAATTACAACCATAAATATACCTAGAGTTGGAGCCAGACTTTTTGGTAAAACTGGAAATCCTTCTTAGGGGAGATTAAAAAGACATAAGAATTGTCTTAGGAAGGATAGAGGTGAGGAGACGAGAAGTGCTGTCTTTCAAACCAACCTGAATCTTTTTTTAATTTTTCTTTCCTAACCTAGTTTCATTTTAAAAAGATTTTAGTTTTATATAGATGTGTAAAAAGAACAAATCCTCACTGAAGTTCACGTGAGAATTAGCTCATCATTATCCACCATTTTTCAATGACAGTAGATTGAAGCATAAATTGTTAGCAATTAAGTTAATGAAACCGTTGGGCCTTCAAAGCTACAGAATCTCTAGCTTAGAATATTTTGGAAAAAAAGGATGGTACAGACTAGCAATATGTTTTCATTTGCCTCCTGGTGAACTCAAGCACTTCTATTGTACCTGAGCTTGTGAGAGTTGAACATGCAGGGGCCAGGAATGATTCTGAAGAGGTGGTCAGACCGCTAGAATAAACTGATATCTATCTACATTGATAACTTGGTGGGGCTCTTTTTGGAAGTGAATGTGTGTGATCATATTGACCTTTTACTCCTGGCCAGTCCTTCTTAGCTCCCAGAGTGTGGGTGAGAGTAATGAGGGTGTGACAAATGAAGTCTTTAAACAGAATCAGCCTGTCAGCTTTGAGGACATCCGCACTGGGCTGGCCAAGGAAGGACAATGTTTGCCTAGCTCTATGGCTGGGAGTCCCTATGCTTTCATCCTACTCCCTCACCTGCCATGATTTAGCTGTTTAAACACGACCTCGTCACATAAATACGATGCGCCTATAAAATATGAGTATGGGATGGTCTTTTAGGCCCTTTCAGACTTAGAGTAAAACACACGTCTATGAGAGGATGGGTTGCAAAATAAATATTCAGTATCACAACCATACAGATACTGACGTGGAGCCAGACTTTGGGAGGAAGCTACAAATTCTTGGGAAGAATTAAAGGGATCAGAAGTTAGCGAGGGGAGCTTAGGGGAGCTGCGAGCAGCATAAACAGAAGTAAGGATCTCTCTATAACACGTAAAACTTCTAAAAAATTGCCCTGCATCTGACTTTCTTTATATGTCCTAGGCTGGATATGGATTCAGGACATATTACATCATTATTCCAACGAAAGGCCCTTCACCTTACCATGAAACTACGCAATCAGCTCATACTTATTTTTTACCTTCGACTCATAAACACAAACACACACATTTGTGCTTTGTTTACTTCTGCTTTGTGCTGTGCATCTTTCTCTCTGCACCATTCCAAGGCAAAGTTCCTTTGAAGGTGGAAAATATTTCTGGTTCATCTTTGTCTCCTTTTAGGAAAGCTGCATTTCCTAAAGTGGATTCAATGGGGACATTATGGATGTTACTTTAAAAAATGGGTTTCCTGTGTCAAACCAGTTTGTGAAACAAGAATGGACTGTAGAACACAGGATTTCCTGCACAGAACTTTTTTTTTCATGTGGTACCTCTCTTAGGATCAGTTTCTTGGGATATACTTTGGGACACATGCCTAAAGTAGAATAATTTGCATTAAGCAGGAAATATTAAATATCACAGATGATTCTAAGCCACATTCTTCTCCTCAAATGGTCCTAACTGGTATTATGTTTTATTTCACTGGTGTTCTAGAAATGGGTACATTTGGAATAGCCATGGGGTCATTAATAGAATATTCAGAACAGTACACAGGAATATTTATTGTTGAGTAAGTCAACTTTGGGCCCAAGTGATGGGTGTGTAACGATTTTGGTGAAGAGGAAGGAGGAAAATGGAATGCACTTGCTTAAGAAGGGCCGGGAGCAGACATTAGGAAGAGAAGGGAGATGATACCGGGAGTATAGACCATCTTAAATCAGGTAAAGTAATCCTGGAGAAGTCCCCCAAGGCTGTCTGTCCAGATCAGGGAGGAGAAACCAGAAATCCAAGCTGGGATACTGAAGAAAGAAAGGAATAGGTGCCAAGGAAAATAATTTGGGGATTAAGAATCTAGGCAACAAATTTAGTTGTGCACAGCACATGCTAAGTATATATTCATTGAACGGATCGGCACCAACAGCTAATGGAAGTTGATGTTTAACTGAAGGCTTTTTTTTTTTTTTTTTTTAACATCTTTACTGGAGTATAATTGCTCTACAATGGTGTGTTAGTTTCTGCTTTATAACAAGTGAATCAGCTATATGCATACGTATTTCCCACTAGCTATCTATTTTACGTTTGGTAGTGTATATATGTCCATGCCACTCTCTCACTTCGTCCCAGCTTACCCTTCCCCCTCCCCCTGTCCTCAAGTCCATTCTCTACGTCTGCGTCTTTATTCCTGTCCTGCCCCTAGGTTCTTCAGAACCATTTTTTTTTTTCAGATTCCATATATATGTGTTAGCATACGGTATTTGTCTTTCTCGTTCTGACTTACCTCACTCTGTATGACAGACTCTAGGTCCAGCCACCTCACTATAAATAACTCAATTTCATGTCTTTTTTATGGCTGCATAATATTCCATTGTATATATGTGCCACATCTTCTTTATCCATTCATCTGTCGACATGAGTCTGTGGGTGGGCTGGGCTCTACAGGAAGAGGACAATCAGGTTATCTCAACTGAGTCGGGGAGGAAAGGGGAAGGGAGCAAGGAGGCTCTCAACTGAACGTCGAGGCTGAAGTACCTGCAAATGCATAAATCTCTCCTCTCTCCTGTTGAAATGTGCCTCAGTGGCTCTAGTTTAATTTCTACTTTGGGTAGACTTAAAACAGATATATTCATCATTTTAATAGGGGATATCTGTAGATACCACAAGTTTCACATATATTTATGTAGAAAGCGTACAACCAACTGACAAATTGCTCTGATGAGCATGCAAGGCAAGTGATTAAAGTGTATAAATACACTTAAGGCTAAACAGAAAAAATTTTCTCCCTGTCATGAGGGTGGTTGCTTAAGACAGTATGAAAAACAGTTATTCTTCTTTCTCCATTTATTCTGAAGTTTTACTGTTCATTGTTACAATAATAGTCCCATCCACTTTTTAAATAGATTTGTAAAAGATCTATGTTTCTAATCCATGCTATGCACTACTCTTTTAGCATGGTCACAATAGGATAAAGCCAATAAAATCAGGGAAACACAGTGAGGTTTAATGTATAGCCAGATGGTTAAGAGAATCAGAGTGCCTGGGTTTATACCTTGCCTCTGACACATATAAGCTGTGTGACCTTTGGTAAGTCACTTTACTTTCTTTCTCTTTTAAAAATTATTTTTCAATTTATTATTTATTTTCTTGTTGAAGTATAGTTGATTTACAGTATTATGCTAGTTTCAGGTGTACAACATAGTGATTCAGTATTTTTATAGATCATACTCTATTTAACATTATTACAAATTAATGGCTATATTTCCCTGTGCTGTACAATATCACTTCATTTTCTATGCCTCAGTTACTTCATCTGTGAAAAGAAGGTAATAATAGTGTCTCTCTTACGGGACAGTTTAGGGGTTAAATTATTTAACATAGGACAAGCACTTAGAACTGTGTCTGGCAGAAAATAAATGTACCAGAGTACTAATGTTGTTGTTGCTTTCATTATTATTATTATTAAAGAACATAGTCATAAGGATCAATGGCTTGGGTAAACTTTGTCTTGTGTTCTAATATCAAGTTGCTTGCAAGCTCTTTGCTTCAGTTTCTGAAGCTGCCAAATAATAACTAGAAAGCAAGGTTTCCTCATGCCTCCCCTTAATTTTTATCTCAGTCTCTTCAACAGCATCTCATTTCTGTATTTGCCACGTTTATAGTTCTTTCATTCACTCAAAATATTTACTAAACACTTACTCTGTTCTGGCATAGTTTTAGACCTAATGCAAGCAAGGCAAAAGGCATTACCAGATGGCCAACCTGACCTGGAACCATAGAGAAGAAGATTGGAAGGGGGTCTTGTCTTGTGGAATTGACATTCTAATTCAGGCAGGCAGAGAATAAGTAAGGAACCAAAAAATATGAAAATTCCATAAATATCTGTGAAGAAAATAAAGAAACATGATGTGACAGTTACTGAACCACAGAGAGAAGTTCAAATTTGATTGGCTTCCCAGGCTAGGGAAAACTTTGCTAAGAAGCTTCTTGGTTGGGGAGGGAATGCAGAAAAGATGAGGGTTCGTTTTTTTTTAATTTCTTTATTTATTTTTAATTTTTGGCTGCATTGGGTCTTCGTTGCAGTGCACGGACTTCTCATTGCAGTGGCTTCTCTTGTCGCGGAGCACAGGCTCTAGGCACGCGGGCTTCAGTAGATGTGGCATGTGAGCTCAGTAGTTGTGGCTCACGGGCTCTAGAGCACAGACTCAGTAGTTGTGGCGCACGGGCTTAGTTGCTCCGCGACATGTGGGATCTTCCCGGACCAGGGCTCGAACCCGCGTCCCCCGCATTGGCAGGTGGATTCTCAACCACTGCGCCAGTCTCTCCAGGAGACTAGTCAGCATTGCGAAGTTTATTTTTTAAATGACAATAATAGATTTCTCAATGAATTTCTTGAATGACTAATGTTCCTTGTGATACCCTTGCACGGTTAGGCATGTAATAAAAGGTACTTTGAGTGAATGAATGAATGAATTGATAGTGAGTTAGGGACAATGGCATCACTATTCTCCCTCCACAGGGTCAAAGGGAATAAGCAGCAGAAACTCAAATACCTACTTCCAGTTCCATTCACATTTTCTTGGCCCATATTTTTCTTTGATGCAGGGCTGATTGACCCTATCTCTCTATGGCAGAAAATTTAGTTACCTTTTCACAAGAACCACAGCCTTTGAAATCTGACTAGCTTTCCTAATAAGGCTTTAATAGCTAACCTGAACTTCTGGTGGCCTTACAGCCAATCGTATTTCAGGGAAAGACGGTACTATGCTGAATGCCTGATGGATACACTTCTTGGGAGAAGAAAGTGTCAGGTAATAGCCTCAAGCTTAAGGTTACAGAGACAGCACCAGGCTCTCTGCAGTCCCTGGGCTTTCCAAATGTCCCCTGGGCACGAGCCACTGAGAAGGTTTCCTTTCCTTCTCAGGCTTACAGCACATTTGTTCCCAGCATGGAGTTGCACTTTAGGAGTTATGTAGGCAAGGCAGAAGGGAGATGCAGAAAGGGAATGAGGAGAGAGATGTGCAGATCTCCTTCACAGCAAAGAACAAAGTATTCATTCAGTGAATCTTGGTGACTGCAATCTTCTGGCTGACTTCTGTGTGCTTCAGTTATAATTAACTTCCATACATTTTGTTGGGATTAGTGTCTTGTCGGCATTTCTGGAACTTGGTACTGAGCACTGGATGTAATAACACTATTTATCTTCCATGTGGGCACATTTTACGGTGATGGGTAAAGATAAGTCAAGAGCACCCACATGATTTCATCAAACTTCCATTTGTTTTTTCCTTTTAAGGAAGCACAGGGCAGGATGTTTTTTTTCTTCTTCTCCTTCTTCTTTTGCTCAGCAGAAATAGCAAAGAGAAATGTTTAATAGAAGTATGCCCTTAAGAAGTTCTTGTGTAAGAGTTTTTAGATCAATGCTCAAACTAATCCCATGCTTCCAGAAACTGACCTTCCTCTCGCTGTACACAATACCCTCTCCCGTAGGGTGAAAAAAGGTTTATTAACCTCCTTTGACTTTGCAGTGATTCAGGGCAGTAGAGGGGAAAAAGCACTTAGATGAAGTATCCAAAGTTTTGGTTCTAGCATCTCCTAAATGTGCAAGCTTAGACAAGTCACCATCTGCAGATGGGGTGGGATGGAGTGGAAATATGGACAAGTATTGTGCACTGACTACCTGCCAGGCCCTATGCCATGCAATCTTGATACTTTATCTTGCTTCTTCCTCACAGAATGAATGCCGCAAGATAGTTGTTTCCTTTTTGAAATGAGGAACCTGGGACCTAGAAAGGTGAGGTGACCTGTCTGAAGTCACACAGCTATGAAGTAGCAGAACTTCACTTTGTGCCCACGTGTGACAGCCAGGCACATGGCTACTACACTACACTAATATTCTGGTTGTCATGAGGAAGAAAAAAGGATGCCAGGAAGTTCGCTGTAATTTACAAATCCAACAAAATGTGAGGCATTATCACTGAGTAGCATTCATAGTGGTTACTGAGGGCTTGGTCCCACAGGAGGTATTAAGAATGAGTACAGTGTGCTTCCCGACTGGGGGCATTGTACAAAATAAAGAGCTTTGTGCTTGGCTGTTGACAAAAGGAAGAAAGTAGAATATAGGGAGAGGAACAACACCCTCATCTTAGCCTGAAGGCCCTGCCTAGTCAGCACCCATCTTTCACTCCAGCACCATCTCGTATCACCCACCCTGGTGCTCACAAGGCTACATCAGTAGCCTGCTTTTCAGTTTCTTCTAAGTCAAGCTCTTTCCTGCCCCAGGGCCTTTGCATCTGCTCTTCTTTCTGCCTAGGAAATTCTACCTACAGCTGTTCCTTGCCAGTCTTCGGATCTCAAACCAAAAGTCAACTTCATAGGGCTTCCCTGGTGGCACAGTGGTTGAGAGTCCGCCTGCCGATGCAGGGGACGTGGGTTCGTGCCCCGGTCCGGGAAGATCCCACATGTCACGGAGCGGGTAGGGCCGTGAGCCATGGCCGCTGAGCCTGCGCGTCCGGAGCCTGTGCTCCGCAACGGGAGAGGCCACAACAGTGAGAGGCCCGCGTACCGCAAAAAAAGAAAAAAAAAAAAAGTCAACTTCATAGAGAAACCCAGATAACCCAATTATTTTGTTTATGGTTTTGTTTGTCTACCTGTTAATAGTTTGGATATTCTGAACAGAGACTCTTGTTCAGTGTGCTACATTGGTGACCTGCACAGTGTGAGGCTTTTATTAGGCACCCAATAAACTATTGTTGAGTGAAGAAATTAATGACTGCTTTAGAGGAGACCCGTGAAACCTGGGTCCTGGGGCATGCTAACCTATACTCTTCAGTCTCACTGGGATTCCTACTGATCATTTCTATTTGAAGAACAAGATAATGAATTCTCATTTCTTCACTTCTGAATAGATTTTCCTTCCATTCAAATGTTCACGTGCCACCTGCTTCCTGCCACTGTCCTTGGAGAAGGTGTAAGTTATAGGAGAGAGTAGTAGGGTCTTTGAAGTTACATGGAACTGGGGTTAAATCCTAATTCTATCATTTACCGTGTGTGAACTTGGGTATGTCACTCAAGTTCTTTGAGCCTAAGTTTCTTCATGTATAAAATACTTCATAGGATTATTTTTGCTTAAATAAGATGTTTGCAAAGCAATCATAATGGTGTCTGGCAAACTGTTTTTTTTTTTCTTTTTCCCAATGAATTTGACTTGCTTGAAAATAAATTTTGATCTTGAAGGATGCTGCCTGTTAGTTGGCTATTGTTTAATTTGTTAATGTTGGAGGGGAACAAAAAGTGGAGGAAGAGCAGATGAATAATTTTAGATGATATCATGATCTTCTGGAGGGCAAGGGTTTTTGTCTGCCCTCATATCAACATCACCGATACCGGTTAGGTTATTAGCAGTCATGGAAAACGCTTAAAATTTCAAATCTTTTGTGTAAGGAACCACTTAAACTGCTGCCCTAAAATATGAATACAACAAAGATTTTATGAAATGGTTTCCAAAAAAAGCTTAAGAAATACAAACACAGCATTACTGTTCCCAGTTTTGGGGGACAGTCTTTAGACCCCAAAGGGTTGCTGTATAGTACTGGAAACCTTGGAATTAGGTATCACAGGTACATGCATATGTCCAAACTCATCAAGATACATACATTACATGCATACAATATTTTTTGTATATCAATTATACCTTGATAAAACTTAAACAAACAAAAAACTTGAGCCAGTTTTAATGCTTTCCTGGGGTTTTCTGACACGTATGGATCTCTGCATCTTCCTAACACATTCAGTTTGTTTTTCCTGTACGTAGTACTAGATTAGGAAGACTATTAAAGAGAGAGATGTTCTTTTTGTTGAAGTAGAAAAATGATAATTCTTCCAACATTGAACCTATAAAAACCTCAAGTCTTTGAGCGTCTGAATCCTTTTCTCTTAGCTTAAATCAACAGGTGAAAGAATTATACATGATAGACATGTCTTTATATAGACATCTATAAAGAAAAATGCATATGATATGTGTTTATAAATAATAAAGAACAAATATAATTAATAGATAAAGGTTATAAATTACTGGTAACTTTGTCTAAGGTAATAGTAGAGGACCTTGTTAAGGACAAGCTGACATAACATAGTATCAACTTAGAAGATAATCAGAACTAGTTTTCATTTGCCACATTACTTCCTCTTGAGCAAATAATGTCAGTATTGTTTTATTTTATCCCCTATAACCTACTGGAAGAGAAATCAGTGTTGATGGAAAAAGCACATTCATTCCAAGGAATACCAGATAGCAAGGCCAAGTAAGGGCAAAACTGCCATTTCCAACATTGTAAAATGGGGTGGGTGTCCTTTGCCCATGGTGTTGAGCTTATTCATTTTTCTAAGGTAAATTGCATTGGCTCTGCCAGAATTACTCACTGTTTTCTCCATTTATTTACAGGTAGCAACATCCAATGATTTAATTATCTTAATTATAAGATGTGAACCTTTACAAGATAGATAAGAATTATAGATAAGACATGAATGTTTCTATCAGCTAAAAGGTGGACATATTACAGATTTTTGATACTCAGGCCCTTGCAATTGTCAAAGGAAATTTAACACTGTATTCTGGTAATCTATTCGCCTTTCAGTTGTGAGATTTCAGTGTGTCTAGCGCATAGACTATTTTAGTTTTTTAAAAAGAGAATTAGAGTGTGATCAGAAATTTAGTGTCAGAGATAAATATTCAAGGTTAGGACATCAGAGCAAAGCTTAAAAGAAAAAAGGACAACCACAGAAACTATTGCATTTAACAATTTTTGACTTGCTTTGAAAACTAAAGTGAAAGTTTTAAAATTCATCAACCCACAGTCATAACACCCCCCGCAGCGCTCCGATGCTTTGCTGGTGGATCAATAGCTCTACACTTTCTTTACTCGCTGCGATAGCTAATGAAGTTCAGTGTCTCTCACATAAAGACAAGGAGCCAATGTAATGGAACGATAATTATAAAGAAGTAAATTATTGGAATGGAACGGAAAACCAACTTTAGGACACAGTTTTTCTTCTGTACAAAGTTTTTTTTGTCTGTTTGGAGTCACCTAACACCGCGAACAGATTCAAAATGACCCAGTCCAATGTCAAGAGTATTTGACATTGAAGGAAAAAAATCACTCTTTGAGCAGTCGTTTGGAAACCAATCATTAAACAAGATGAAGGCGATGATTTTCCAAATACAATGGCAAGATTTCAAGTAGGGAAGTTCCAGAAGGTTACAACGTTTGTTTGATTTCTAAACTGAAGTCCATATGCCTCATTTTTTTAAGTTTGATGAAAATGCAGCATCTAATAAGGGCAGATCTTAGACATTTTCAGAGCACAGGAAGTTCCCTACAGATTACAGACCTAAGAATAGCCTAGAAACAGCAGTAGAGCACATGAAGAAGTGATCCTGAGTCACTCATTGGTTTGTCAGAGGAAATGTAGCTATATGGCAAATAATTGCAAAAGACTATATAAATTGTCAGATTTTAAGCAAATCAGTCATACATTGCCATTATGGTGGGCATTTCTTGCTTTTGTTAAAAACAAAACAAAGACCAAAAAAAAAAAAAGAGAGAGAAAAACCTTTCCTTAGGCAAAGATGCTCTGCATGTAAAAATACAGTGTTTTCTGCTCTCTCAAACTTATTGTGAATTCTTAACCAGGCATGTTTCCGAATTCCCAGGTATCGTTTCCCTGATCTGTTTATGTTGCCTCCCATATTTCTCTTTATGTAAATTTAATAATATTTCCAATGTTCTTACCAGTTCTTTTTTTTTGAGTGAAGCCAAGGCATGCTCAGTATCTGAACTGGATCACTTTGGTCTGTCTTCCTCTTTGTCATGCTGAAAAGTGTAAACATCTGCCCGGACACAGTTGTTAAATGTGACAGATTTCGAAGAAAAGTCTTTAAGCTATGTCAGAATAATCTCCATTTCTCTAAATGTAATTTCACCTCGGGATAGAGCATCGTCAAGGTAGGTTCAGCTTTTGCTGAGTTATTTAGACAGTCCGGAATGTAAAACTTGGAGAAGTTGCAGGGTTTTGAATAGCAAGCACTCATGTAATATACATGAAATTCTGTCAGCCAGTAGGAGACTACTGTTATTAAAATCTTGAGTTCTCTCCCTTAGTCACTCTTGACCTTTTTTCCCAGGGACATGTTCAGGAAGTATAGGGAAATATCATCACAGAGATGTGTGCTGTCTCTGCTGAGATCACTTCTTGGGAAATTCCCAAGAGAAGCAATCTGTTTAGGGTGCAACCAAGAACCAGAAAGCATACACTTTTTTCCTTTCCAAGCCAACTAACAAAAAAGTCCAGATCTTTTCAGGATTTTGGTGATAAAGATTTTGTCGCTTTAACTGACCCCTTGACCCAAATGTTTCATAAGAGGAAGTTGAAGTATACAGTTTTCCTTAGATACCAAGTCAGTTTGAATCCCTAGAGCTTCTCATTAAGAATAATCTTAAGTCACATTTATAAATGCTTACTATGTGCTTAGTACTATATTAAGAACTGCATGCACATTTTGGTCATTTAATCCTCTCAAAACTTCACAAGGCAGATATTTTCATGAGGCCCATTTTATAGGTAAGAAAACTGATACTTAGAGGGAAAAAACAGTCACCCAAGGCTATTTTATTGCAAAGCTTATATGCTTGTATACTATACAATAGAGCTTTCTAGGATTTTGACAAATACATTTAGAAATTCAGAGAAATGCCCTTCTGAGGTCTTGAAATCTTCTAAATGGTACCCCCAGAAGTAAGGCACACATTGCTGCATGTGCTTGATGCTAACGCTTAGCCAGTGTGGGTAAGTGGTACCCCAGAGGACTCTCGATGTCAGGAGTGGGCTGCTTTCTAAGGGGTCAGTCTCATGCTGGCAGGGTCACTTCATTTTGGCTGGGAATAAGACAAATTTACTTTCCAATTTCACCCCCTCATACCCACCTTCACACACCCTATTATTTTTAGATATACTTGATTGTTTAAAGATTCCCTTAAGTGTGTCCTGCAGTTGTGTACTCCCAAGCCTTTGATCATAGCAGCCTAGGCCTCAGCCCATCTCTGAGGACCACCTTCCTACTCATGCTTGACGGCTGAGCTGAAAATTTTTCCTGTCAAGTCTTTCTCATCTTCTTAGGTATGATTAACTCTTCTATCTCCTGCACACTCTGCCCAGCCCTGTTCTCAGCACTTGTCAGGCTCTAACATGATTATTTGTTTACCATCTGTTTTCCTAGCCAGCTCACGGGCTCTCTGATAACAGGGATCATGTTATTTAATCAGGGCATGTTGCTAGGCACATAGCAGGCAGTTAACATGCTTTTATCAAATGAATAAAAGGTCGATATAAAGAAATACTTTATGAAGACACTGGAATTGCAATTGCTTTTCTTTTCAACTTCTAAAAGCCATCTGGCTCATTTGACCTTACGCTACTTCTCACATTTACAAAACATCTACCATATTTTGAGCCTGTGTCTGTGACAGCATAGGGCAGCTTCATCAGAGTTTCCAAAGGTCTACAGCTCTTTAGAAAGCCTTGCCAGTCTCCTGGGAGTTTCTGGCAGTTTTTAACATGCAGAACGTACTTTAGGTGGCTTCCTGCTTTAGTAAATGTCAGAGGAACCCCTGCAATCCTGGGAGGTGTTAGCTGAAGGGGGTCCCATGAAAGCGAGGGAGTGTAGTTCTCTGGAGATGTATTAAAATTAAGGGTAACTTGGTTCAGCTGCTGTGCAAAACAGTTTGGTGGTTCATTAAAAAGTTAAACATATAATTACCATGTGACCCAACAATTCTACTCCTTGGTAGCTATCCGAAAGAATTGAAGACAGGTACTCAAACACATGCACAAGTATTTTCATAGCAGCATTATTCACAATAGCTAAAAGGTGGAAACAGTCCAAATGTCCATCAATTGAAAAATGGGTAAACAAACTGTAGTATACTCATGCAATGAAATATTATTCAACCATGAAAAGGAATTAGTGCTTGTACATGGTAATACAGGATGAAGCTCAAAAATATTAAGTGAAAGAAGCCAGACACAAAAGGTCAAATATTATATGATTCCATTTATATGAAGTATCAGTATGGGTAAATCCATAGAGATAGAAACCAGACTGATGGTTGCAAAGGGTAGAGAGAGCAGAAAATGGGAAGCAACCGCTCAATAAGTGTGGGATTTACTTCTGGGGGATGAAATGTTTTGGAACTAGATAGAAGTGGTGATTGCAAAACATTGTGAATGCATGAAATGCCACTGAATTGTTTACATTAAAATGGTTAATTTTAGTGATTGCCAAGATGGGGGGGTAGGCGAGGGAAGGATTGGGAGTTTGGGATTAGCAGAGGTAAACTATTATATATAGGATGGATCAATATCAAGGTCCTACTGTATAGCACAGGGAACTATATTAAATATCCTATGACAAAACATAATGGAAATGAATATGAAAAAGAATATATATGTATATATGTATAACTGAGTCACTTTGCCGTACAGAAGAAATTAACACAACATTGTAAATCAACTATACTTCAATAAAATTAAAAAAAAAAAACCCTGGGTTCGGGAGGAAAAATTAGGAATTTGGGGTTAACAGATACACACTAGTATATATAAAATAGATAAACAACAAGGACCTATTGTAGAGCACAGGTAACTATATTTAATATCTTATAATAACCTATAATGGAAAAGAATCTGAAGAAGAATATATCTATATCTAAATTACTCTGCTGTACACCTGAAACATTGTAAATCAACTATACTTCAATTAAAAAACACCCCAAATGGTTAAGCTTACATGACACGAATTTGACCTCAATTAAAAGAAATAAAGTGGGAGGGGGTTAAAGAAAAAAAACACGGTAGAAAAGGAGGTCAGAGTGTTATGCTGTGAGAAGGGCTTGACCAGATAATACTGGTTTTGAAGATGTAGGAAGATCAGAAGCAAGGAATGAGAGCAGCCTCTAGAAGCTGGAAAAAGCAAGTAACAATTTCCCCCCTAGAGCCTCCAAGAAGGAATGCAGATCTGTCATCACCTTGATTTTAGCCCAGTGAGACCAGTGTTGGACTTCTAATCTACAGAACTGTAAAATAATACATTTGTATTTTTCAAAGCTAAAAAAGGTAACAAAATATCATGCCTTGGCTTCACAGCTGAAAAGAACTTCCGAGATCTTCTAGTTCAATCATGATGAAAATAGGGTGAGGAAGATTGCACGCCTTTCCAAGATCACATAGCTAGTTGTCCTATTTACTTCAAAAACAGTGTTTCCTTCCCAAAGTAGATAGGAAGGGAACAAACACTGAATGGGGTTATTGCCCTAATTTTATGAGAAGAAACAGACTCACTAAAATTAAGTAACTTGACCAATATTTCATATCTAATACTGTGAGTTTTATTTTCTTAAGTATTTAAAAAATATCAAAGTAATGAAGGCACATGAACAATAATAAAAAAATCACATCATAGAGGATAGAAGGACTTATGATGAAAACCATCCACTTCTAATATACCTCAAACCCAGTCCTGATCCACTGCACTTATTAGTTCCTCTTCCCTTTCTGGTATACCTTAAATATTACTGTATAATGTTACTATGCATTGATATTTAACAAATACTTATATGGTACTTCTCAAGTGCTTTACAAAAATAACTCATTGAATCTTTATAACAACCCTATGAGGTAGGTACTAGCATTTGCTCTACTTTACGGGTGGGGAAACTGAGGCATGGAGTGGTTAAGACTTGCCCAACATAACACACCTAGAAGGTGCTGGAACTGGGATTTAGGACCATGTGGCTCAGACTCTATGCTGTTAACTACGACACCACACTGCTTACGAGCACTAGCTCTGTTGTATGAGGCTCACTGTGGCCAAGCAGCATATGCCCACGTTCATGGCCAAGCTGGGATCTGAGCCCAGCTAGGCTCCAAGGCCCTGGTGCTTTCTGCTAAATCTTTTGCCTCAGAAGGGGGCTGTCCATTGAAGGAATAGGACCCATGGCTGTCTTAACCCTGCCTTGGACTAGTGAGGGAGAGTTGGAGCTTTTTTTTTTTTTTTTTCCTAGAGCTTTATAGAAAAAACAAAAACAAAAACCAGAGCTTTCTAGCACATCATTTTTAAAAAATGTGTTTTTAAAAAAATATATCAGAAAAACACGTTTTATAGGTCTAATTTTTGTTTGATAATGTATTTTCTTGGAGTCATAAAAAATTAAAATCCTTTTTATTTTCTCTTTAAAAATATAGGTTTTTGGAAAGCAGAAATCTGTTCAGCTGCCCTTTAACTGTTTGTGTTGTGGTTGTCCTGGAAGGCTGGTGCACAAAGTGTTTTTAGGCATTTTCTGTAGCTCAGACTAGAAGACCTGGGTCCTGGAGCTACTCCTTCTCCAACCACACCAGAGTAACTTTGCCTTCTTTCTGACAATATTGACTTGAGCTTAAGTTTCCCTTACTGCTGGCTTTCCTTGTTCTACAGAGAGGTTTTCAAACTCTACTGGGCAACCTTAGGTACCCTTGGTGACACTTCAAAATTGTCTGAAGGGTTTGGGGTGAGGAGAGTGGATAGTCAGGGACAAATGGGCAAAACGGGAAGAAAAGACATGCAGGTGGGTCCGCGTCCGCATCTCTCCTTAACCCAGAGAAGCCCACGTTGACCCTACAGATTTTCCCACAGTATTTTGTAGGAAGAAAATATTTTATTAAGAAAAAAATACCATAGTGGGTAAAGAAGAATACATAGAACCAGAGAAACTGGGGTTAGAAGGGAATAAAATAAAAACGTCACTTAGAATAATAAGAAAACAAACCATCTAAGGTGGGCGTCTAAACGTTATTCCTTAGCTACGGCAAGATTCTGGAAGCTGACCACCTATCAAGCTGGTAAGGGGAAAACTCCACCGTGCATTCTGTGGTGGGGGGAGGCCAGACTGTGTGGTGAGAATTTAAAAGAGAAAGAAAGTTAGACAAGAAAAAGATCAGGTGAATTAAATATAATAAAACCAAAGTCTTCTTTTCTGGGGAAGGAGTTCCTTAATAATTCAATTCACTGTGTACTCCGAAGTTGCAGGTGAAGCCAGAGAACACAGGAAACCAAATTAAATTTTTGCTGGAGAAAGAAAAAATGGAAGAACTAGACTGCCATCCTGAGGCAGAATGCTAAGAAACGGTGATTGGAGTATTGCCGGAGTGTTTGTAGCCCGATTTGGCACCTACTGTAGTATCGGAATACCCTTAAGCTGTTCTGTTTTCCTAAACAGTAGTTTTATAAAATTTACCTTAAAACCCAAAGTGGTTACATGGAAAAAACTATACAAATGATACAGAAAAGTCTACATGATAATTTAAGGGTCTCTATTACTCCAAGTTTCCCTTACAAGAGGCAACTATTGTTTCCAGTTTATTGTACATCTTTTAAAAGAGATTCTATGCACCTATAATTAGTTATGTATTGCAAACATTCCTTTGAAACCATCAATGATGTCTACTGCTCTGTACTCTGACTTCTTTTCATTTAACAGTGTGTCTTGGAGCTCGTTTTCTTCCTTTTCTTCATTGCATCGTCTTTTACTAGATGAATATACCAGACCTCATTGAATCATTCTTATAGTAATGCACATTTAGTTTACTTTCATTTACTTAATGCACATTTAGTAATGCACGTGTAGTATTTTGCTACCACAAACAATGCTGCAATAGCTATCTTTGTCCATAGATCACTGCACACGTGGGCATAACTGTAGAAAAAATTCCTAGAAGTGGAAATATTAACAGGCATATGAATTTAAATTTGTAGTAGTTGTAGTAAAACTGCACAACAGGGTGATGAAGCTATTCTATCAATCATGTTTGAGAATGATGGTCTACACATTTGTCAACCTTAAATTACTTTGTCCCAATTGACCAGAATTATTTTCTTTCTGCATCTTCTGTGTTTTTCAAGACAATTTCCCTGTACAGTGAATCAAATGATCTTAAACTAAAAGACAGCAGGTTATTCGGTCACTGCAATCACTCCACCAGCATTTCACTCTTGTGGTTGAAGGGATATCTGAGGAAGCATTAGAAGTCATTCTTGGCTTTTAGGACTTTCAAGCATGGTTGTAGAGTATTTGAAACTGCCATTGATGAAGACAAGGTAGTGGCAGCTAAAATAGCAGACAGATAAGCTAGAAGTGCACAGGTTGGGGAGACGTTGGGGAGTGATTCCAGAAATACTCATGGGGCATCTCACCTCTGACCTGGAACTCAATGAATAAATGAAGATTCATATGTTAATCATTCAGACAATCTTGTGCATCAGACCCTGTGCTGGATGCTGGGGCTAGAAGAGTGAACAAGATATATTTCCTGCCATCAGTTTACTTGCTCATCCTTTCAGCTTCTCTTAGGAGAGAGCATACTTGTTTTCTGATGTAACAGTGCTTAGTTATATCAATACATACTTTACATGTGTATGTTGTTTATTTATACATACATATTCTGTTATTTATTTAGACATATATGTTTTGTAGTATGCATTTTGATTTTTGTCTTTCTTAATAGATAAAACTATCCCAAATGGGCAAATATTTCTTAACATTTTTGCTACTTCTTTACTTCTACTCTACACATTTTATGGAGTTCAAGTCCTCTTTCACTCATGAACCTCTTTTGACATGTGCAACCACATTACAGTGTGTCCCAAACCTTATACAAACATGTGACACAACTGTCTTGAACACGTGCCTCCCCTGAGCTTTAATTTCAGAGGACAGGAGAAGACATTGTTGAGGTCTTAAACGATACTCTCTACCCAAGAGGTCCCTTGATAGCAATGGTTGTATTCCTAGCGGAAGGCAGCCATCAGTAAATATTAGCTGAATGAATACATTGACCCTACTCTGCTTCTGGCTCTTCTAATGACTTCTGAATGACTAGTATGTATATGACAGGTACTTAGTAAATATTTACACTTTTTAAAGTGTTGCCTGGAATATGGGGCAAAATGGTCTCCCATATCATTTTTTAATGGATTTTGGATTTCTTCTGACCTTTTCTGGACCTTACTAGATCTTTTGGTAAACTACTTTTTTTTTTTTTCCCCCACCCGGGGAAGATGCTCCCTTTAGGTTATGATGCGGATATTTTTGCACCAACATCTGAAATTCAGGCTTTACAGTTTTTTTTTTTCCTATCACATGTAGCCTGGTATGCGCATTCACCCACGGACAGTAGACACACACACACACACAAATCCCTTTCTGATCACTGCTGCGTGCCAAGCTCATGCCTTCTGAGGTCATTTTCCTGAGAGCTTGTAACTAATTCAAAACACAGAGGAGCTCTTAGATATCTTTTCATACAAGAGAAGGAAGCAATTTGTGACCTAACAAGAGGGTTAATACCAGCTGGTCATAGTTTACTGAGTTTAATTAGTGGAATTTCTATATAATATCACCCCAAATGACATCTGGCTTGGAACTGAACATGAGATTCCTTTTGGGTGAGCAAAATAAAACAGGACATGCAAAGCTTTGCTCCGTCTATTCCTTGTGCCTGATGCACATGGGCTACAGCGACATTTCTGAGACTGATTTGTACTTAGCTGAGCTTTTTAATAAAACTGCAAGATAAAATCGGGGTTAGCTACTTTTAACAAGGAAGCAAGATACACAGTTGCAAAGTGAGAATGAAAAATGCCTAAGTAAAAGATCAAAGAATTCTTCCTTTTACACCTACCTCATTCCCTGGGTTAACTGATAATCTGTTGTAATTGCCTAGTAGGTACTGGCCCCAAATGGAAATGACATGGATATTTTCACAAACGTTATGAATTGGGCTAATTTCAAATTTGTTTTAAGTCAAGTGCAAGCATTGACTTAACTGCCGGAAGCCCAGTCTGTATAGGGTGAGTTAACCCTATGTTGAGCTAACCCCTTTCATTTCAAAGTGTGGTCCAGGAACTTGCATCATCAGCATCATCTGGGAGCTTGTTAGGAATGCAGAGTCTTAGGCCCTACACACAGACCTAATGAATCAGAATATGCATTTAGCAAGACTCCCAAGCGATATCTATGCACATGAAAATTGAGAATCACCAGTCCATAATGTTGCCTTTCTTTTAAAGGGCTTTCTCCCATACAGTAACGGAAAGACCATTTGCATGAATAACATAAACCGAGGACCAGATTTAAGAAGTTTACAGCCTTCCAGCCGCACAGAGAGGAATGCACAGATGCCTGCTCCATTCCACAGTGCCAAGCTGGAAGGTTTGCCATTTGTTCTGCTGTTTTATTGCCCTCAAACTCTGCACTCAGCTTCTTGTGAGGCTTCCAAAACACAATGAGTCCATGGAAAAATTAATAAGTTAAAGGTTTGCTAAGGCTCTTAGCAGCAGAAGGAATTTCCTTTCGCTCTATGGAGGTGGGGGTGGGGGAGGAAGGAACTCTGACATATAACATAATAGCAAGGAATTCCTAAATATTTGTCCAGGCATCCTCATTTCAGCCTGTTGAAAAGAAATTTGTGTGTGATGGTTCTAGGATTTGTCCTTAAGAATTTCTGACAGCTTAGTAGACAAGAGCCTCAATATTTTGAGCAAAGGACTTTTACATATCGTTTGCTTTATAGCTTCAGTTTTGTGTGCTTTAGTGAGAAGTGAGTTGCTTCTGCCATCTCCAATAAGATATATTTCAGTTAGTATCTTCGTCTCCTCCCGCTTTTAGTATTTTCATTTGGGAAGCAGACAGCTGAAATACTGGCCAATGAAGGAAAACAGATTTCCCAATGAATAGTTCTACACCATGAAAAAAATGAGATTAGAGGGATGACTAAACTAATTCCAGGTTATTACAATCTTCATCTCAAGCCTAATTATCTGTAGTTTCACTCCTGGTTTACAGACAGAAATTTAAAGCCAGGACATTTTAT
The DNA here is from genome assembly GCF_002837175.3 of Physeter macrocephalus. Classification (NCBI taxonomy): domain Eukaryota; kingdom Metazoa; phylum Chordata; class Mammalia; order Artiodactyla; family Physeteridae; genus Physeter; species Physeter macrocephalus. The sequence goes on along the minus strand of NC_041228.1, from coordinate 21,226,179 downwards.
CATCTGTACCATTTAGTCCCCCTTTGATGGAAGCTTTGCAATGTTCTCTTCAATTTCCATGAGAATGAATTTCACCTTTTATGACAAAGACAATTATGGTGTCTTTATGAAAAATGATGTCACTCTGGTACCAGCAATAAAAAAACAATGTCCCAGTGCTGAGAAATGTATTAATCATACCAGGCATCTTTCAGCTTTTCTGGTTTTGCTTTGGGAACTGCAGAAAACCTTAAGGTTTTTAATTTGTGAGCTACCTAGAAACATGGTGAGGACACTTTACATCTTCCTTTGATTGAGTAATCAGGAAATGGAGTAGAATTAAGTGACTATCCCACTAAAAGGCAGGATTATTAGGCCAATACATAAATCAGAAAGGATTTTGCAGACTCTCACACATATGTATCTATGAGGTGGGGTAGTGATGGGGAAAGGTATTCTCAGGTGCCCTCTGGTCTGTCTCCGTGGAATCCAGTGCTGTTTCACACCTTGTTTTTGAAGTCCTTCGAATGTTGCCCTCTGGGAAACACTGAATTCCTGTTAAAGTGCTAGCCCAAAGTCCTCCTGGGATCAGGAAGAGGCCTAGGACCTCTCAAGTTCTTAGGTGCAAATCTGTTCTTGTGATAAGGCTGCTGAGACTTGGAATAGGTTAAATAATTATAGATATTTTTTCATATTAATCAGTCAATTTACAGAGTGGCCTACTCTACACAAATCAACATATGGAGTATTTACTTTATGCCTCTACTCAAATAAGGAGCTTCCTGGATATCAAAAACACGTAACACAAAGCTTTCATTGAGTAGCTTATTTTTTGGTTGGGGAGAATATGCTTATGACAGGAAATAACTGGAGAATAAGCAGAATGTATAGTTTATACTTTCAGTTAGTACACAGCATTTTCTGGTATCCTAGCATAATCCATTTTAATCTAGTTGTGATTTTGGTTTCAGAAGTCATGGTCTCTGGGTACAGACCCTTGGGGGTTGGCTTTCAGAGATGGAGAATCACTGTGGACTTCAATAGTGGGGAGAAACTTCTGGGCAAAGAGAGGACCTAAGTGCATTTGTGAGGCTGAGTGGGAATTGCATGAATAAAGAGACACCAGGGAAGTCATCCAAAATCAGGTGGTCAGAACAAGTCACAAAAGTGAGAGGAGGATGGAATATGTCTGGAAAAGTGAGACACATACCTGATAGGGAAGAAAAGTACCAACTGGGCAATAAAGGTGGAGGTAAAAATAGGGCCAGATTTTAGAACAAATCAACTGCCAAGCAGGGATATTTATTTGATCCTGTGAGCTATGATACTCAGACATTTTTTACCCTATAGAAAAATATAATACAGATGACATTGTGACACATTACCATGAGTTACTCAGAGATTTTCACAATTCTCTACACATTCTAATTATAATTCCCCCACTCGGCTGAAACAATATATTGAAATTCAACTGAAAGAGAGGTCTCAAAACCAACAATGGATCCATAGTTATGTTATATGAAAAAGTAAGTTCTTCACCATCCACTTATGATAAACTTGCAAAAAAAGTAGGTATAGTGGGAACATACCTCAACATAATAAAGGCCATATATAGCGATCCCACAGCTAACATCATACTCAACAGTAAAAAACTTCAAGCTTTTCCTCTCAGAAACAAGATAAGGATGCTCACTCTTGCCACCTTATTCAACATAGTATTGGAAATCCTAGCTGGAGCAATTAGGCAAGAAAAAGAAATAAAAGGCATCAAAATTAGAAAGGAAGAGGTAAAAATGTCACTATTCACAGATGACATGATGTTACAGAATACCCTAAAGAATCCATCAAAAACCCATTAAAACTAATACATGAATTCAGTAAAGATGCAGAATACAAAATTAATATATATAAATTGGCTGCATTTCTCTACACTAATAATGAACTATGAGAAAGAGGAATTAAGAAAACAATTCAGGGCTTCCCTGGTGGTGCAGTGGTTGAGAGTCCGTCTGCCGATGCAGGGGACACGGGTTCGTGCCCCGGTCCGTGAAGATCCCACATGCTGTGGAGCGGCTAGGCCCGTGAGCCATGGCCGCTGAGCCTGCGCGTCCAGAGCCTGTGCTCCACAACAGGAGAGGCCACAACAGTGAGAGGCCCACGTACCACAAAAAAAAAAAAAAGAAAAAACAATTCAATCTACAGTTGCATCACAAAGAATAAAATACCTAGGAATAAATTTAACCAAGGAGGTAAAAGACCCACACACTGAAAAGTAAAAGACATTAATGAAAGAAATTGAAGAATACCTAAATAAATGGAAAGATATTCTGTGTCCGAGGATTGAAAGAATTAATATTGTTAAAACGTCATACTATCCAAAGCAATCTACTGATTCAATGCAATCCCTATCAAAATTCCAATGGCATTTTTCACAGAAATAGATTAAACAATCCTGAAATGTGTATGGAACCATGAAAGACCCCAAAAGGCCAAAGCAAGCTCGAGAAAGAAGAACAAAGCTGGAGGCATTATGCCCCCTGATTTCAAACTATATTATGAAGCAATAGTAATAAAAACAGTATAGTACTGGCATAAAAACAGACACATAGATAAATGGAACAGAATAGACAGAAATAAGCCCACACATATATGGTCAGTTAATTTATGATAAAGAAGCCAAGGATATACAATGGGAAAGGACAGTCTCTTCAATAAATGGTGTTGAGAAAACTGAACAGCCACATGCAAAAGAATGAAACTGGACCACTATCTTACACCATACACAAAAATTAACTCAAAATGGACTAAAGACATGAACATAAGACCTGAAACCATAAAACCCCTAGTAGAAAACATAGGCAGTAATCTCCTTGACATAGGTCTTGGTGGTGATCTTTTTGAAGCTGACACCAAAAGCAAAATCCAGAAAAGCAAAAATAAACAAGTGGGACTATATCAAATTAAAAGCATCTGCACAGCAAAGAAAACCATCAACAAAATGAAAAGACAACCTACTGAATGGGAGAAAATATTGCAAATCATATATCTGATACACTGAAAATATTTAAAGAACTCATACAATTCAATAGCAAAAAAATCCAATCTAATTTAAAAAGATCAAGTAGACGTATTTTCAAAGAAGGCATACTGATGGCCAAGAGACACATGAAAAGATGATCAACATCACTAGTCATCAGGGAAATGCAAATCAAAACCACAATGAGATATCACCTCACACCTGTTAGAATGGCTATTATCAAAAAGACAACAAATAAAAAGTGTTGGTGAGGATATGGAGAAAAGGGAGCTCTCCTGCACTGTTGATGGGAATGTAAATTGGTGCATCCACTATAGAAAACAGTACGTAGGTTCCTAAGAAAAATAAAAAAATAAAACTACCATTTGACCCATCAATGTCACTTCTGAGATTTATCCAAAGAAAACAAAACACTAATTTGAGAACATACACGCACCACCATATTCATTGCAGCACTATTTACAATAGCCAAGATATGGAAACAATCTAAGGGTTCGTTGATGGATGAATGGATAAAGAAAATGTCCTATCTATCTATCTATCTATCTATCTAATCTATCTACCTATACAATGAAATAGTACTCAATCATAAAAAAGAATATAATCTTGACGTTTCTGAAAACATGAATGGACCTTGGGGGCATTATGCTAAGTGAAATAAGTCAGAGAGAGAAAGACAAATACTATATTATCTTACTTGTATGTGGAATTTAAACACACACACACAAAACCCATAAAAAACAAAGAAAAAACAAGCTCATAGATACAAAGAACAGATTGGTGGTTGTCAGAGGTGGGGGTGGGTGAAATGGGTGAAGGGTTCAAAAGGTAAACACTTTCAGTTATAAAATAAATAAGTCATGGGTACAGGGAGATCAGCTCGGTGCTTTGTGACCACCTAGATGGGTGGGATAGGGAGGGTGGGAGGGAGACACAAGAGTGAGGGGATATGGGGATATATGTATGCATATAGCTGATTCACTTTGTTATACAGCAGAAACTAACGCAACATTGTAAAGCAATTATACTCCAATAAAGACGTTAAAAAAAATAAGTCATGGGGATGTAATGTACAGCATGGTGACTATAGTTAATAATACTGTATTGCATATTTGAAACTTTTAAGAGAGTAAAAAAAAGTTTTGTAACTACATAAGGTGATGGATGTTAACTAGACTTGTGGTGATCATTTTGTAATGTATACAAACATTGAATCATTGTGTTGTACACCTGAAACTAATATTATATATAATCTGTTAATTACCCCTCAGTATAAAAATAAGAAAAAAATGGAAAAAGAGGAATTAAAGACATTTATGAACACCTACTATGTGCCACATACAAATACTTGACTTACATTGCAGAGAGTTTCTGAAACAGCAGTTTTATTAAAATATAATTCACGTACCATAGTATTCACTTTTTAAAAGTGTTCTATAGAGTGATTTTTAGTATATTCACAGAGTTGTGCAACTTTTATCACTATCTAATTTTAGAACATTTTCATTACCTTAAAAAGAAACCTCATACTCTTTAGCAGTCACTTTCCACTTTCCCCAACATCTCAGCCCCTGGCAACCACTAATTTACTTTCTGTCTCCATGATTTGCAGATTCTGGATATACCGTATAAAAGAAATCAAGCAAAATGTGACCTTTTGTTGACTGACTTCTTGAACTTAATATGGTGTTTTCAAGGTTCATCCATTTGTAGCATAGATATACATTATTTTTTAAACCCTACTACAATCTTATAAACTAGGCATACCTACCTGTTTTACTGATAAGGAAATTGAAAGCATAAATGCTTTGCCCAAGGACTCACAAAGTTAGCAGAGAAATATTCACACCTAGGCCTCTGTCTCATGGTTCAACCATTTCCACCATGCCACATTGATTCTCAAATGCCTCAAAGTTCTCCATATTTTTAAACTGAAAAATACGACACCTTGTAATACACCAGAACTAGCAAAATGATCTTTTTTCTTCCCGTCTCTATGGTCACTCAAGACGCACCTGCATCCAAGGGCAAGGAGACTGGTATCCTATTCCCATGGCTGCCATGACAACCCCACTACTTTTGAAATTGTGAGACAACTCAAACCCAGTAGAAGACTGCGGTGAACAGGCAGCACCACGCTGTATTCTTTCAGACGAGAGGGTATTCTCTACTCAGACCAGCAAGTAGTTTAGAATAAAGCTCCAATAAGAAAACAACAAACAATGAACAGAACCAGCCTTTAGTTCATCAGTCACTCACCAGGCAGCCGAAGTGTGAAGCCCACAGACACCATGAGTCTAAGCCACAAACAATCAAGACACCCCCATCCCACGTCAGGACGCTCTACGCTAAAGGTGAGTTCCCAAATCTCATAGCCAGTACCTATACCCTTCGTTCTCACAGCCCACTTACCTTCTTGTCTCCCACGTATCCTCCAGAAGCACCAAAGCCCTTGGTGGGTTTCCAACATAGCGTCCACATCCTCGGGATCCAGGCCAATGTAATCCACCACACTTCCACCTGTACAGCCCGGAGCCCCGATGCTGTGAGCTTCATCTAGTTACAAGTATGCCTTGCATTTCTTCTTAAGGACAATCATTTCAGGAAGGCAAACAGTAGATCCCTCCATGCTGGCAAAACAGGGTAAAAAAAAATACATACACTGAGACTTCTTAACTCTCAAAATTGGGAGTTGGCCCCTTATTATTACACATTTTAACAGTTTATTGCTTTTCAAATGGTCTGACAACTCTGCCTGAGGTTTGAAACCAGCAAAGTTGGCCGATGCTATGGCTGGGCAGACGTCAAGGCGAAAGGAGATTGGATCCTTCAAAACAAGCAGCAGAACACAAGTGATCTTAATTCACCACGGAAGGATAAACAGATTCTTCTAGAGCTTGTAATTAGAGGCAACATTAGGCTTTGCATCACATTACGTATGTTATTAAAATTACACAAAAGAATAAAACAATTAGGAGGTAAGAGAATAAGCATGAGGGTGGCAAATAGGTTACCAAAATAAAATATTTCTTAAAATTAAGAAAGTAAGTTCACGAATTTTAGTATGCTTTTAATTCTACAGTTATTTAATTCAATAAATATTGATTAAGCACCTTCATGCTAAGGGCTGTAGGGTAACCTAAGCCAGATGGAGATGCGGCTCTTGAGGAGCTTATAGTCTTTGGTAGGGGAGGGGGTAGAATACTGGTTCATCAACCTGAGGTTATTCCGTAATGCTAGAAGGACCGTAATGATGAAAGTTTAGGCTGTTAGGGGAACCACGTGAAGGCCATCTCATCTGGACTTGGCCTTGACAACTGACATACTTACCAAAGGAAGTGACACTTAGATTGAGAACTAGAGAAGGTAGTGACATTAGCCAAGTAAAGAGAGGGGGCAGGAGTGCTTTCAGCAGAGTGTAACTGCACACACAAAGTTCTGGACGCTAGAGAGCCATGTGCAAGGATTCTTCATTGTTTGGGGGGCTGCTGTCATAAGCACAGGGAGTCAGTATGGAAGGAAGACCATGAGAACAGTAATATTGTTTATTTACTGAACAAATAACCAAATACACATTTGAGGCTGTGTATCTTCATTAAGTGACGTTATAACTTGAAAAAAGGCGATGAAAATTCTAGCAATAGGACCTTGAAGCCAAAGGGCAAATTTATCACCTTTTAAAATATGCCAACTAGTCCTGAGAGGAAGGTAACAGCAGGTGACTCTTGTTCAATAAACAAACAATTAGGTTTGGACTAGAAAGCTAAAACCTCGCTGGGGGAAGAGGACTGCGCCCTGGAGGCCTGTCAGCGGGTTAACGTAGCACAAGCATTGCTCCTGAGCGGTTTTCAAAGAACAGGTTTGTCTTTGGGGTATAATTATTTGGCCTACTTAATAGAAGTCTCAAGCAGGTCAACCCTTGAAATAGGGCTCTCTCCTCTTTTTAGCAGAGCTCGAACAAAAGGAAACTTAAAATCCGTTAGAGGAAAGGAGGAAACATATTTCTGTCCTTCTGGAGACAAAAGATGTAATACAATTGGTTAAAATTCAAGGGGAATAAAAACCTCTTGGGGTGGAGGGGTTTTGCTGCCCTCAAGCAGAGCCTTTGCTTCCAACGCGGGCTTGTGCTGCCATCTCGTGCTGGAAAGGCTCACTGCGCCTCAGCCCCAGCTGGTAACTGCCTGGTTTCTGATTATGTTCCTTATGGCTCCATCAGCCAGATGCATTAAACCAAATACGAGGCGGGGCTTCCCTGGTGGCGCAGTGGTTGCGCGTCCACCTGCCGAGGCAGGGGAACCGGGTTCGCGCCCCAGTCTGGGAGGATCCCACATGCCGCCGAGGCGCAGTGGTTGCGCGTCCGCCTGCCGATGCAGGGGAACCGGGTTCGCGCCCCGGTCTGGGAGGATCCCACATGCCGTCGAGCGGCTGGGCCCGTGAGCCATGGCCGCTGAGCCTGCGCGTCCGGAGCCTGTGCTCCGCAACGGGAGAGGAGAGGCCACAACAGAGGTAGGCCCGCATACCACACACACACAAAAAAAGCCAAGTACGAGGCCAGAATCCGACAGGGGATTTAACTCTTCATGGCCTGCCAGGAATTAAATTCCCTTCCAACAATATTCCCTTCTTCATCCTCTTTCTTCTTGAAAAAGCAGAATTTCATCCTTTTAGCAGCCTGATTGGAAGCCAGCCCAGCCGTGATTAAGCCACAATTTGACCTTTTAAAGCATGCTGGAGGCTGGTAGTTTGGATCATTTACTTTCCCCTTCCCCCTTAGGAAGACCCTAGTGTTTTGCCTGCAGGGACCTCTTGAGGGTGTTTTTTACAGCCTGAATACAGGAAAGCTGAAATGCTCTATCAATAAAGTCCTGCAAGAATATTTCCATTTGTCTCCCCACCAAGCTCACCTTTTATTTTCCCCATCTTACCTTTGAAAGATTTTCACCTATCCACCAAATTAGCTTTATTTAATCGAACGATTCATTGATTGCCTGTTTGGTATTAATCAAAGTGGCCCCTGTTGCCAAGTCAGGTTTCTAGTTACTTGGAAATGACAAACACAGGCAGCCTGGGTTAATATCTATTTCAGGCCAAAGCGAAGAGGTTTGATGTTCTGGCAGTCTGTGCAGTCTCACTGTGGATAAACAGGCAGGATCTGTAAGGCTGCGGAAATACTGAGAACAGGCCATCCTCTCCCACTGGCATCTTTGAAGAACCAGGTGGGAGTGCCTGACTAGGTGAGTGGACTCCAGGCCTCTGCCGGGTAGGAACATGACATCTACTCTGCTGTTAGCGGCAGTTCTTTGAAAACATGCCCAATGCAGAGCGTGAAACTAATCAACATTCACGAGACAAGCCATCTGTTTGTTTAACATTTGGACATAAATGTGAACCTGAGCTTGCAGACCGCTTCAGACCAGCCAGTTGCCCCAAGATCTCTGACACTGTCTCTTTGTGCATCTCGGTCTTTACCCTTCTGTAAGAGAGACTGAGCAGACCTTCCCCCACTTTTCTCCTTTTGTTTTTTAAGCTGAAAGAGGAAAATAACCCACAGATTTAAAGTTGGTTTACTCTGAGCTGTCAACATCCATGTGCCAGATGATGGTATATGAGAAAGTCTAAGGAATGAGCAGGAGAAAAGAAATACATTTCATGAGCCATGGAGGGCAGGATCAGCAGAAGATGTTGTGAAGGTCCCTCTCCAAGTCTGAGCATGTTGGGCGACATAAAAGAAAGAGCGATTTCAGACCTGAAAATCTGGTAGTTTGCTCTGGGCTCTGGGGCTGATGCTGGAGCTCACTGGGCTCAGCTGCTCAGATTTAAGAGAGGGCAGCCCCTTCCAGGAACATCTGATGAGCCTTGCACTAATACCCTAAATATCTCCCTCACCATGACAGTCACTCCTGTGTGTCTTGTCTTTCTCTCCCATGCCTAGATAAATGCAAAAATAGTACTGGGGAAGGATACAAGTTAAGGCCTCAGTATAAATATGGCAGATATGATGTACCTGGAACACAGTAGGTGGTCAAGAATTATTTAACTTAATACATAAATCAATGAAGGGATGCATGAATAAATGACGAGACAAATAACCGGATAAGTAAACAAGACAAGGGAATTAACACGTATTGAGTGCCTAATCAGACCTTGTTTGTTCCACCCAAGTTATCTCACTAAAAAGGAGGCTCTTCTTAGGATTCCCGTGGACTGGAAATGGAATCAGAACAGAAAGCTCAGGAACTGAGAGAAAATTGTACCTTTTTCTCATTCTCTTTTTCTGCATGTCTGCTTTGTTCTTAGTCTCCACTCGTAAATTTTCTACTTGCTCATAAAGTATGCCTACCCATGATTTTGGCATGTCATACCACCAAAACGGCCATCTTGCTCTTTCTTTATCTTCTCCTTCGTTGTTAACTATTTCAGCCTCCTCTTTTTCTATCTAAAATCCAGAAAGAAGAATTTGATCAGCCCAACTTGCTAATTGGTTTGTTTGTTTTTGAGCCAGGCCAACTGGCTATGGCTGCTGACTAGTCTGTGCGTTGTCTGCTCTGGGGTCAGGTGACTACCTTGGTCCAATCACTGTGGACGAGTAGAAGGTGGGATGCCAGAGCATCAACATGGACATTACACAGCAGAGACCACAGGGATGCAATTTCCCTTTGGTGGGGCTGTGGGAGGATAGGTACTTTAAGCATGTCTGGAAAACTCCTAGATGCCAAGTTCTGGTAAAATTGCTCTCCTAAGTATTAACATATTTAATCTTCACAATGATCTTATGAGTGTAGCCGAGTTTGCTCTCCTTTACAGATGAGGAAAGCAAGGCTCAGCTAAGTGAAGTAACCTGCTTGAGACCAGAAGGCTATTAAGTGACAGGTCCTGGATTTGATCCAAAGCTCAAACTCTATTCCCTAATTACTCCCTAAACAAAGGGAATATTACAAAAATAATATTTATTTAGTTATTTTTTAACATCTTTATTGGAGTATAATTGCTTTACATTGTTGTGTTAGTTTCTGCTGTATAACAAAGTGAATCAGCTATATGTATACATATATGCCCATATCCCCTCCCTCTTGCGTCTCCCTCCACCCCCATCCCACTGCTCTAGGTGGTCACAAAGCACCGAGCTGATGTCCCTGTGCTATGCGGCTGCTTCCCACTAGCTATCTATTTTACATTTGGTAGTGTATATATGTCCATGCCACTCTCTCACTTTGTCCCAGCTTATCCCTCCCTGTGTCCTCAAATCCATTCTCTACGTCTGCATCTATATTCCTGTCCTGCCCCTAGGTTCTTCAGAAACACTTTTTTTTTTAGATTCCATATATATGTGTATTTGTTTTTCTCTTTCTGACTTACTTCACCCTATATGACAGACTGTAGGTCCATCCACCTCACTACAAATAACTCAATTTCGTTTCTTTTTATGGCTGAGTAATATTCCATTGTATACATGTGCCATATCTTCTTTATCCATTCATCTGTTGATGGACACTTAGGTTGCTTCCATGTCCTGGCTATTGTAAATAGTGCTGCAATGAACATTTTGGTACAAGACTCTCTTTGTCTGCCTATGTTTTCCTCTAAGAGTTTGATAGTGTCTGGCCTTACATTAGGTCTTTAATCCATTGTGAGTTTATTTTTGTATGGTGTTAGGCAGTGTTCTAATCACCGAGCTGATGTCCCTGTGCTATGCGGCTGCTTCCCACTAGCTATCTATTTTACATTTGGTAGTGTATATATGTCCATGCCACTCTCTCACTTTGTCCCAGCTTATCCCTCCCTGTGTCCTCAAATCCATTCTCTACGTCTGCGTCTATATTCCTGTCCTGCCCCTAGGTTCTTCAGAAACACTTTTTTTTTTTTAGACTCCATATATATGTGTTTGCATTCGGTTTTTTGTTTTCTCTTTCTGACTTAATTCACTCTGTATAACAGTCTCTAGATCCATCCACATCTCTACAAATGACCCAATTCCGTTCCTTTTTATGGCTGAGT
>NC_041228.1:21183678-21213233 GCF_002837175.3 Physeter macrocephalus | reverse complement strand
TTTATTTGAAATGTTTCTTGTTTCTTGAGGTAGGATTGTATTGCTATAAACTTCCCTCTTAGAACTGTTTTTGCTGCATCCCATAGGTTTTGGGTTGTCATGTTTTCATTGCCATTTGTTTCTAAGAAATTTTTTGATTTCCTCTCTGTTTTCATCAGTGATCTCTTGGTTATTTAGTAGCGTATTGTTTAGCCTGCATCGGTTTGTATTTTTTACAGATATTTTCCTGTAATTGATATCTAGTCTCATAGCGTTGTGGTTGGAAAAGATACTTGATACGCTTTCAATTTTCTTATATTTACCAAAGCTTGATTTGTGACCCAAGATATGATCTATCCTGGAGAATATTCCATGAGCACTTGAGAAGAAAGTGTATTCTGTTGATGATCTCTCCTGGAGAATATTCCATGAGCACTTGAGAAGAAAGTGTATTCTGTTGTTTTTGGATGTAATGTCCTATAAATATCAATTAAGTCCATGTTGTTTAATGTGTCATTGAAAGCTTGTGTTTCCTTATTTATTTTCATTTTGGTTGATCTGTCCATTGGTGAAAGTGGTGTGTTAAAGTCCCCTACTATTATTGTGTTACTGTTGATTTCCCCTTCTATGGCTCTTAGCATTTGCCTTATGTATTGAGGTCCTCTTATGTCAGGTACATAAATATTTATAATTGTTATATCTTCTTCTTGGATTTTCCCTGGATCATTATGTAGTGTCCTTCTTTGTCTCTTGTAATAGTCTTTATTTTAAAGTCTATTTTGTCTGATATGAGAATTATGACTCCAGCTTTCTTTTGATTTCCATTTGCATGGCATATCTTTTTCCATCCCCTCACTTTCAGTCTGCATGTGTCCCTAGGTCTGAAGTGGGTCTCTTGTAGACAGCATATATACGGGTCTTGTTTTTGTATCCATTCAGCCAGTCTATGTCTTTTGCTTGGAGCATCTAATCCATTTACATTGAAGTAAGATCAGCTCTTAACCTTATGGGGATTCTCTTGTATGTTATTTGTTGCTCTCCCTTGCTGCAAGGGAGAGCAACAAATATTTTTTGTTTGTATTTAATTTTAATATTTTTTGTTTGTATTTAATTTTTGATAGTTTGTTAATATGTGTCTTGGCATGTTTCTCCTTGTAAAGCTGGTTTGGTGGTGCTGAATTCTCTTAGCTTTTGCTTGTCTGTAAAGGTTTTAATTTCTCCGTCAAATCTGAATGAGATCCTTGCTTGGTAGAGTCATCTTGGTTGTAGGTTTTCCTCTTTCATCACTTTAAATATATCCTGCCACTCCCTTCTGGCTTGCCGAGTTTCTGCTGAAAGATCAGCTCTTAACCTTATGGGGATTCTCTTGTATGTTATTTGTTGCTTTCCCTTGCTACAAGGGAAAGCAACAAATATTTTTTGTTTGTATTTAATTTTAATATTTTTTGTTTGTATTTAATTTTTGATAGTTTGTTAATATGTGTCTTGGCATGTTTCTCCTTGGATTTAATCTGTATGGGACTCTCTGCACTTCCTGGACGTGATTGACTATTTCCTTTCCCATATTAGGGAAGTTTTCAACTATAATCTCTTCCAATATTTTCTCAGTCCCTTTCTTTTTCTCTTCTTCTTCCACTCCCTTCTGGCTTGCCGAGTTTCTGCTGAAAGATCAGCTCTTAACCTTATGGGGATTCTCTTGTATGTTATTTGTTGCTTTCCCTTGCTACAAGGGAAAGCAACAAATATTTTTTGTTTGTATTTAATTTTCTTGATTATTTCCTTTCTCATGTTAGGGAAGTTTTCAACTATAATCTCTTCAAATATTTTCTCAGACCCTTCCTTTTTCTCTTCCTCTTCTGGGACCCTTACAATTCGAATGTTGGTGTGTTTAACATTGTCCCAGAGCTCTCTGAGACTGCCCTCAATTCTTTTCATTCTTTTTTCTTTATTCTGCTCTGTGGTAGTTATTTCCACGATTTTATCTTCCAGGTCACTTATCCGTTCTTCTGCCTCAGTTATTCTGCTATTGATTCCTTCTAGAGAATTTTTAATTTCATTTATTGTGTTGGTCATCATTGTTTGTTTGCTCTTTAGTTTTTCTAGGTCCTTGTTAAACGTTTCTTTTATTTTCTCCATTCTATTTCCAAGATTTTGGATCATCTTTACAATTATTACTCTGAATTCTTTTTCAGGCAGACTGCCTATTTCCTCTTCATGTGTTTGGTCTGGTGGGTTTTTACCTTGCTCCTTCATCTGCTGTGTATTTCTCTGTCTTCTCATTTTGCTTAACTTACTTTGTTTGGGGTCTCCTTTTCAGAGGCTACAGGTTCGTAGTACCCATTGTTTTTGGTTTCTGCCCCCAGTGGGTAAGGATGGTTCAGTGGGTTGTGTAGGCTTGCTGGTGGAGGGCACTGGTCTCTGGGAGAGCTCTTGCCAATTTATATTACGTGGGGCCGGGAGGTCTCTGGTGGTCAACTGTCCTGAACTTGGCTCTCCTACCTCAGAGGCTCAGGCCTGACAGCTGGCTGGAGCACCAAGACACTGTCAGCCACATGGCCAGGTACGTGGGGAGTTTCTTGCCTTTTGGGAAGTCTGAGGTCTTCTGCCAGCATTCAGTAGGTGGTCTGTAAGAGTTGTTCCACATGTAGATGTATTTTTGATATATTTGTGGGGAAGAAGGTGATCTCCACATCTTACTCCTCTTCCATCTTGAAGGCTTTCCTGAAAATCATATTTATAAAAATGCTTTTGGGTCTCCTGTAGTCCAGGAGGTTCAGAAGCTGAAAGCCCTTCTGATAAGTGTGAGTTGGCACAGTTTCAGGGTGATTGACATCAGTTCAGAAGCCCAACAAGTAGGATGACCTTGGAAAGTAGTGCATATGGTCCCTCACTATCTTTACGGCTAGGAAGTCAAAAAGATCAGGATATGAGACTGGATCTGCTGGCCACAGATCGTTAGATCTCCACATCTTACTCCTCTTCCATCTTGAAGGCTTTCCTGAAAATCATATTTATAAAAATGCTTTTGGGTCTCCTGTAGTCCAGGAGGTTCAGAAGCTGAAAGCCCTTCTGATAAGTGTGAGTTGGCACAGTTTCAGGGTGATTGACATCAGTTCAGAAGCCCAACAAGTAGGATGACCTTGGAAAGTGGTGCATATGGTCCCTCACTATCTTTACGGCTAGGAAGTCAAAAAGATCGGGATATGAGACTGGATCTGCTGGCCACAGATCGTTAGAGCTCATGTGACCTTGGTAGATCATTCTCTCCCAAGGGCGGTCATATTGAATATGTTCAGTGTGATTGACCAGGATGTAAAGAATTGATTGCATGTGTTCATCAGATTTGCTGTCAGGAAGCGAGTAAATGGAGGATTATCGGAACAAGGATCAGATGACTGGGTTAGGGGGTGGTTGGTGTGGGGCTGGAGGGAGAGAAATGAAGACTAGAGAAACATCAAGATATTTTATTTTCTCATGCTCTCCACCTATATCCCTAAAATTTTATTCCAAGTGCTTTAATTGCCATAATTGTTCAAAAATGCATATTTATGTACCTACTGTGGTAACACTTTATGCTTCCCATCCTTCTGTTGAATTGCCTCATTTATCACTAGATCCAGCTGATTGTGATTATTTTCAATGTCTTTAAAACAGTCCGACCTTATTCTTCCTTTCTTTTTCTACCTGGTTTAGTAGGATGGCTCATTAGATTATAAATATTTGGACAAAAATGCTGACCATTCTGTCCCTACTGCCTGGCAAAGTGCCTGGCATGGGTGCTCAACAAATATCTGTTGAATGAAGGAATGCAATAAATCTTCACCTAAAACCATAGTGTTCATTGCTAAAAATAAGACTGGGTTATTCTAAGATCATTGCCCTTGTAACATTCCCTACTGGATTAAAATACAATCTCAGTTCCATTTCTTTCATAGAGTGAACATGAGCATAGCAAAAAGAAAAATAAACCTTGATTCTAATGTGCTGCCTTCATGGCTATAGTTAAATTCCCACTGATGTGGACCTTACTGAAAATTTTAAAAGGGGGCTTTTATTTACTTTTTGGCTGCGCTGCATGGCATGTGGGATCTTAGTTCCCCAACCAGGGATCAAATCCGTGCCCCCTGCTGTGGAAGCACAGATTCCTAACCACTGGACCACCAGGGTATTCCCCTAAAAGGGGGCTTTTAGAAACATGTCTTAATTTAAAAGACTGGAGATTTTTACCTATTAGTATCATTTTAGATAGCTTCACAGAATTTAAGGGTGGGTTAAATAAGATGAAAATGAGAGCTTTGTAAACTAGAAGTCACTAAGCAAATGTAGGGTATTAACAATATCAGTGATAACGACAATTCCAACTTGGGAGATCTTTGGTGTGTGTAGGGTTTCTTTGCACTCCTTAAATGAAAATACATAAAGCTGTATTTCTATTCTTTCTACCTTACATCATCCTTTAATGGTGCCCTAGCTCTCCTTGTGGTCACTACATAATGCTCTCCACACATTAGACACTTGTGACATGAAATTCTCGCAATAACCTTCTGAAGTAGGTATGTATATAGTTATGGAAACAAATGAAGAGATTATTTAACTTTCCTAAGGTTGCAAATAGTATGTTCTATTGGCTTTTAGAAGCTAGGTTACCATCTGGGTGATAATAATACCTGAATAAACCCTGTAGTCAAGCCTTTAAAATACCCCCTTTCTATCCAAGGAGGTCCCAGCTACAATTATTGCAATTTGGAGGCTGCAAAGTTCCACTTATCATTTTAGAGCCCTCAGGAATACATCAGTTGTTTGGAAGCTCTGAAAATGTTTTTACAAATTGCCATCTTCTTTACCTACGGTCTGATGTGTGTTTCCAAGTGGGCACTGTGCCTTTCTCCTTTTGAAAACACTGAATAAATCCTTTGAATCACTTCATGAAATGACAGGTCTCTTGATCAGAATTAGCAAGAACCCAACTGCCCCATTAGAAAATGGCTTTTCCAAAAGTGAGAGCTGATGTATAGCTGCTCACGAGAATGGCCCACAGTGATGAAGAAGAACGAGTCCATCGTCACTCACAGAGGTAGCACTGTGTGGCAGTCCCTGCAAGCTTCCTTTCCTGCTCTGCAAAACAATCTTCATGATATATTGGGGTGCTTCACATGGGATCTATTTTAAGGTGCTTGAAGTGACCCTGGCTTGTGTGTTTTTTTTTCCTTGGGCACTGTATTTTTTTAATTCACTATTTCTATACTGAGAAAGAGTGAAAATGTCAGGACCTTGCACAAATTGTACTGACTTGACCCTTGGAAGGCAACAGCATGCTTTCTTCCATGTCATTACTTTTCATTACACTCCCTGACACATCTCTGCAAAGGAGGGAGACAGGAAGCACGGTGCACGGCTTGTCCCCTGGCTGAGTGAGTCTGTGGCTTGACCCTGCTTTATTATGTCTGGGTGTGTTCATCATCCGCTCCTCCTCTTAAGCAGGTTCAATGATGGATTTGCACTCAATGGAGCAGCAGCCTTGGTGGTGGCCAGCAGTTCTCTAAGAGCTTGGGTGCCATTAATCATGCAAACGAGGGAGGGCAAGAGCTTGGATGAATGGAAACCCATTTTTGGAGTCTCCTCCTCCACCACTGATTTCTTACCAGACAGGTTGACAAACAGCCAAACAGCGAGACTGGGGTTTTACCTGCTGTTCCACCCACCCCTTAAAAGGCTAATGAAGTCATAGGTCTAAGAGGGAATTGGGAGGAAAAGGTGTTCAGTGGTCAGAGCTGAATGATAGAGATTCTAGTCAATCCCTGCAGACAGGTTGTGGCATGACCTTGGGTGGGTTACCTGCATTCATTTGCTCAGTCTTCTCTTCTGTGAAATGGGACTAAAATTACTGATAAATTGGGTTCTGATACCCACTGATCATAGTGGATGCACGAGTCAGAGAAAAGACACAGTATTTTTGCTAAAGCTGATCTCAGTGTGGCCAGAGCATAATTTAAAAAGATAATTTAATATAAAAGCAGAGACAAAAAGAGGGAGAGTAGTCTGGGATTTTTAGGATGAAACAGGAGTACAGAGGAAGGGACAGATTATGAAGTTGATTATTATAGTTGTATGATTTTGTTAAGATTATACTAACTTTTTGGAGCAGTAGTTCTCAGTGGGTATGGTACCACCCCCTACAGAGTGTTTTTGAAATTTATGGAACTGTTTTGGTTATTACAAAAACTAGGGAAGCTCTTAGTGGATCGGGGCAGAAATACTGGAAGTCTTGTGATGTGTGTTATAGTCCTGCCCCAAACGAATTATCCCATACCCATCTAACTTCTGAATGTCTACCTAGACATTTATTAGATAAAGAAGGCCTATTTATCATTATCTAAGCCTAGCAACTAACTTATTTTTTTGTCAGCATAATAATTTTTTTCATACTTTTAATATACACTGAATTTTCCAAGAATTCAGCATGAGTTATAATTCAACTGTATAAATTGAGAGAACATTATATTTCCTCTTTTCAAAACATCATTAGGATGTTTTTTTCAGAAAATTACATCACCAGTGGCAACACCACTTGGGATGTGTGAACTGCCAATATTACAGACTTGTGGGTCAGCTGGATTGTAGCAGCATGATTCTATAAAAATGTACAAGCTTCTGATTATTTCATTTAATATCCCATTGTTATCACCTCCCAGCTGTTACTTTGTGAAGTGCAGATGATTTTATTATAAATTACTTTTCTTTTTACTTCTCCTTCATATTATAGTTAAGCCATTTTATTGACTTTAAAAACATTATGTATGTAGATAGGTCCTATTATCTCTGAATTTCATTTCAGGATAATAAAGGATGTGTTAAGTCTTCTTTTAGTTGTCAGTTGTAGTGGCTCTTTCTCACTAAGATTTTTGTCTCTTAGGTGTTCGATATTCTTTTTCTATAATCTGACTTCCATCCATACCAATCCAGTCAGAGAATCAAAACTGTGTGTTTAAACCCCGGTTATAGACTAGATTCAAGTTTTCTCTGTGTCTCAGGCAAATAGAGGATGCAGACAGAAAACAGGGCCATGTTGCCCAGATTCACATTCTGGGATGTCTGAGACTTAGCCCTAACCCAGCTGTTGTAGGAACCTCTATTACAATAAGCTTTATTATCCCCATTGAACATACGTAGAAATCAAGGTTCTGAGAGGTTCATGACTTTCCCAAGGTCTTAAAGCAAATCAGTGGGTGGTAGAACTGGGATTGAACTCCATTCTGTCTGGAGCCCGAGTCTGCTACATTATTCTACCATGACTCACACCCTTCAATATGAAGGCAATGAACTCACTGTTATCACATAGCAGTGACTTAACAGCAAGAATGACTAAAATAATTACTCACACTTTTGTGCATAGACTTTTAATGTTTTCAAGTATACTGAAAACCACCAGCATATTTGATCCTTTCTATAAATTTGAGAAGACTGACAGGTATTGATACCCATGTTGGACAGAAGAAGGAGGTCTTTTGGAGTTAAACAAACGAGCGTTCAATGCTAGATCCATAATTGGAACATAAATCTCTGGATTAATTCTAACCTTATGCTCTTTCTACCATACTGCATGCGTGAAAGATTCATTAAAAAATAATACGTATTTGAAAGATGCCTAGTGTATATCAGATGTGCTGCTAAATCCTTTGCATATACCATCAAATTTAATCTTCAAACAACCCTATGGGTTGGAACCTCATTTTGTAGGTGAGGTAACTGATAAGAGCAAATGATGTGAAATTCTTAATAGAATTCAATTCATCATCATCAACGTGCAAACAGACAGGACAATGCCCAAATCCCTGCCTTGTTGAGCTGAACAACACTCAAAAAGTTTCTAGGTGTGACTGGTGAGAAATTTTTCCCCCTTTCATCTTGGTGAGGCTAGAATAACAGAGGCAAAGGGTTAAAATGGTCAGAGCTACAGAAAATATTAATTAGATATGAGGTATGCCAGGAAAATGGTAAAGGGTTGCAGAGGAGAAGGAAAATAAGAGTTTTATCCAGAGCTAGTCATAGTCACAGGAGTCTATTTTCCATAGTTTGACAAAAAATGTTTGCTACCAAATCTCACGTGGATTCTGCAGAGCGTTTTATTCGGAGACCTAAGATTCATACCACATTTTTTACTTTACTCTGATTCTCTCAAAATGTTTTGATGAGGGAGAGAAAATAGTTTTCGGTGTAGAAAGGGCAGACCTTGATCTCCAGTTCAAGGTCCTTGAAATCCAGTCTCTGGGAGACTGTGCCAGCTATTTAACCTCGCTGGACCTTAATTTGGCTATCTGTGAAATGGGGCGGATAAAACTGAACTACAGAAACACCTTGGTGATAATGAGCTTCAATCAGTGCTTGGAAATGCCCGGTTACCAGTCCCTCTCCAGGGAGTGGAACTCAGAAAGCTAACATAGGGGCTCAGAGCTGATAAGTTTCAGATAGGGCTGATTAGTGATCTTTTTTTCCTACTTGGTCTTCTCTCTAATTGCAAAAAGATGACAGAGAATAGAAAAGCTGTGTCATGAGCCCAAAGGTTCTACATCGTGGATAGAAATCTCCTTGGTTATATGCGTGTGGAGTGCTCAGCTTCAAGTTCCAATGCCCTTACTCTTAAATTACAGCTACTGAAGCAAATCCTAAATTGGCTCCCCCAAAGACAGCAGCAGTTGTTGGACTGCATAGCATGACTTCTGATCTCAGCAGCAGTCATCACAGGACCAGCAGGTTCCCCTCTCCAGCTCCTTTTAGGATGTTATTTTGATTTAGATTCCAAATGTCACTTAAAATCTGCATTCCTTGTTTGCTACTTCTTCAATTAGTAAGCATTTCGTTTCTATTCTGTGCATTCTTACCCTAATGTGATCATCATTATAGTTTCAGTTCAATAGGCCTTGCTGGAGTCATTTGAGCACCCCACATGAAATGTTGAAATAATGAAAAAAAAAATTAAATGACCACTAATATGAATGAATGTATAGAGAATGTCTGTATATATGTCCTTCAGTAAGGACATATAGTAGGGTCTGGGGTACAAAGGTATTAGGAAAAAGACTAAAGGAATTCTACATATATTTGTGGTTATTAAAATGTAGATCAGGGCTTCCCTGGTGGCGCAGTGGTTGCGCGTCCGCCTGCCGATGCAGGGGAACCGGGTTCGCGCCCCGGTCCGGGAGGATCCCACATGCCGCGGAGCGGCTGGGCCCGTGAGCCATGGCCGCTGGGCCTGCGCGTCTGGAGCCTGTGCTCCGCAACGGGAGAGGCCGCAACAGAGGGAGGCCTGCATACCACAAAAAAAAAAAAAAAAAAAAAAAATGTAGATCAGTTACCCTGTGATTAAATCCACATATATACATTTTAATGCACTCTCACGTTGACCTCCTAGCTGCAGCTTAAATTTCCTTCACACAGGTAGAATATCAGATTTTCCTCTATCCTGTAAGCATCACTGGAAACTTATCAAACAGACTGGGGAATATAAGCACAATGCAATTGAAAGCTTGTTTTTAGTTTTACTTATTGAACGTTTCTAGTACTAGCATCTACCTGAAAAAACTGGTGTCTGCCCTTAGGGCCTAATGTAGTCAAAGTTATGGCCAAGAAAGTTCAAATGTAAGTTTCCTAAATGGAGAAGGTGACTAAATCGTAGGTGAGGAAGGAAATACATGCAATGGAGGGAAGGGAAGTCCATCCAAGCCCCTCTGCAACTGAGGGTGAGAGGTGGGTCTGGAGGAGAATAGGCTCTGGATCCATATCTGATTGGAGGCAGATGAAGGTCAAGGACAAAACTCTGACCAAGAGAATAGACTAAGGGTCAACACAGGGGAAAAACAATCTCTTGCCGGGTCTAAGCCAGAAATAGAATGTCAGGAGATTCTAGCAACTGCCTCAGTTTTCTCAGTGTGTGATAGCAGTCAGGTCTAGAGAGACACAGATTAAAGCAAGCCCAAAGTTAATTAGAGGACCTCTTGGACATGACCAAGAGAAGGACCACACCATTTCCAATACTCTCTACACCCAGACACATGTGTACACACACACAGCCCTGACAACCAAATTCACTTATTCAGGCTCTAAACATGTCCAAGCATTTTTCCTCATTAAAATAATATTATCAGGCTCTATGGAGTAATAGTTCATTGTCCTGATATAGGCCACTGGATATCACTAAGACCTTTATTGGCTAGAACTCATTTCCTGACCTTTAAAAATTTATACCCATGCTACTTGGCATAAACTTGCCATTAATAGGTGGGTAGATTACTTAAAACGCAAAAAGGTGACAGCATGGTCTAGGGAAGCCTGTTTTTTTGGAAAATGCCAAAGTGGAAGGAATGGATAACAAAATGAGTCCATGCGGCAGCTCCTTCACTCAAGGAAAAAACTCTAAAATTAAGACAGATATAAATGAAGAAGGATCTGGAGACTTGGATAATCTAAATGTTCTTCTCGGTGATCTGACCTGTTATGACTTTTACAATAATTCTATGCCCATAAATGGTACGAACCTGGGGACCAAACAACAAATGTTTCAAGAAACTAATTCTTTGTATTCACACAGCTGTGCAGTGTATCCACAGTCTGTTCAGTCCATTCATCTGCCATATAACTGAGCAGTTTCTCTAGATAGCCCTGTTTTTGTTGACTTAAGCCCACCAGTAAAGAATATTGGTGCATTCTCCATGTTACCAACCCATGCTTTCAAATTATAGTGTAGCATCTGACCATGAACCATAAAATCAATACTGTCAAGGGGAACCCTTCAGGTTCAGGGCGCTTCTGGAATCCTACTTCTCCCAGTCTCCTCCCCCAGCCACCACTACTGTCATCCAAGATGATGCTAACCAGTCACTTCTGCTGCTGTCCCCATCAATGCTCATTTTCCATCACCATAGTGGTAACTATAAAGGGAAAGGCTTCTGGCCAAAGTCAGGGCTCTGTGCTATTTGTGCCTTTAATGCTCGTATTCCCTTTGTAGGACATGGATCTGTGAGTTTACCCTCTCTAAGAAGCACCATCCTGACAAGAAGACTGGGTAGGTCCCAGGAATAGCACAACTTCAACCTTCTGTTTTTTTTTCTTTTTTTTTTTTTGCTAAAACTGCACACAGCAGGCCAAGGGCTGCAGGCCAAGAATGAGGTCTAGTTGAGAAGAGGGTTCAGAGGAGCTGGGCTAAAGTTTGGTCAAGGAGGGAATCTTTGTCAATGAAAACCCACACATAATTTTTGCATTTAGTTTTGGGGAGGATGTCACAGACCACCCATGAGCCCTTTGAGGAAGATGAAATGTTGTGACTCTCTGGTCTTATTTCAGACACTCTTCTCCATGTTGGATGCAGTGTTCACTGCTTGGAAGAATGGGTGGCTACTCTTAGAAGTTTACAAATGTAGGGAGGCATTGCTGTAGAGCAAGGGCATTAGACTTCTGGTCAGATGACATGGCCTAGACTTTCACTAATAATCCTGGTATCATCTTGTGTGATTTCAGACACAAGTCATTTCAACTTTTGAGCTACAGAATCTCATCTGTAGAATGAGGAAAGCACTATAAATAGGAGTTGGCAAACTCTGGCCCAGGGCCCCAATCCAGCCCACCTCCTCTTTTCATATGGCCCATATGCTAGGAATAGTTTTTTTATATTCTTAAGTGGTTGAATAAAAAGTCAGAAGAAGAATGATATTTTGTGACATATAAAAATCATATTAAATTCAAATTTCAGGATCTATAAATAACATTGTTTTGGAACATAGACATACCCATATCTTTACATATTATCTATGGCTGCTTTTGTGCTACAAAGGTAGAGTTGAGTGGTTGAGGCAGAGACTACTGCCTAAAATATTTACTATTTAGCCCTTTATGGAAAAAGTTTGCCAATCCCTTCACTATACCTTCTTTGCCTGACTTAAAAAATAGTTGTTGGAAGAAAAGTCTGTAAAGCCTGTGAAAGAATTTTTCACAGTACAGAGCACTTACAACCCTGGGAAATGATTATTATTGTTATTTTGTTTTTATATTGGAATCACATGTATGGGAGTCTGACTACCCATCAGTATGACTAACTGATCCCTCAACAATTTGACTCTGCAGACTCTTCACTGACTTCTGCATGACTTGTGAGTTGAGAGATGAAAGGGAAAAGGACTGCTGTTTTTAATCTGGCTGCAGTGAAAGTTGTTCCTTCCTCCCCATCAAAAATATAGCTGAGTCCTCGCCTGGGGAATGTATTTGTAACAGAGTGTATATTAGCAGAAAGCTGAGAATAATAAGCCACATTGATTTATAAAAGCATAAGAAAATATCTGCTCTTTGATTGAGATTTGTCCAAATGTAACATTCTAGCTTAAAATGCAGTAAAAGCAAGTTGCTTTGAAAGAATTCATGGAGCATCTACTATTTCCAGAGTAATGAGCTGTGGAAAGAACTATGCAATTGGCAGGTCTTGTCTTGGACAACCCTCTTTGCCTTTGGGCCACTGCCTGACATTCCCACACCCCTACCCATGAATAATACGCATACCTGAACTTCTAGGCAAAAGCCCAATTCTGGACCTTTCTTGAGTTCTTCCTTATCACATTGGTGTAGCTGGACCATAGACAGTAGTGGTTGATAAATCTCAATAGATGGGTCGAGGTTCTATTGTAAAGTTACTTGAATGACAGGATGAAATGTTTGTGCTTCATTCCAAAGACGGTGAGGTGTTTTAAAGTTTTACAGCTGGGGGTGGACAAGGAAATTGGGGCTGTATTTCAGGATGATTAATCTGGTAGCTGTGTGTGTGGGATGGATTGGAGTGGGTGAAGGCAGAAAGATCAATGGAGTAGTTTTCCCGGTTGACCAGGCAAAGACTAATGAGGCTCTGAACTACTGTGGGGCCTGAGGGGATAAGACAGAGAAAACAGAAGAATCACCCCAGAAGCAATTGGTAGAAACAATTGATTGAATGTGGGAGCTAAAGAAGAATAGCTTTGAGCTATAGACGCCATTAATGGAAGCAGGAAAATTAGGAGGAGGAACTGGTTTGGGAGGGAGAGAGTAAGTTTAGTTCTGGATATGTTGAGTTGAAAGTGTCAGCAGGACATGCAGGTTGAGTGGTCAAAATAGAGGATGGAGATACTGTTCCAGAGCCCAGGAGATGATGTCAGGAGATGGAAAAGGAGGGGCACGTCTACTCTGACACTAAGCTCAGATGCCGACAGCAAGACAGGAAGAAAGAGAGTGGGAACAATCTAGGAAACCAGATAAAGATTTCAGGGTTTCATCTTAAGAAGTCTACTGAACAAAGCAAAAGACAAGCAAGTAGGGTTAGTGCTGATCAGAAAGAGAAATCGTGGAGGAGAGGATGGCATGGGAGAGGCTGTAAAGACCACAAGGCCAAACAAAAATCAGTCAGCAGAGGGGCTCAACAAAGCCAAAATACAGATGCAGGAAACAAAGCCAGTTTGTAGTAAACTTTGCAATAAAAATTTCATTACCTGGTAGCTCATCAGTGTGCCAGAGAGAAGTAAATAATGTTCTCCCAATATGCTCTATAAAACTTCTTCCTTCCATTTCTCCACTCCAGAGACAACTTGGCTTTTCTTAAATCTGATTAGACTGAAATCCCCTGTTGACTCAGTTATGTCTTTGTTTTATCACATATGTTTCCCGGCCACCAAAACCTGGGGAAGCAAATTTTCTAAAGGAAAATATTCCTTTTCCTCTATCAAACCACCAGGTAATTCATAGCAGGCTTTGTTTTCCCCAGGTGAACACTTTATTTTTGTTCCTTTAGTTCGGAGTACATTTTGCTAACGAAAATATTACAAATGAACTTCACATTCATATTTCTTTCCCTATGCTTGCCTTCTTTTTCATTCCCTATTTTTTGAGTGACCATTGAGGGTTGCTGGGTCTGTAAAGAATTAGAAGACTTTTTTGGTCCTGCTATTTACCATGCTTTACTCAGCAAGCCTGCTCTTTTGCTCAGAGAGGTAGCTAGTGTTGTTTTGTTATTAATCGATAGATGAAATAGCAGAAATTGATGAGCTTTCTGGTCAATTACATCAGATCATGGTTTTCACGATTAAAGTCCTCTTTCAGTTGTTCTCACTATGACTCTAGGTTGATTTTTCAGTGATAAAAGTCCAAACAGCAAAACCAGAAACCATCTAACTACCCATCACCCATTTGCTTATACTCAGTGGATCAGGAAAGTACGTGTGCACGTGCACACACACACGTGTGAGTACGTGTGAGCATGCACGCATGTGTGTTGTGTCAGTGGCAAGATGTGTGCAAACCTAGCCAGATAAGCTTTCTTATTACTGATAAGTGGCGCATTACAGAAAATTCACAGACCAAGTTGTTGCCTCTTTATCTTTACTCTGCAGATAAGTCCTATAAATATGAACATGTTTAAAATAAAGATCATCTCAGAAGAAGCTCTTCAGCAGCTCATAAAATATATCCTAGGCATTTTCCATTGTAAAGATGAAAATAGCATTATTTCTATTTTTAAATAATATCAAAACATTAAAAGGCCCCTTGGACAATGACCTTCTTCTAGGTTGTCATAATCAGCCATAAGTCTTTCTAAGTTATAAGCCAAGATTGGGGCTGCCCAAGCTGTGGGCTGCACTGGGCCATGAAGACCCTTGGCAGAGACCTAGGTGTGTGTTCAGCCACCAGCTTTGTCTGAGATCTAGAAGGCTGTTTCAGCAAATGGCATTTTACTTGTCCAGTCCCTGAAAGTCATCCCGGCAGGGCTGAGCTAAGAATCATGTGTGATCGCCAAGTAAGAGAGGCAACAGGAGACCCAGATGAGGGGACAAAGCCTGTGCGTGAATCAGAAAGAACACCTGGGTATCACGAATAAGAAGTGTAAAGACCAGGGCTTCCCTGGTGGCGCAGTGGTTGAGAGTCCGCCTGCCGATGCAGGGGACGTGGGTTCGTGCCCCGGTCCGGGAGGATCCCACGTACCGCGGAGCGGCTGGGCCCGTGAGCCATGGCCGCTGAGCCTGCGCGTCCGGAGCCTGTGCTCCGCAGCGGGAGAGGCCACAGCAGTGAGAGGCCCGCGTACCGCAAAAAAAAAAAAAAAAAAAGAAAAAAAAAGAAGAGGAAAGACCAGACACAGGGCTGTGTGGAGGAGTCTGCAGAATGGTCTGCAGCCAAATTCACCTGCCCAGTCATGAAGGTAGAAGTCTCGCCCCACTGTGGAACCTCTAAGTCCCTGCTTCTCATAATTGTAATACAGCACAATAAAATAAGATGTGCAATTCTTTTATATGGAGGTACATTTATGGAAGACTGAATATCCAACAGCACGACTAACTCTTCCCTAAACAGTCTGAATCTGCAGACATTGCACTGACAATGGATATACTGTTAGTTGAAATTTACACTTCTTATATATACCGCCAAGCCCAGACTGAAGTTCTTGGTACAGAATGCTAACATACTACAGAATCGCAGAGCGACCACCACCATCTCCACAAGGTGGTGTGAATACCGTGGCGGGGTGCTATGTTACTGAGAATCGGACCAACTCTTTCTTGGCCTTGGCCCCCATCTACCTTCACACTTTTCCCCATGTGCTTGAAACCATTCCGATGTGTCCTAGAAATAGGAGTTATTAAAGCAGCAGCATCTCCTGGGAAGGAGTTGGGTGTTCCGTAAAGAAACCCAAGCAGGATCAGGCAGGTAAATGTTGATACTGAACCACTGGATCTAGGTAGCCAGGCTTAGGGGTGAATGTGAATTTCATTGGATGCAGGGCAGGGAGGTAGCAGAAAGGCAGCAGGAATGACATGGGAAAGGGGCAGAGTCTCTGTGTGGCCAGAGACTGGGGTGTGGCCATAAACCTGAGGTCAGCACTAGGAAAACTGGAGGGAGGTGAGGCAGCAGGCATGTGGCCTTTGGAGTCTGGTTAGACCCTGGGGGTGGCTGAGTCTCTTGCTTCAGGACTGAGTCTTTTGGATGCCTGTGATCTCTTCCTGGACTTAACCTATGGTTTTGGTCCACAGTAGTGATGTTAGAGGGAGTTTAAAGCTTTGGCAGAAATAATCTTTTTCTGATTGAAGTCTTCACTTAAGACGGACCCTCTCTTTTCCCAGTGTGAGACCTTTCCTGCGTAGCACCACTAGACGTCTCCAGGTAACAGCTGCTCCTGACATAATGCTTAATCACTTCATGCCCAACAATGTGAGCTCACGGAATTATTGAGAGACCAACACAAGCCAGATTATAATCAGGGGCTAGAGTTTCCCATCAATATACAAATCTGTAAATATTTATTCTTGGCAGAAATGCTTTGGATGGCTGCTCACCTTCTTTCCAAAATGCTTCCTTTTCTCAGTTCATTTAATTACAGTAGGGGGAATGTCTCATTTTTTCTTCAGCAGTTGCTAAATCTCTTTTTTATCAGAGAAGTTATGAGCCAGGCAGAGCTGGAGTAAGAGAGGGTCAGTCAGAGGACTTTTCTTTGGCGTCCATTTATGAAAGGATGTGAAAACCTCACGGGAATAAAACAGAAATGGTCTCTTTTATCCAGGATTCTACATATGACTCCTTACGGAACAGGTAAAATATAAATCAGGCCACCTCCTTCCAAAGGAGGCAACAACTTCAAATGAAAAGGAAAAGGCAACTCTGAGAGCAAACGTACACGTGTAAACGGGATAATACCTTGAACATATTAAATAGTGTGGTTTTTTTTTTTTTTTTCTTTTGTGGTACGCGGGCCTCTCTCTGTTGTGGCCTCTCCCGTTGTGGAGCACAGGCTCCGGACACGAAGGCTCAGCGGCCATGGCTCACGGGCCCAGCCGCTCCGCGGCATGTGGGATCCTCCTGGACCGGGGCACAAACCCGTGTCCCCTGCATCGGCAGGTGGACTCTCAACCACTGCGCCACCAGGGAAGCCCCAATAGTGTGGTTTTTTATTCCTTATTCTGACATGTCCAGTTCCCTGGTAGCCACCTGACAGTACAGACTCAGAGAAAGTGGCACTGAAAATTCTAGCTTGGGAAGGAAGAAGAGGTGGTATAGATAAAGTTCTGATTTGAAAAGTAGAGAATATAGAAACCTTAATTCTTTCACCTCCCAGTTCATCATCAAAAGGAGAAGAGAATGTAAGTAAGTCAAAATAAGAGTTGAGACATATTTGTCCTGACTTTCCCATTCTGCATTAAAAATCTAACAGACAGATACAGCCACTGTGGAAAACCCTATGGAGGTTCCTCAGATAGCTAAAAATAGAATTACTAAATGATCCAGCAATCCCACTCTTGGACATTTATCTGGACAAAACTATAATTCACAATTACATGTTCATAGCACCTCTGTGTTCATAGCAGCACTATTCACAATAGCTAAGAAACAACCTAAATGTCCATTGACATATGAATGGATAAAGAAGATGTAGTAGATATATGCAATGGAATACTACTCAGCCATAAAAAGAATGAAATAATGCCATTTGCAGCAACATGGATGCAACTAGAGATTATCATACTAAGTGAAGTCAGAAAGAGAAAGACAAATACCATACGATATCACTTATATGTGGAATCTAAAATATGACACAAATTAACCTATCTACGGAACAGAAACAGAATCATGGACCTAGAGATCAGACTGGTGGTTGCCAAGGGAGAGGCGGTTGGGGGAGGGATGGAGTGGAAAGTTGAGGTTAGCAGATGTAAGTTTTTATATAGAGAATGGATAAACAACAAGGTCCTACTGTATAGCACAGAGAACTATATCCGATATCCTATGATAAACCATAATGGAAAAGAATATTAAAAAAATATATATATATGTATAACTGAATCACTTTGCTGTACAGCAGTAATTAATACAACATTGTAAATCAACTATACTTCAATAAAAGAAAAAATTTTAAAAATCTAAGACTAATACAGAGATGTATTAGGTGAGTTGAGGGAAGGTCTAAAAGTTGAGGTACTTTTTGACTTACTTTTCCATTACAGGGTCTGAGAAGAGACCAACTTTCACAGTAACTCCTCCCACACCATCTGTGGTGACCATCTCAAAATAAAATCCTTGATGTACAGTGTTTATGCAGAGAGAGGACTCCATCTCTGCAGTGTGGAAGGTATCAAGACATTCTTACACATTCTGCAGAGATGTGGGAAGTGGCTGGTGGTGCTTGTTGGTGAGCTAACCAGGAGGGATGTCAAAGGGTGTGAAGTGACCCTAACCGTTGACTACTGGGGAGCAGACCATTCCGCTGGGGATCAACAGGGAGTTACAGTGAGATCTCAGGGGTGTACACAACACCAGCAATTACCAAGGAAGACCAAGTTCAGCAGGGGTGATCATAGGATACTGACCAAAGTAAGAGAACCCGCCACAGATTTTATCATTTGATGCTAGCAGGATGATTCATAACCAGGCTGCCAAAGACCTCTATCCCAGTCATCAAGGTCACCAGAGAACACAAGGATTTTTGTGTGGGAAATGATACCTCTCTCCCTGCCACCAGGAGGCCATGTGAGCCCTCCTTCCCCATCCTCGCAACGATAACCTGCCATCTTGGAGAGAAGCAAGGGGAGGGGAAGGAAATCTGCAAGGGGAAGGAACTTTACCTAAACAAGTTTTTTGGATCATGTAAAGGGACTGTTTAGTTTATTGGGTTGGGCCAAATTTAAGATACGAAATTGATTTTGTTTCCCCTTTACTATCCAATAAGGTAAGGGCTTGTGAGGAAGATTAGATTAACTCTGGGAAATGAGGAAGCTCAGTGTCTTTATACATCTGAATGTTTAATTCTGACTTCACTATGTTAATTATGGTTTCTATTTATTTTTCTATTTTATTTTATCATCTAAATTTTAAGAACTTTACTATGTCTCCTAAGAAGTTACCTGGGTCAGAAAAATTGCAAAAGTAAACTGGAGACAGTGAGCTACAGAAAAGTGAGAGATATGTCCTCTGAAAGTGAGAAAGGTGCTCCAACTCTAAACCTGGAAATGAAGTTTCAAAAAACCTTATACTTATAGAAATACATGTATATATAGGTACACACCCATGCTTAGCAAGAATGTGTGTCTAACATTTGAGTTATTACTGATAAAAAATTAGTGAAATGAGTTAAAAAATCATGCAATAAATTCCTTATTTGGAACATAAAAAAGGAAGAATATGATTTATATTAATACAAAATATTTATTTCCTTTTTTAGTAAATAAATGAATGGACACCAAATTATTAGCCTGCTAGTGCCCCTGCATATCTTGTCCTAAGATCTAGGGTTTTCTGCTTCCAGCAGCAATAGGAACACCAGCTAGAGGCAGTGGCATTACCCTGACCTGGACACCTGTTGTATTGTCTGCTCTTCCCTCATTCCAGTTGTTTTGAAACCCTCTCCCCTTGATTTACACTGTCACCATGAGAATAGCCAATTTTCCCCCCATGTTCTCACTCGCTGGCTACAATTGGATGGTCCATGTTGGACAAATAATACAAGCTGGGGCAACTGGTTCCTTCTCCAGGAATGTTGAAACCAAGAAGGAAGAGAGAATTCAGGTCAGTCTTGTCTGTATGGCTAATATAAGCCTTTAGAAGCAGGTTAGCAGATGATCCTATATCTGCACATGGGACCAGATGCAGAGGTTGCAGAAGATGTCCTGTGGAATACAGAACTCCCAATTATAAATAAGACTAGGGCTGGCAGAACCTGGTCTGACTGGCCCTCAGAAAAATTGAGAAAACTGGGAAGTTTGCCACTGATGGGTCCATTGCCCCATTCTGGCACTACCACTTTCCTCAACACTTCATCTGGGCCCCCATTTGCTCTTAACTGACTTTAGTCTCTACTTTTAGCTGTTAATTCGTGTGTTAGTGAAACACATAATACAGAACCTGTACAGGAAGGCTTTACCTTGGGTATAAGGGGACCATCTTCCTTCTATCTCTCACAGACCCTTGGGATGTCAAACTCTCAGCCTCACGTTGAGTGGAGCAGCAATACGGAGGAAGAGGCTCCAGCCAGACCAAGACCGGGCAGTGAGACTCCAGCCAGACCAAGACCAGGCAGTGAGGCTCCAGCCAGACCCAGACTGGGCAGTGAGTGCAAGGAGAGCCCCTTCTCTCCCTGTCCTATGGCTCAGTGGTCCTGAGGAATAAGCAAGCTGCCTAGAAAGCTCTGCGGTTTTTGTGTTTAGTCCACTGAGTCTCCCTACTCTATCCATTGCTTGTTGATTTGCTGTCTTCTCTTTCTCAAAGCTTCTTCAGAGATTTTTAACTACAAGACAAGGAGAGCTGGTGGAGATAGCTCCTTTCTTGAAGTCAGGCGCCAGTGACCCAGATGCTGTTTGGCTGCTGTTGTGGGCACTTGTGGTTTTTACCACCCAGCATTTCCTGATAACAGAATAACGATCTTCCTCTGAAGAACCACTCTAATCCCACTCTCACTCCACATATTTCAGATGCAGTTGCTTCCCACTGGATCAAGGTGAGTGTGTGACACAGACTGGGCCAATAAGAACATCCAATCTCTTGGCCAGAGTTATTGATTGAAGACTGGTCACTTGACCCACCGGTGTCCATGAGATCCAGTGAAGCTTGCTCTAGAACTGCTGGGAACGATGCATACTTTTTTCCTTTTCCTTCTGGGATATCTGGCAATAAGGAAGAAGCTGACCTAGACTTCTAGGGATCACTCTGTGGAGGCTGAAGCTAATTTACAATGATCTGGAAAGGCAAAGTTGAGAGAGAAAGAGAAACCAATGCTTGATGACATCTTTTGAGCTCCTGTATCCAGTTTTTCCTGAAAACCTCCTCTACTGGATTTTAGTCATACAAATCAATAGATGACATTCATGCTTGAGCCACTTGGAAGGCTGTTTTTACTTAAAAAAAAAAATCTCTTTAAAAAGTCTTATCAGTTCACCATCTCTCTGTGACTTTGGGAAAAGTATGCAATCTCTGTAGAGCTTGATTTTTTCAGTCATTCATTCAATATATAAAACATCAGTACATACCAACAAACATTAGTCATTCCCTATGCTCAGAAGGTTTGTAAACTGAAGAGGACAGCATGTGTGACTCCTTCCCAGCAGTCCCAATTTCAGTCTTCATGTATCTCACTGATTTGGGTCACATGCCTCTCCTTGGATCACTCACTATGGCCAGGAGAATGTGACGCTCTAATCGACCAAGTCAGATTGTGTGATTTCTATGGGCCCTTCTATTCTACCCTTTTAAGTTTGTAAATAGATTGGCTTTCAGGTTGAACGAGAATCCACTTTAACAGCACAAGGGAAGCCTATACAATCTAAAGTGGTCATGCACTCTGGAGGACTCACATTTCTGTGACACCCTGAAAATGCAGATGCCGATGGGTAAGGTCTTAATCTGATGAAGCTATTCAGTCTTTTGTTGACACTTAGAAAATGTTAAGTAATCGTTTTCTAACTTTGGGTGACTACATATGGGCAGTGTAGTAATTTTATTGATGACTATCTCCTGTTACTCATTTCTCCCATAAAAGAAAAAAAGAAACTAGGTAATGTCCTAGTCATACCAAATGTCCTTTTAAAAATAATATTTTATTGATCTGAGGGAGAGAAGTGAGGGGCTTCTTAATTGAAAGCAATTTTAGGTGACTAATTTCACCAAATAATGGAGTATTCCAAATTGACTACAATGGTGAAGCAGAGAACAACTCTATAAAAACTTACCTACTGTTTCCAAGCAGATCAGAAATAGCTTGGACCTTATAAGACTTTGAACAGATTTATTTTTTATATAAGAAGTAAAAAAAATGCTGAAAGTCATTCCTAATGAAAGTCAATCTTTTTGTTCTCTTATGCATTGATGAAAGAAGTTTCATGATCGTTAGAATGATTGAAGTCTGAATTCTTTTTAATGACTATTACATTTCTACCCATTAATGGAAGGCACTGCAGCCAGCCAGACTTGAACCCAGTTTTCATTCCCTGTAGTGTTTCCATCAGGGGTCCTAGGAGTCAGCTCCTCAGAGCCTGCCTGTAGTGCTGTAGGAGGAGTGTTTCACTAGCAAAATCTAATGTCGGGCAAAATAAAAGCAAGAAAGGGCTGCAGATCCAAATAGACTTGTTATAAGTAAGCAAATGGGGCGATTACTTTAAAACACGGATGATCATGGCTTTACATAATTGGAAGATGAATCATACTGTGATGTCATTCTCTCCCACCTCATCTGTTCTCCACATGCAGCATTTGGGCATTTAATTACTATCTTTATCTTCTCAATTGCTTCCCTACTCATGGTCATCCCCATTTCAATGAATGACACTATCTTCTTATTAACTGCCCTTGGTTCCTCCTCTCTCTCCTCTTCAACTCTGACCTTCTATTCTATCTCCAAGATGTGTATAAATTTCTTCCCAAATATCTCTTTAATTCTCCCTTTCTTGTTATCCATTTTGCTATCCATTTTGCTATCCACTTGGCTCAGGGAATTAGCCATAGAATACTTTCATAGTTTTGTATACTGTTTTGAGTGTTTTTTACCTTTTTATTTTATTACAGAGCAATACGAATGCATTATTAAAGAACACACAAGAAAATACACACAGTAATAGAAAACTATAAAGAATAGCTATAACCCCATCTACACTTCAGATTCCTCTTTAAAAAGAATTAGAAATGAGAGTATAAAAAACAAAATTGCTTAAAGTTGATGTAACTTGATATAAAGTTGATGTAAAGTTGATGGTTTGCAAAACCATCTCACGGTTTTCCAAAATTTAAGATATTGGGGATATTTATTTTCAACCAAAGAGTTATTTCAGTAATTATCGAGCACCACCTTTCAGAGTCTTCAGCACATAGCAAGTGCTAGGACGATACTTGTTCAATTGAAATTCAAATGATGGAAAAATTATCACGTGAATGTGTAATGGGAAATAATATTTTGATGGGCACTCAGGGGTCAGTGGACCCCAATTTAGAGGGTTAGGGACTACTTCTAACATTTGTGGGGTCCTGGAGAAGAGTACAATGGAGACCTAGAAAACATAAGTTTAAACTTTTTAGTTTTAAATCAAATTAACAAACTTCAAATGTTTTATGTTATTTTGGTTAATACACCTTCATCATAACTTGAAAGGCCAGATTTGAATTTAGAATTCTTAAATTCTTCAGACTTCTGCTCTGGAATTTGATGGTGCTGGGAAAACCCGTGAGTCACTCATTTTGTCTCTCCACAGTGGTTGTGTCCTGTGCTCTGAGGCACCTTGGTCGCCCAGGGTTGAGTGCACTGGCAGCGTGGTCTGTTCATGGGGGATGGACACCAAGAAGCTCACACACACCCTGGAAGTGGGTTTGCTCTTTAGTTGTGGTGTGGTTTACACATATAATTAAGTTTACTAATCACCTCTTCCACTCAAAAACTAACACGTCTTGATTTTTATCCACTTCTACATGCTTCTTTCACATTCAGTTTCTTCATTTACTTCTGGGAGAAAACTTTCATGATCTATTGCTTCCTGTATCTGTATTGCAGGATAAAACTGAAATTAATCGGTGACTCAGAGATGTGTCCTCTTAGGAGATCTATATCTGTTAATGACTGCCGAGAAACAGTCCCCTCCAAAATCAAGTGGCTCAAACAAAAATGACTTATTTTTTCTCACAATTCTTTGGGTTGCACTGCTGGTCTTGCCTGAGCTTGCTCATGCGGCTGCATTCAACTTCAGGGTTGGATGGCCTGGAAGGTCCAATACGGCCTCACTCACATGCCTGGCTGTTGGTGTTGGCTGCAGACAGAGGCACCCACGTGAGGAGTGCCTTAGCACTTCTCCTCCACGTGAGGAGCCTTAGCCTTTGCTAGGCTTCCTTCCATGGCTGGTCAGGGTGGTGTCCCAAGAGGCAAAGGCAGAAGCTTCAAAGTCTCCTAAACTCTTAGTTCTAGAATTCCTGTAACATCACTTCTGTCACATTCTATTTACTGGTCAAAGCAGGGCACAAGTCCAGCCCACAGTTAAGGGGTGGGGAAATATACTCCACCTTTAGACGGGAGCAGTTGCAAAATACTGTGGCCATGTTTTTCCAATCTGCCATAGGATCTTAGTTTCTTTCTTTGTTTACCTGAAGAGTAGATTATTTAAAAGTATAATTTAGATGGTTTCAGCAAATCACCTTCCTATCATCATTCTGTATTTCTGTCTGTCTTCCTAAATTTAAAATAACTCATTTCAGATGTCAGTGATGGATTATAATAGCCAAATTATGACTGAATGATTACAAAACAATAAGGAATTCTAAAAATTGGAAGTCACCTACAAATTTATGCTTTGAACACTAAAAGATATAATGGTAGAAAATAATTTGTGGCAGCAAGACATTTATACCTAAAACACCTAGGGAATAAATTGACACCAGAACAACTTATTTCAAATGATTCCTTGTGTAAAAGAGGAACCGGGAAAAGACAGGAACTCAATTCCCTAGAGAAGAAACAGACAGTGAAACTGAAAACATGTTTAATATTACCAGTAATTAAAAAAATGCAAATTAAAATAAGATCAAGTTTTTCACCAACTGAAATGGCAAAATTAAAAATATAAAAATGCCTGGTATTGGTGAGTTTGTACTGAAATGGGCACTCTCATGTACTGTTAGGAGGAGAATTTGGTATATGTACTAAGGATTTTAAACTGTGTTCAGATCTTGTGATCTAGTAACTCTAGGAAGTTATAATACAATTATGAGATAGGTACAAAAATTTTGATAAAGGAGAATATTTGGAGGAGAAAAAAATAAATGATTTATATGCTTCAAGTAAATTATAACATATCCTGTTGACAAAATGCTACAAGGTCATAAAAAATTATGCCACAGGAAAACTTTTAACAACATAGAAAAATGGTCATTGATGTAATGTTAACTGAAAGTGTAATATGCAAAGCTGTCAGTATATTATATTTCCCATTTTAATATACATGCTAGTTGATCTTTAATTGCCTGCCTCCCATCAGATCGATTTTCCATTCTTGTCTGCCTTGCTTTGTGCCCTGAAAGGCTGACTCCTATAAACTGTATTTCGATGTTTCTTCATCAGTGGTCTTCCAATTGGCTGTGGCCAATGGAAGTTACTAGCTTAAGATTGGATGGTTGGAGAAGAAAGTGGTCTGGTGTTTGATTTTTCCCCTTTGGCACCAAATCTATGACTCTCTATGACTACAGCTCCTGCCAAGTAACTGTATTCTCTTCCCTTGGCCTTTGGCTAAGGGGTTGTGACACCTTTCCACTTTTACTATTTCCTGTGTGTCTCACCATCCCTTGTGAGAGGTCCTCTCACCATCCCTTGTGAGAGGTTCTCTCACCACCCCTGCCCACTTCTGAAAGCAGTCCCTTCATTAAGTCTCTTTATTTGAAGCTTCTTTATTTGAATTCAATTTTCTACCAAGTCTCTGACAGACACAACATTCATAGATAATCACGAAATATATATAGGTATTGAATACATGAACAGTAGTTTTTTTCTTTTTTTTTGATGGCAACATTTATGGTTGACTTTTATTCCCTTCTATATATGTTTTGTATTTTTACATTATTATTTTAAATAAGAATATATTATAATGCTTTATAAAAATAAAATGAGATAAAATTTTTATAAACTGACTCTTTTAGATGAAATTGAGCTAATGTGCATTTTAGCATTGTTTATACAACAACTAACACTCTGTAGATGTCACTGTAGTTGGAAATACAGCTTATCATCTGTTCTTCCTAACTCTGTGAAGTGAGTGTGTAACCATCACTGTCCTGATTTTACCTATTAGGAAACAGAAGCTTAGAGACTGAAAATGATTTGTCCAAATTCTATAGCTGGTAATAGGCATTGGAAGCTAGATCTTCTAACTCATATTCAGTTCTTTTCTGCAATGTGGAAGTTGTGTAGGCTGAAGTTGTGGGCCATTCTATTATTATAAAAGCTGATGATGCTTGAAGTTTAAGATTTTACTTAGAAAGTAATCACGTATATTTAAATTAAGTCATTTTCCCATCATAGAAACAAACATCCTCATTTGTAAAATGCAGCTATAGTGAAAGCATTTTTAAAAAGTCTGTTCCTAATGACACTATTAGAATATGCTTACACTTATTTTTGTGTTTTGAAAGAGATACTATTTCTTTAATATCATCAAATGTCTAATCAAGGATAAAATTTACCAGATCACCCCAAAAAGACTGTCCAATTCTTTATGTTCCCTACTTAAGTCCTTTTTCTGACTCCCCTTCAAAACGTACTACTCTTCCCTACACAGTATTTTATTTTTTGTCACCACCTAACTTTGATTTTATTCTCTTCGTTCATTCCCAGACTTTGATTTTATTCTCTTCGTTCATTCCCAGATGTTTTAGGGACTCACCTATATGAGCTGTTTTGTCAGTGTCTACATTAAAGGGACATAAAAGGAAGTCCAATTGAGAATATCCAAATAAACCAATAGCACTCCACCCCTCTCAAGAAAAAATGGCTCAAATCCTAAATCCTACCTTTCCAAGGTTGTAGGGGCCCTTCTGATCCATTTTTGGTACATGTAAAATTCCCATTAAATTTAAC
Source organism: Physeter macrocephalus (assembly GCF_002837175.3). NCBI lineage: Eukaryota > Metazoa > Chordata > Mammalia > Artiodactyla > Physeteridae > Physeter > Physeter macrocephalus. The sequence goes on along the minus strand of NC_041228.1, from coordinate 21,186,673 downwards.
GGCATATTTGGGTATAAAATATATGGTGTCTGACATTTATGTGTGATGTGAGAGTAGTGTCATGTCTGGAGCTTTATTTCAGTTGCTGAGATTGCTTTATATCTTCTGATTGCTCAATCATTTTACTGCATTTCAATAGCCACCATTGTGGCTCTACTTGAAAAATGTTCATTTTGCACCTTTGAAAGTAGATGTAATTTTTCATGGTTGAGCACACACCACTTCCAAGACTAGTGGGGTTTTTTGGCGCAGTATTGCTTTTGTTTCCTTCTCCAGGCTCCTTCACTACTTCTTCCTACTCCACAAATAGTTCTTGCTTTTTGCCTTTAAATAGGCTATATTCTTTTAAAATTTTCTTCCGAAATCCTATTCATCCCATTCAATACCATTTCACCTCAAATATCCAAAACTCTTTCTCTCTGGAAAATAAATTAGCTCTTCCTTAAGAGTTGTAACCAGTTTCTTGTGAGATATATTTTCGGTTAGAGAATATTCTGATCTGAGTCACTTGGATCCTAAACCCCAATGGTACAGTTGATGACATTGCTCTTCTGTGATTTTGTGCCCACCTAAGATCCCTGTCAAACCTCCATGAATAGTCCAGAAGGATGGTACGTGGGATCTGACCGTCTACTCATTCTGTTCTCTCTGCATGTTTATGAATCGGGTACATGGCATAGGACAACTGAATTCTTCTTGCCGTAGGAGAGCAAGTAGAGGGCAACATAACACTTGGTTAATTGGGAAACTCTTTTTTCCCTGTGACAGGAGGTGGAAGATTTCTAACATACAACGTGAAGGAGGCAGATGTCAACTGTGGGAGGAACGTAATTACCTACAGTCCTTTTGGAATGAAGCATGTGGTAAGTTTGTATGTGTTTAAGTGGCTGTGATTTTAGTGCAATGAGAATTTGAAATTTGTTTCTGAGTGATTACGTTTACCTAAGTTGGAGAGCACAGTATTTAGCCCCAAGGCCTTTCCCATGGATTTGCACACAATGGTTTCATTATGAGTCAACAAGGAACAACAGAAAGAACACAAGGATTGGAGTCGGAGCATCTGAATTCTGGGGTGGACTTGTGAATCTGGGCAAGTTTTAACCTGTTTGTCCTTAGTGTATTCATCTGTAAAATGGGAACAACTGCTTTTGAACTACCTACATCAGACGAGATATTATATAGTAAGTGTGCTTAGAAAATCACCACATGCCATACAGATGTGAAGGATTATTACCTCAGTGGGTATCGATGTCACAGCTATGGCTATCACGGATTCATTGACAATCTTCAAATCTTCATTGCCAACCCCAGTCTCCCTGCTGAGCTCAGGTCCATACTTTCAACTACCTGTTTAACATCCCCTTGAATGGTAGTAACTAAAGGCATATTCAGTTTGATATGCCTTGAACCATATGTGTTATCTTTTGAAGTTTCTCTTTCTCCTGTATTTTGGTTGATGACACCACTATATTCCTCATCACTTGAAACAGATATCTGGGCAGTATCCTCCACTCTCTCTCATCATTCATAGCCTATAAATGAGTAAGACCCACTTAGTTGCCTCTATAACATCACTTAACTCCATCTGTTCCTCTCCACTACCATCTGTGTTCTAGGTTATGATCCTTGTCATTGTGGAATAAATAGACTTCTTTGTTAGAATGAATCACTTGGAATTATGCATTAGTTTATTTTTTGAAAACAATTATGTCTGTAGGGAAAAAGGCAACAACAAGGATCAACATTTTCAAATTCATGCCTCTTATGTAAGTGGAGGAGCTTCAGAAAGAAGTCAATGTATATTAAAATTTCAGTGAGTAAACTCAATTTTCTACAACTAACATAATCTAGCAAGTGCATATTCCTATAGCAAACATACAGTGAGTAGAATACATCTAACCACAAACATGCAAAACAAGCTTGCAGTAACCTGGAGATTAAGGATTATACTCCATGGGAGAAAGCTACACATCTTAGTGGTTAGAAAGCGAAGTATTATGGGAAATTCTTGTCCCCCTTCTAGCAAAATGGCCAGAATCTCAATATTATGGTGACAATATATGGAATACTATAGGTTTAATTTTGTTTACAACAGTGACTAATTCGTTGTATTTATCATGTTTTTATAGTCGTGGGTTTGCAAATATTTTTCAACTTTCCTCCATATTTTTATAACAAATCATGAGGTCTAATCCAGTGCTTTCCCATCTCAAGAGTTCTAATGCCAAAACGTTCCTTCCTCTTGAGATTTCTCATAAAATGTCATTGTGAAATGTGCTCTATGGTTTCAACTGCAATTTTAATCAAATTTGAATCAAAACGTGGGTGGTCTTATGATTTTCTATTTCCACATAATATTTTATTGGAATATTTAAATAGCCTTCTAATGGGTTTCCTCATCCTTAGCGTCACCTTCCTCCAATTCATTCTCCATATTGACACCCTGCTCTTCTCAAAATGCAGACATAATCAAATCACCTTCCTATTCCACACCCTTCAGTCAGGTTGGGAACTCTACAAAAAGCAAGTCAAAAACCTTAGCATCAAAAATACAAACACATGGAGGCTAAGAAATACACTACTAAATAACCAAGAGATCACTGAAGAAATCAAAGAGGAAATTAAAAAATACATAGAAACAAATGACAATGAAAACACGATGACCCAAAATCTATGGGATGCAGCAAAAGCAGTTCTAAGAGGGAAGTTTATAGCAATACAATCCTACCTCAAGAAACAAGAAACACCTCAAATAAACAACCTAACCTTACACAAAGCAATAACAGAAAGAAGTAAAAAAAAAAAACCCCAAAGTTAGCAGAAGGAAAGAAATCATAAAGATCAGATCAGAAATAAATAAAATGAAGGAAACAATAGGAAAGATCAATAAAACTAAAAGCTGGTTCTTTGAGAAGATAAAAAAAAATTGATAAACCATTAGCCAGACTCATCAAGAAAAAAAGGGAGAAGACTCAAATCAATAGAATTAGAAATG
>NC_041228.1:21182096-21183646 GCF_002837175.3 Physeter macrocephalus | reverse complement strand
ACTACAAGCAACTGTATGCCAATAAAATGGACAACCTGGAAGAAATGGACAAAGTCTTAGAAAAGCACAACCTTCCAAGACTGAACCAGGAAGAAATAGAAAATATAAACAGACCAATCACAAGCACTGAAAGTGAGACTGTGATTAAAAATCTTCCAACACACAAAAGCCCAGGACCAGATGGCTTCATAGGCGAATTCTATCAAACATTTAATAAGACCAAACACCTATCCTTCTCAAACTCTTCCGAAATATAGCAAAGGGAGGAACACTTCCAAACTCATTCTGTGAGGCCACCATCAACCTGATACCGAAACCAGACAAAGTGAAAGAAAACTATAGGCCATTATCACTAATGAACATAGATGCAAAAATTCTCAACAAGATACTAGCAAACAGAATCCAACAGCACATTAAAAGGATCATACACCATGATCAAGTGGGGTTTATTCCAGGAATGCAAGAATTCTTCAATATACGCAAATCAATCAGTATGATAAACCATATTAACAAATTGAAGGAGAAAAACCATATGACCATCTCAAAAGATGCAGAAAATCTTTTGACAAAATTCAACACCCATTTATGATAAAAAACCGTCCAGAAAGTAGGCATAGAGGGAACTAACCTCAACATAATAAAGGCCATGTATGACAAACCCACAGCCAAGATTGTTCTCAATGGTGAAAAACTGATACCATTTCCTCTAAGAACAGGACCAAGACAAGGTTGTCCACTCTCGCCACTATTATTCAACATAGTTTTGGAAGTTTTAGCCACAGAAATCATAGAAGAAAGAGAAATAAAAGGAATCCAAATTGGAAAAGAAGTAAAACTGTCACTGTTTGCAGATAACATGATACTATACATAGAGAATCCTAAAGATGCTACCAGAAAACTACTAGAGCTAATCAATGAATTTGGTAAAGTAGCAGGATACAAAATTAATGCAAGAAATCTCTTGCATTCCTATACACTAATGATGAAAAATCGGAAAGAGAAATTAATGACACACTCCCATTTACTACTGCAACAAAAAGAATAAAACACTTAGGCATAAACCTACTGAAGGGGACAAAAGACCTGTATGCAGAAAACTATAAGACACTGATGAAAGAAATTAAAGATGATACAAACACATGAAGAGATATACCATGTCCTTAGATTGGAAGAATAACATTGTGAAAATGGCTATACTACCCAAAGCAATCTACAGATTCAATGCAATCCCTATCAAACTACCAATGGCATTTTTTACAGAACTAGAACAAAAAATTTCACAATTTGTGTGGAAACACAAAAGACCCCGAATAGCCAAAGCAATCTTGAGAATGAAAAACGGAGCTGGAGGAATCAGGCCTCCTGACTTCAGACTATACTACAAAGCTACAGTAATCAAGACAGTATGGTACTGGCACAAAAACAGAAATATAGATCAATGGAGTAGGATAGAAAGCCCAGAGATAAACCCACACACATATGGTCACCATATCTTTGATAAAGGAGGCAAGAATATACAGTGGAGAAAAGACAGCCTCTTCAGTAAGTGG
>NC_041228.1:21169809-21181580 GCF_002837175.3 Physeter macrocephalus | reverse complement strand
GAAGCAACTGACAAAGGGTTAATCTCCAAAATTTATAAGCAACTCATGCAGCTCAATAACAAAAAAACAAACAACCCAATCCAAAAATGGGCAGAAGATCTAAACAGACATTTCTCCAAAGAAGATATACAGATTGCCAACAAACACATGAAAGGATACTCAACATCACTAATCATTAGAGAAATGCAAATCAAAACTACAATGAGGTATCACCTCAACTCGGTCAGAATGGCCGTCATCAAAAAATGTACAAACAATAAATGCTGGAGAGCGTGTGGAGAAAAGGGAACCCTATTGCACTGTTGGTGGGAATGTAAATTGATACAGCCACTATGGAGAACAGTATGGAGGTTCCTTAAAAAACTGCAAATAGAACTACCATACGACCCAGCAATCCCACTACTGGGCATATACCCTGAGAAAACCATAACTCAGAAAGTCATATACCACAATGTTCATTGCAGCACTATTTACAATAGCCAGGACATGGAAGCAACCTAAGTGTCCATCGACAGATGAATGGATAAAGAAGATGTGCCACATATATACAATGGAATATTACTCAGCCATAAAAAGAAACGAAATTGAGTTATTTGTAGTCAGGTGGATGGACCTAGAGACTGTCATGCAGAGTGAAGTAAGTCAGAAAGAGAAGAACAAATGTCATGTGTTAACACATATATATGGAATGTAAAAAAAAAAAAGGTTCTGAGGAACCTAGGGGCAGGACAGAAATAAAGACGCAGACGTATAGAATGGACTTGAGGACATGGGGAGGGGGAAGGGTAATCTGGGACGAAGTCAGAGAGTGGCATGGACATATATACACTCCCAAATGTAAAACAGATAGCTAGTGGGAAGTAGCGCATAGCACAGGGAGATCAGCTAGGTGCTTTGTGACCACCTAGAGGGATGGGATAGGGAGGGTGGGCGGGAGATGCAAGAGGGAGGAGATATGAGGATATATGTATATGTATGGCTGATTCACTTTGTTATAAAGCAGAAACTTACACACCATTGCAAAGCAATTATACTCCAATAAAGGTGTGAAAAAAATAAAAAGAAGACTATTTACTTGGAGGTAACTTCACGATGAAAAAAAAAACAACAAAAAAACCCCCTTAGCATTGTAAATAAGTTCCTCTATGATCTTGTCTCTGTTCTTCCCTAAGTTCCATGTTCTTCCCTATCCACTCTGCCTTCAATATCTCATATTCCAGCCTTTCAAACTCCTTGCAGTCACCTGGATACACCATGTCAGTTTATGTCTCTGTACCCAGGCCTTGAATTTCTTCTCTTACTATACCTTCTCTTGCCTTTGCCATCCCAGTGAAATCCTGCTCTATTCTTTTTTCTCTTCTTTGTAACTTTTTAAACTTTTCACTTTGAAATAATTTCAGACTTTAAACAGTTACAAAATAAAATAGTACAAACAATCTCTGTATCCTTTTCATCCAGAGTCCCTTGGTTTTTTAATGGTATTCAATTAATATCATGCCAGGTATGGTAATAGAGTTCATCCCAAGTGATTCTTATCAAAACATCCAGGTAACAAAAAGTTCCAAACATTTCTGGTTAAATAAGTGTCTCAAGAAGAGGAGAAAGTCTACTTTTCTGTATTTACTGAAATGGGGATGGCCAAAAACCCAAAGGTAATCAGATAGGAAATTGGTTCCCTCTCCTGTTCTTAACTACAGTGAATTCTGAGAAATAGAGTTACTCACCAAGAGGAGTGAAGAAAATTGCAAAGCTTTCTGCAGATAGTCATCATGCCACTCATCTTGTATATTGATTACCTAAGAAAGACGGGAAACATGGACTGGGTGCTTCCAGGAAGAACCGGCTATAATTAACCATAGGGAGTATTCTCTTCTCCAAGACAGACCTATATGTTTGGGGTCAGTTACTTCTTTTCCTCTTCTGCTTCTTTCTAGTAAACTACACATCACACTCTTTTAAAATCATTATCTTATTTATCTGTCTCCACTAGACTCTGATCTCTTAAGGAAGAAGGGTCAAGTCTTAGTCATTTTTCTATTTGGCAGCATCTATTACAGTGCCTGGCTAAGAAGAGGAATTTAAAGATGTTTGTTGACAGGCTGACTGACTGATTGATGCACTAAATTAATGAAATGCAGCAGAAATTGATAAACATGACTTTGAGGTTTGTGAAATATCTCTTGAAGGGACATCTTATCATTAAAAGAAGAAACGTCCTACTCTTGCAGCAAGTCTTGGTAGGATATGTTCTATTTCTCTAAATCTACTTGGCTGACATAGCTAATTATAAGACTTTTAGAGAACTACAGGGATGTTTTTGAACTCTGCAAAGTTACTAACAGATGTGGCATTTAAGAGACCTGTCTATCCTCATGCATCTTGAGATGTTGCTGGTTGTATCTGTAAGACAGTGGCACCATCCCACCCTGTGAACTTTAAAGCTTGAACTAGCTCAATTTTTCATCCAAAGAAGAAATCTTAAATCTTTTCATTAAAATAACTAACAGGAAGTCAGAGAGGTTTTTGTTTGTTTGTTTTTTTACAGAGCAGGTTTTAAACAGTAAACGTGAGAAGCAATGTCTTTCCTTCTCCATCAGCTCTCCATGAACCTAAGCATTGAGGAAAAAGCTCTTCTCACTGAGTTGTCCTTTCTAGTGGCTTCTGTGTCAGCTCAACTAAGTTGCTTAGTTGAGTACTGGCCCCTGGTGGTCCATTCACCCTACACAGGCTGAGCCTCAGTATCTCCTGAGGAGCTTGTTAAAAATACAGATATCAGGGTTCTTGCAGGGATGGACTTAGAATGGACATTTCAGTGCTTCTGCACTTCAAGTTTCTGATTCTTTTCACTATTCCAAAAAGAAAAAGAAAAAGGTGTCTTAGGATGGCTTGCCAAGTTAATCTCTGTGCTTATTATCTCTAAGCAATAAAATAAGCTACTTCTCCAACTGAAATTTTTTTGGGTCTCTGTCCTTTGACTTTTTAATTTTCTCAGTAAGAGCTAAGTGTAACTCAAATTGTGTTTAGCTTTTGTCTATTTGATTAATACTTTGTTGCTATTTGGCATCTGATTTTGGTTTTATTACAATACTGTAAGGCCTATGACCTTTGGAGACAAATAGCTAAGAATAAGAATAAAACTAATAATAAGAGTACTTTGTTTCATCAACTGCAAGATCTACATCTTTCATATTTTAAGAACTCTGCAACTGGGATGCATTTTTCACCTGATGGCATTTTATAATCTCTCTTAGGAAGGCAGCAGTTGTGAAGTGGCTGGCATTACCTGTACATGCATTCAAAGTGTCAACATCAAAATTTGATAAATGGGTGTCAGCAGGTTGGAAGGAAATCCTGAAGAAAGGAGAAGAGTACTCTTTCAACCTCTAGAAACCAATTTTTGTTCAGAGTATCAGCAATATTTATCGAGCCAAAGTCTATGAAGACTAGCTCTACATAGTTACAAAACCATGTTAAGGAGACCCTCCGTAAAGGCTTTTTAAAATTTTACAGGTTACTTTAGAAGTGCTTCATCTCCAGCACTCTTCACGGCACTGAGGATGATATCATGTGAAAAAGTTGGATACTGATGACTCAGTGGAGAAGTGATGAAGATTAGAACTCTGAATTTTGAAGCAGTTTTAGAAATACCTTAGCCAGTTTATTTCACTTACATTTCCTTTTAATGTATACACAAAGGTGATTTAGAATTAAAAAAATCTATGTTTCATTAAGCCAAAAGTATTCTTCTGATGAATATAAAATTGTTAAGTGATAAGAATACCTTAGGTTATAGTTTAATTAATAGTCTTCTTTCCTTCTTCTCTCCTTTTCTTTCTTCCTCCTTCTCTCCTTTTCTTTCTTCCTCCCTCCCTCCCTCTTTCCTTCCTTTTTTTTCTTTCTCCCTCTCTCTCTCCCTCTGACCCCTCTCTCTTTCACCAAAATAATGGAGTTTCTTACCACTGATGGGCTCAGATCCCATGAAATGAAGTTATGACAATGCTAGATCTTACTGCTTCCTTACTATGTGCCAGACATTCCTCCAAGTGTGTTGCATATATTAACTTATTTAATTCTCACAAAACCCTATGAGATAAGTGCTACTGCTATTCTCATTGTACAGAAAAGGAAAAAAGTCTCAGAGCTGTGACTCTGACTCTTGTGGCTTTTTAGATTTGTGACCCAGGACCCTCCTCTCTCTGACAGTTCCTTACATTCAAAATGGGTGTCAATAAGTCCACCTCACAGTACTGATGTGAAGATTAAGTTATATTATATTATATTAATTACATTATATTATATTGCTATATTATTCCACTTAGCACATAAAAAGGTCTAAGCAAGACCTCAGTGCCACAAATTATAAGTTCTCTTTCTTTCACTAAGAAAATACTAACATAGAGGTCATTGTTGGTCACCTACACAGCTTCTATTATCCATTTCCCCCATAGCAGGACCCAGATTTTGTTAAGGCATCTGTCACCTCCACTAAGTAGCCCAGGTGCCTCAGGGGAACTCAACTGATCAGAACTCTACTAGCGATGTTTAATTATTTCAAGCTACTCAGAGCACCATTCTCTTTACTAATGATGGGTTCAGGAACCCAGGGCTAAGCCAATCAGATCATGACATTCCTCTAGCAACAAGGAAATGGCACAGGCATTTGACTCACCTGGGCAGGAAGGAAAATTTGTGGGTGCTTATGGAAAAGGTCATAGGAAAAATCATATTTTTTATTCTGGACATTTTGGAACCCAGATCTGCGACAGCCTTCTTGAGGATCAAGTTGACACATGATAAGAGACAGAATTAAGATAACTACAGAGAAACAAAGCCAGTTGCGGCTACTGGATTAAGTCAACCCTGCAACCTACCCCAATTCTGGATTTCCAGTGTTTGAGCCAATTCAATTCCTTATTATTCAGACTACGTTGAGCTGAAATTTCTGTTATTTGTAATTGAAAGCATCCTAACAGAATGACTAGCTCCAAGTACTTTGATCTTATATGTTCCAGGCCCTTGCTAGGTCCTTATATAGATTATATACATCCCTGTGTCGCTGTCTTTTTTTTTTTTTTAAGTTGGAGAAATGGAGATCAAGAGCACATAATTAGAAAGTGGCACAGACAAGATATGAACTCAGAAGTTCCTCCATTTTTTGTTTCAAAATCAATGATGTTAACTCTGCCATATTCTTCTTAGACTTACACGTCATACAGTTTTACAAACTTAAAATTTTGCCCGTGGTGGGTGGTTTGTTCTGTGTGAGGAAAATTTGCCTTTGCAGAAACTGTTTTTACCTGAATATTTAACCTGGTTTTCCTTTTGCCTACTTTAATATCTTCTCCCAACGTCACTGTTTTTTATAACTGCAGAGCCATCTGCATCTTGTTGTTGGCCAAAGTGATTGTATCATCTGTGACAGACTGAAATGCCTCCTGGACCCAGAGAGGGAGTGAGTGAAATGATCGGGGTGTGCGGGGTGTGCCTGTAAATCACAGGCACGGTGATGGACTGTGCGGATGGCACAATGGTTGTCTCGACCGACTCGGGCTGCCATAACAAAATACCACTGACTGGGCAGCTTCAATGACAGAAATTTATTTCTCACAGTTCTGGAGGCAGAAAGTCCAACAGCAAGGTGTCAGCAAATTTGTTTTCTCCTGAGGCTTCTCTCCTTGACTTGCAGATGTCCGTGCTCTTGCTGTGTCCTCACATGGACTTTCCTCTGTGTGTGTGTCCCTGGCATCTCTTCCTCTTCTCAGAAGGACAGCGGTCCTAATGGATTAGGGCTCTACCCTTAAGATCTTATTTAACCTTAATTATTTCTTTAAGCAGCCTATCTCTATATATAGTCACTGGGGGTTAGGGCTTCAATATTTGAGGGAGACATAAGTCAGTCCATAACAACGGGGAAGAGTGGCACCCTGGTGATCTGGAGAGTGAGTGCGTGCCCTGTCCTTCTGAAGGAGAAGAGCCACTCCTTGGCCCCCATCAATCATTGCCACAAGGATGGCTCAGTGCTGTCAAGGCTGGCTTATCAATTCAGGCTTGGGCTACAAATCATTAAGGGAAATCTTCCAAGTTTAAAGATTGGCACTAGTTCAAAACTGTACCTGTGTCTGGCTGCTTGTTTGTAAAGTCTGGTTTAAGTAGGCAGTACTAGCAGATTTACAGTGATGGCTTGTGCCATTCGATTGACCTGCTCCTCACACACACTCTCTCTGTCCCTAGGTGCCATTTCAGTGCAAATACCCATGGAGCGTTTGAGCTGGACTCAAGCAGTAGCTGAGCCCCAGTCATCCATGGGTCAGAGGTCCTTTAGTTGTCATTCATTGACTCCTAAGTCCCTGAGATTAAGCTGAGTTGAGAAGTCAGCTGTTCTTCAACAGACTTATAAACTGTTAATTGGTTCCACTAAGATAGAAACACATAGCTATATTTAAAGAAGCAATAGTCTCAGTCAATTATTAAAGTAGCTTAATGGCTACCGAATGTCCAAGGACTAATGCTGTGTATGCAGTGATCCACACCTTGCTTTAATTATAATTGGTCTAGGTCCTTAAAACACAGGGCACTGTCTAGATGAAGTAATGACCCTCTAATGATGAAAATAATATGTATACTTATACATAAGTAAAGGGGTATAAGGAAAAGGGGTAGTGAGAAAGAATCAAGTGATTAAAAGAAAAAACTAGGTGATCACAGAAATGTACTTTCAAAGAACTTTAAGGTTGAGAAGTTATTTCTTTCTTTCTATCCCAGTTTAGTGGTCTTGGCTGAATCCTGGGGTTTCAGGGTTTGGGGTACCAGAAATTCAACTAGGTACGTGGTTAGGGAAACCAGTCTGAAAGATCCAACACAAGGCAATTGGTAGGTGTCCAGCCAAAGATGTTCATCATGATGATGTGAAGTATGAGAGTAGGCAACTAGAAGAGAACTGAATGTCATGTAATAGGATATACTAGAATAATGTAGGGTCCAGGACTCTGAATTAACGGAGAGGATTGATGTGAATAAACACCTAGATCCCTTGTCTTAAGATGAGACAACTCTGAACTACCATTTCAATTCCAGAACTCCCTGTGGGGTTGCCAAGACCTTTGTTGTTACCCTATCATAGTTCAATACTTCTCTTTGCCCAGCCAATTTCCCTCTCTCTCATAGGTGTCAATTCTGAGTTTACTCCCCAGTAACCTTTCAGCACAGAAATTATCCTGAGCTGTTTCCTATGTAGCCGGACCTGAGACACTTCTCTTGCTGATTAGAGAGGTAAGTGTTCCAGACAATATAGCTACGAAATGGCAAAGCCTCAGTTAATCTGGGTTTGTGAGTGGAACAGAGCTTTGTAGATCTGCAGTGGACATGTGGCATAAGGGAGAAATAAACCTTTATTGTATTAAACCACTGAGATTTGGGGTTAATTTGCCACCACAGCCTAATCTTGCCTGTCTTGACTAATAAATACACTCATGGTGTCATCTGTGTCCTTGGTCCTCTGGATGGGCTTCTGCCAGTAGCATCCGAGTCCCTGTCTTCAGGCCACTTTCAAAATGGTCCCCCTGGCCTTTGCCAGTGCCAGGACAAGAATACAGAGGTTAAGTAATAGAGCCTTTATATACTCAATTCTGCCAAGAGACTTCAAATATTTTTGGCTGTAATTGTCTCTGAGAGTAACATGATGGATCTATTTAACAGATGAGACCATTTCAGGCCATTTTCTGTTTTATATTGTGTGATTCTCCCAAGTCTATTGAAGAGGGGAGGTTTGGTGGAAAAGAGGAGAGGAACAGAGAATTGGCTTCTACTCCCTCATGCTTATGGAGTCTGGCAGTCAGAGTTTCTTCCTGAGCCATCCCATTCATCTGGGAGTGACAGAAGTAAGTCATCCCCAACTTTTGTAGTAGGCTGAATCCCCAAATTCCTGAGCAGTACAGATGGGGTATTATGACTTTACATATCTAATTTGACCCTTGTATCACATAAAAGAAGAAATAAGGAAGAACTTGCCATTTTATTAGGATGTTCCAAGGGAATGTGCCATTTCTCCTTTGCTCTGCCCTGGTAGGTGCCCGCCGCCCCCCCCCACCTCTGCCTCATCTTCCTTGTATAATCTTGGTCAAACCAATCTGTGTTCTCTAGAAATTCCATTCTTGTCCCCTTAGGAAGGACTACCTATTCCAGGTAGAAGTTTGGCCCTTCGGTTCTTCTTGTGTTTTGTAAACGCCTGCATTTTAGTCTTTTTCTAGGTGTGAATGGTTGCTCCAAAGTAGGTAGGTGGGAAAGTTAAAACCCATAGGGAGACTCTCTGATTCCAGTACAGTCTCCTCACCAAAGACTTATAACTGGCTTCCATGTGAGCTACGTAGAATCAAGCACATCTTACCACATGGAGTAATGAAGAAGAGAGAGTCCTCCTGTGAACCTGACTTTGACTCCCCTCCTTGTGAAATAATAGCCAAGGAATCACTGGATTAAGGGTGTCTGATTCCTTCCTGATGACATTATAAAGGCTCAGATTAAGCAAAATAGCTCTGAGCTACGTGAAACAAATGATATCAACTCCAAAGAGATTTATTATTTTTCTACGTTCAAATATTTCTTTTGATGAGGTTTTGGGAATTCATCCTGTTTCAGAAACAAATATGTATGTAACAGAGAAAGAAATAGCTTCGGCTACAAAGTCTTCATTTTTCCCTTGGCTCTTCAGTAAGTTAAAAAACAATTATAACATATTTATCGAGTAGTTGCTATGTGCCAGGAAGTTTACATACACATTATTAAATACTCACAACAACTCGTTTTTACAGATGGGAAAAAACAGAGGTTAGTTAAATTTCTTAAGATCACTCTATTATTCATAGTACTCAGCACAGTGAGGATTAAACCCATGTTTCTCTTATTTGCTAATCAATCCTTCTCACCATTATACCCACTCATCTCTCTGCGTAATGAATAAAGAGTTTGTAGGAACCACTCATCCTCTAGAGATTTCATTATTGATGTCTACATTAAATGGGATTTCAAGTTACTTCTGAATGTAAGAAAGACAATTAGAGTTACTCAGACTTGAAGCAACTTATTATAAAACTATCTTTAGAATGTCATAGGACAGAAGAATATGTACAGAAAAAATATGAAGAAAAATCTGACAGTCCTATCTGGACCAATACCACCAGCAGCATAACTTTCACTTACCAAGCCTTTCTTATGTGGCCGATGCTGTGCTAAAGGGTTCTTATGACTTGTCTAATTTAATTATCAGGAAATTCCTAGCAGATAAGGACTATTATTATCTCCACTTTACAGATAAGGGAACTGAGATGCAGACAGTTGAATTATATAGGTCGTGGAGCTAATAAGAGGTGGACCCAGGAATTGAACTTGGACAGTCTAACTCCAAATGTGTGGCCTTAGTTATAAGGAGCTTCTGTAGGATAACTGTACAAGGGTATCCAAGACAATTTAAAAGTTCTTGTGGTTACATAAGAAAGAAGATTATGACATTTGTTGGGCAAGCATGAAGAACAAAGTAACTCCAAGAGAGTCTGAGGATTTTCGAGAAGGGATGATGCATAAACGAACAGTCTGGAACTGCTCCCTCTTCCTTGCACATGAACTGAGTCAAGTCATGGCTCTTTTGAGAATGTTTCTCATATGTGATGTCAAGAAATAGAGGATTAACTAAAATCAGACACTCCATTTCCCAAATCAAATTTTGTTAGAAGGATGGGTTTATAACACTGGTTCTTAACTGTCTGACAAGATCACTCAGAGACCCCAAGATCCCAAGAGACATCAAGATCACTCCTCTGAAGCTCTTTTATATCTTCTTGGGAACTAATAACTGTAAGTGCTCAGCAAGGGTCAGGAAGCTTAATCCTTTTGAGAGAAGAGGAGGGCTCCTGCTAGGGCTCTGCTGCAAAAAAGAGTGCTCTAGTTCCTGGAGAGAAGATTAGGAGAAGGAAATTGAGGCCTATACCACTTGTAACATTTTGTCCTTTGCACTCCAGTAATGGGCTCCTGCTTTAAAAGTCCATACCCAGTGCTGCAGCCAGAGTGAGTTTTGTAAATAACAAATCTGATCACATGCCTTTCCTGCCTCCAACCTTTCGGGGGCACTGTACTGCCCTTTGTGTAAAGTCCAATCCCCACCCTAGACGACATCTAAAGCTCACTTCTGCAGGCATGTCTCTCACCTCTCGCCTTCTCACACCCTACAGTCTCTTTGGACTTACCTGGACATGCCTTGCTATCTTTTGCACCTGGGATTCTGCACTTGTTCTTTCTGCATAGAACAATCTTGATAACTCCTAATATATTTTTGAAAGACTAGCCATATCTACTAACTTCTATGAGAAGCTCTTTCTTCACTTATTCATTCATGCATTCACCAAATATTTGTTAAGCATCCACTCTGTTAGGAACCTAGGCAAGGGTTTTATGTCAGCCTCCAGGATGTGCCATAAAAGCCCTGCTTAGCTCTATATACTTGTCACATTGTATTACATTTGCTTTTTATGTAAATGTTTCTCCCACTAGGCTGAGGATACCACCAGGGAAAAAACAATGGCTTTTTTTTTTTCAACCTTATCACTGTGTATTTTTTTTTAACATCTTTATTGGAGTATAATTGCTTTACAATGGTGTGTTAGTTTCTGCTTTATAACAAAGTGAATCAGTTATACACTGTGCTATGCGGCTGCTTCCCACTAGCTATCTATTTTACATTTGGTAGTGTATATATGTCCGTGCCACTCTCACTTTGTCACAGCTTACCCTTCCCACTCCCCGTATCCTCAAGTCCATTCTCTACTAGGTCTGTGTCTTTATTCTTGTCTTGCCCCTAGGTTCTTCAGAACTTATTTTCTTTTTTTTTTTTTTTATTCCAGATATGTGTGTTAGCATACGGTATTTGTTTTTCTCCTTCTGACTTACTTCATTCTATATCCCTTTTCTCCACACCCTCTCCAGCACTTATTGTTTCTAGATTTTTTGATGATGGTGATTCTGACCGGGTTGAGATGATATCTCATTCTAGGTTTGATTTGCATTTCTCTAATGATTAATGATGTTGAGCATCCTTTCATGTGTTTGTTGGCAATCTGTATATCTTCTTTGGAGAAATGTCTGCTTAGATCTTCTGCCCATTTTTGGATTGGGTTGTTTGTTTTTTTTGATATTGAGCTCCATGAGTTGCTTGTATATTTTGGATATTAATCCTTTGTCAGTTGCTTCATTTGCAAATATTTTCTCCCATTCTGAGGGTTGTCTTTTCGTCCTATTTCCTTTGCTGTGGAAAAGCTTTTAAGTTTCATTACATTCCATTTGTTTATTTATTTTTCTTATATCCATTTCTCTAGGAGGTGGGTCAAAAAGGATCTTGCTGTGATTTATGTCATAGAGTGCTCTGCCTGTGTTTTCCTAAAACAGTTTTATTGTATGGCCTTACATTTAGGTCTTTAATCCATTTAGAGTGTATTTTTGTGTATGGTGTTAGGGAGTGTTCTAATTTCATTCTTTTACATGTAGCTGTCCAGTTTTCCCAGCACTACTTATTGAAGAGGCTGTCTTTTCTCCATTGTATATTCTTGCCTCCTTTATCAAAGGTAAGGTGACTATATGTGCATGAGTTTATCTCTGGGCTTTCTATCCTCTTCCATTTATCTATATTTCTATTTTTATGCCAGTACCATACTGTCATGTGATACACCATATTAACAAACTGAAGGATAAAAACCATATGATAATCTCAATAGATGCAGAAAAAGCTT
>NC_041228.1:21062692-21169356 GCF_002837175.3 Physeter macrocephalus | reverse complement strand
TGTTTTCTTAATTTCACTTTCAGATTTTTCATCATTAGTGTATAGGATTGCAAGAGATTTCTGTGCATTAATTTTGTACCCTGCTACTTTACTGAATTCATTGATTAGCTCTAGTAGTTTTCTGGTATCATCTTTAGGATTCTCTGTGTATAATATCATGTCATCTGCAAACAGTGACAGCTTTACTTCTTCTTTTCCGATTTGGATTCCTTTTATTTCTCTTTCTTCCCTGATTTCTGTGGCTAAAACTTCCAAAACTATGTTGAATAATAGTGGTGACAGTGGGCAATCTTGTCTTGTTCCTTATCTTAGGGGAAATGGTTTCAGTTTTTCCCCATTGAGGACAATGTTGGCTGTGGGTTTGTCATATATGGCCTTTATTATGTTGAGGAAAGTTCCCTCTACGCCTACTTTCTGGAGGGTTTTTATCATAAATGGGTGTTGAATTTTGTCGAAAGTGTTCTCTGCATCTAATGAGATGATCATATGGTTTTTCCCTTCAATTTGTTAATATGGTGTATCACATTGATTGATTATTGTATATTGAAGAATCCTACAATTACTGGGATAAAGCCCACTTGATCATGATGTATAATCCTTTTAATGTGCTGTTGGATTCTGTTTGCTAGTATTTTGTTGAGGATTTTTGCATCTATGTTCATCAGTGATATTGGCTTGTAGTCTTCATTCTTTGTGACATCTTTGTCTGGTTTTGGTATCAGGGTGATGGTGGCCTCATAGAATGAGTTTGGGAGTGTTCCTCCCTCTGCTATCTTTTGGAAGAGTTTGAGAAGGATAGGTGTTAGCTCTTCTCTAAATGTTTGATAGAATTCGCCTGTGAAGCCATCTGGTCCTGGGCTTTTGTTTGTTGGAAGATTTTTAATCACAGTTTCAATTTCAGTTCTTGTGATTGGTCTATTCATATTTTCTATTTCTTCCTGGTTCAGTCTCAGAAGGTTGTACATTTCTAAGAATTTGTCCATTTCTTCCAGGTTGTTCATTTTATTGGCATATAGTTGGTTGTAGTCATGTCACATCATCCTTTGTACTTCTGCAATGTCAGTTGTTACTTCTCCTTTTCATTTCTAATTCTATTTTTTCTCCCTTTTTTCTTGATGAGTCTGGCTAATGGTTTATCAATTTTGTTTATCTTCTAAAAGAAACAGTGTTCAGTTTTATTGATCTTTGCTACTGTTTCCTTCATTTCTTTTTCATTGATTTCTGATCTGATCTTTATGATTTCCTTCCTTCTGCTAACTTTGGGGTTTTTTTGTTCTTTTTTTCTCCAATTGCTTTAGGTGTAAGGTTAGGTTGTTTACTTGAGATGTTTCTTGTTTCCTAAAGTAGGATTGTATTGCTATAAACTTCCCTCTTAGAACTGCTTTTGCTGCATCCCATAGGTTTTGTGTCGTCGTGTTTTCATTGTCATTTGTTTGTAGGTATTTTTGATTTCCTCTCTGATATCTTCAGTGGTCTCTTGGTTATTTAGTGATGTATTGTTTAGCTTCTATGTGTTTGTATTTATTACAGATTTTTTTCCTGTATTTGTTATCTAGTCTCATAGCATTGTGGTTGGAAAAGATACTTGATACAAGTTCAGTTTTCTTAAATTTAGCAAGGCTTGATTTGTGACCCAAGATATGATCTATCCTGGAGAATGATCCATGAGCACATGAGAAGAAACTGTATTCTGTGTTTGTTAGATGGAATGTCCTATAAATAGCAATTAAGTCCGTTTTGTTGAATGTATCATTTAAAGCTTGTGTCATTTATTTTCATCTGGATTATCTGTCCATTGGTGACAGTGATGTGTTAAAGTCCCCTACTATGATTTTGTTACTTTTGATTTCCCCTTCTATGGATGTTAGTATTTGCCTTATGTACTGAAGTGCTCCTATATTGGGTGCATAAATATTTACAATTGTTTTATCTTTCTCTTGGATAGATCCTTTGATCATTATGTAGTGTCCTTTTTTGTCTTTTGTAATAGTTTTTATTTTAAAGTCTATTTTTTCTGATATGAGAAATGCTACTCCAGCTTTCTTTTGATTTCCATTTGCATGGAATAACTTTTTCCATCCCCTCACTTTCAGTCTGTATGTGTACCTACGTCTGAAATGGGTCTCTTGTAGACAGCATATATATGGGTCTTGTTTTGGTATCCATTCATCCAGTCTATGTCTTTTGGTTGGAGCATTTAATCCATTTACATTTAAGGTAATGATCAATATGTATGTTCCTATTACCATTTTCTTAATTATTTTGGGTTTCTTATTGTAGGCCTTTTCCTTTTCTTGTGTTTCCTGCCTAGAGAAGTTCCTTTAGCATTTGTTGTAAAGCTAGTTTGGTGGTGCTGAATTCTCTTAGCTTTTGCTTGTCTGTAAAGGTTTTAATTTCTCCGTCAAATCTGAATGAGATCCTTGCTGGGTAGAGTCATCTTGGTTGTAGGTTTCTCCTCCATCATCACTTTAAATATGTCTTGCCACTCCCGTCTGGCTTGCAGAGTTTCTGCTGAAAGATCAGCTGTTAACTTTATGGGGATTCCCTTGTGTGTTATCTGTTGTTTTTCCCTTGCTGCTTTTAGTATTTGTTCTTTGTATTTAATTTTTGATAATTTGATTAATATGTGTCTTGGAGTGTTTCTCCATGGATTTATCCTGTACGGTACTCTCTGTGCTTTCTGGACTTGATTAAGTATTTCCTTTTCCATATTAGGGAAGTTTTCAACTATAATCTCTTCAAATATTTTCTCAGTCCCTTTCTTTTTCTCTTCTTCTTCTGGGACCCCTATAATTCGAATGTTGGTGCGTTTAATGTTGTCCCAGAGGTCTCTGTGACTGTCGTCACTTATCCGTTCTTCTACCTCAGTTATTCTGCTATTGAATCCTTCTAGAGAATTTTAAATTTCATTTATTGTGTTGTTGTTCATCACTGTTTGCTCTTCAATTCTTCTAGGTCCTTGTTAAACGATTCTTGTATTTTCTCCATTCTATTTCTAAGAGTTTGGATCATCTTTACTATCATTATTCTGAATTCTTTTTCAGGTAGACTGCCTATTTCCTCTTCATTTGTTAGGTCTGGTGCGTTTTTGCCTTGATCCTTCATCTGCTGTGTGTTTCTCTGTCTTCTCATTTTGCTTATCGTACTGTGTTTGGGGTCTCCTTTTCACAGGCTGCATGTTCGTAGTTCCCATTGTTTTTGGTGTCTGTCCTCAGTGGCTAAGGTTGGTTCAGTGGGTTGTGTAGGTTTCCTGGTGGAGGGAACTACTGCCTGTGTTCTGCTTGATAAGGCTGGATCATGTCTTTCTGGTGGGTAGGTCCACGTCTGGTGGTGTGTTTTGGGGTGTCTGTGACCTTATTATGATTTTAGGCAGCCTCTCTGCTAATTGATGGGGCTGTGTTCCTGTCTTGCTAGTTGTTTGGCATGGGGTGTCCAGCACTGGAGCTCTCTGGTCGTTGAGTGGAGCTGGGTCTTGGTTTTGAGATGGAGATCTCTGGGAGATTTTCACTGTATGATACTATGTGGAGCTGGGAGGTCTCTTGTGGACCAGTGTCCTGAACTTGACTCTCTCACCTCAGTGGCACAGCCCTGACGTCTGGCTGGAGCACCAAGAGTCTGTCATCCACACGGCTCAGAATAAAAGTGAGAAAAGAAAGAAAGAAGAAGATAAAATACAGTAAGATAGAATAAAATAGTTATTAAAATAAAAACATATATTAATTATTAAAAAAATTTTTATGTAATAAAAATAAAAAAGAAAGAAAGGAGAGAGCAACCAAACCAAAAAACAAATCCACCAATGATAACAAGTGCTAAAAACTATACTTAAGAAAAACAAACAAACAAAAAAAAAACGGACTATCAGAACCTTAGGACAAATGGTAAAACCAAAGCTACACAGACAAAATCACACACAGAAGCATACACATACACAGTCACAAAAAGAGAAAAAGGGAAAAAAATATATATATATATCTTTGCTCCCAAAGTCCACCTCCTCAATTTGGGATGATTCATTGTCTATTCAGGTATTCCACAGATGCAGGGTACATCAAGTTGACTGTGGAGCTTTAATCTGCTGCTCCTGAGGCTGCTGGGAGAGATTTCCCTTTCTCTTCTTTGCTCACACAGCTCCCGGGGTTCAGCTTTGGATTTGGACCCGCCTCTTGTGCAAGTCACCTGAGGGCGTCTGTTCCCGCCCAGACAGGACGGGGTTAAAGGAGCAGCTGATTCGGGGGGTCTGGCTCACATAGCCGCGGCTTGCGCCCGTCTCTGGAGCTCCTTTAAGCGGCGCGCTTAGTCCCCTCTCCTGGCGCACCAGGAAACAGAGGGAAGAAAAGGTCTCTTGCCTCTTCAGCAGCTCCAGACTTCTCCCGGACTCCCTCCCGGCCAGCCGTGGCGCACTAACCCCTTCAGGCTGTGTTCACGCCCCCAATCCCAGTCCTCTCCCTGGGATCCGACCTCCGAAGCCTGAGTCTCAGCTCCCAGCCCTGCCCGCCCCGGCGGGTCAGGCTGTGTTCACGCCCCCAACCCCAGTCCTCTCCCTGGGATCCGACCTCCGAAGCCTGAGCCTCAGCTCCCAGCCCCCGCCCGCCCCGGCGGGTGAGCAGACAAGCCTCTCGGGCTGGTGAGTGCTGGTTGGCACCAGTCCTCCGTGCGGGAATCTCTCCGCTTTGCCCTCCGCAACCCTGTGGCTGCGCTCTCCTCCACGGCTCCGAAGCTCCCCACCCCTCCGCCACCCTTCGTCTCTGCCCGCGAAGGGGCTTCTAGTGTGTGGAAACCTTTCCTCCTTCACAGCTCCCTCCCACTGGTTCAGGTCCCGTCCCTATTCTTTTGTCTCTGTTTTTTCTTTTGCCCCACCCAGGTATGTGGGGAGTTTCTTGCCTTTTGGGAGGTCTGAGGTCTTTTACCAGCGTTCAGTAGGTGTTCTGTAGGAGCTGTTCCACGTGTAGATGTATTTCTGATGTATCTGTGGGGAGGTAGGTGATCTCCGTGTCTCACTCTTCTGTCATCTTGAAGCTCCTCCCAACACAATGTTTTATTTGTAGTTTTGTTGCAACATGCAGCTCAATGCTTGACACATAGGTTAGGTGTTCAGAAACTATTTCTAGAATGAATGGATGAATGAACCATTTCTTCTCAAATCTTTCCTTTACTTCTAGAGCATAAAACAGTCAGATTATGTTCACAATTAATCTGAAAATGCCTTTTTTTTTCTTTTTTATTGCATTTAGGTTGGGAGGACCCTTCATTTCAGCAAAGCCTGACCACCTGCCCTCAAGGTAAATCTATGGCAGTCCTTCCGGAATCTCTAGCCAGCTCTTCCTGATGTAACCTCTCTAGCTTCAATGAGTCCAAAGACAGAAAGCCAAAGCTCTCTTAACATGCCCCTAGGTTCCCTCTTCTTACTGTAATTTATCTTGAAAGAGTGCTAACAAAGCCAATGTCAGGGTGAGGAAGTGAACAATTGTGCAATCACCAAAGATGAGATGTGGTTTCCTATATAGCATCTCCCTT
Source organism: Physeter macrocephalus (assembly GCF_002837175.3). Lineage (NCBI taxonomy): Eukaryota > Metazoa > Chordata > Mammalia > Artiodactyla > Physeteridae > Physeter > Physeter macrocephalus. The sequence continues at coordinate 21,163,839 of NC_041228.1, read as the reverse complement.
TCCTTTTTGGAAGCCTTTTATTCCCCTTTGCTAAATATTCGTGTGGTTCCTAGGGAGAAAAGCTTGATTTACAGCCAGCTCTCAGTTTCTGCCTTGCCTCCTTAGCTGGTCTTGGCATTGTCACAGAAAGCATATGGTAAAACTCAATAAATATTTGTTGAATTGAATTACCTTGGTGGTAAGGGAAATGAACTCTGTAGAGCTCCAAAAGCCACATTGGTCAGGAGCTATGTTTGTATTTAATCAGTTTGGAACCCTTGGGACTAGAAATATGATGCATAAAAATTGGCCACAGCAATTTCTTTTTATGTATTTCCCTCACTGTCTTTCTCCTCTTTACCTCTAGCCACATAGACAAATCTTATAAAATAATGAAGGTATTTCTACGGGCTATGTGAAAACAATGCAGTTGATTAGACTTTCGTGGTAGTTTGGGGGCTGATTCAATTGCTAATATACTGTGCCTGTTACAGAGCATTGGAGTGAATGCTCACAGGGTTCTCACTATGACAGGTAACAGGGGTTCAAAGAAACATAAAAGACTAAGAAATCCTATTATATCTTTTTTTTGCTCATTCGTACTTCCCTGTATTAGCCAATCACCTATGCTGAAAATGATAACACAGAAGAACTGGAAAGAATAGGATGACCCATTGTTCTTTTTCTTTTCAGTTTCCTTGCTCATCTGTAATCATCTATAAGCCTAAGGTAGACAGTATTGGTAGAATTATAACAAGGAGGGAAATAAAAACAGTTGAGTTCACTTTATGCACTATTTCCACTGTTCTGTTAGAAATAAAATACAAGTGCTTGTATGACCTACGGAAATAGGAACTGTATAATTTCGGTGATTCTATGTATGAGCTAAATGCACTTATATTTGCATTTAAAACTGTCATTGCACCATAGAAGATAAACAGTAAATAATTTCCATTTCAAATTTCTCTTTGCTGAGAACAAATTAAGTAGCGAATAAACATCATGACAAAGTGAGAGAGAAGACATGGGAGGAAGGGAACGCTTTGTATCTTAGTACTTTCAACAACATCTTCCCTCAGGTTTTTAAACAAGAGACCCCACATTTTCATTTTGCACTGGGACTTGCAAATTATGTTGCTGGCCCAGGTTACTAGGCTGATGATGAGAATGTTCATTCATTCGATCAACAGATATTGAAGGAGTGCCTAGGCCTAAAGAGATAGATGAGATAGAGGAGAACTGAATCTATAAAGTAGAAAGGGAGAAGCTGAACCTGGGAGGCACAGACAAGTGCCCTCAAGGGGAGACACCGGCACCAGTTGGGGAGGCTGCTTCTGTTGCCCCTGGGAGACACTGAGCGAAGACTCGCATGGGTACTGCTTGGAGCCAGGCTCCATTTCGTGTGGGAATCTGTGCTGTGTCTCCTTGTTTGGGACTGGAATGAGAGACAACTTACCTGAATACTCATTGTCTTTCACTGATTATTCTGGGTTCTACTCGTTCCTAGTATTGCTTGCATCCCCCGGGAGATGTATTTCAGATGTCTCCTAGGTTAACTAAAGGTATCAAGGTATCACCATGGGCTATGGACCCATCTCAGTCCTTCCTAACCTATCCTTACAAGGAGCTGAAAGAATCAAGCTCTTAAGGCCATGCTTCCAAAAAGGGACAGGACCCTGCTTCCTTGAGTTTGGTAGTCAGCCTCCTCTCTCCCCTCTTCTCCTTGTGAGACAGGCTGGGACCTGGGACCCTTTGCTGTAGTGCTTACCCCTGGACAAACGTCTCCTAGCACAACAATATACAAAGGAACCATGTGGGACTAAAAATAGCTGTGTACATGCCCAGTCGGGGAAAATTACAGACAAGAAGATACAGAAAGACCAGAAACCCAACTGCCACTTCCGAAGAGCCAGGAGCAAAAGCAGGGTACTGGACATGCCAACCTGTACACAACAGCACCAAAGGGGTGGGAAAGTCACTGACCACCTAAGTCACCTTTCTGGCCAGACTCCTGGAGCCGCCCCTACCCCTACCCCATCTAGGGAACCAGCTTGTGCCCCCTTGGGGAGTGAGCAAGGAAACCTTGTACTTGTTTTCGCTCCCTCCTGCTGCAGCAGGGGCCCCAGTGAAGCCTTGCCTAGATTTTTTTGTCTGTTCTCTTATCAACTTCTATTAATTAGGGAAGGTCAAGAATGTTGGTTGGTAACACTTGGTCACGAAGTGAGATACTCTTATGGCCCAGATATCCTCCTTTTCTTGGAATGAAAGTAGCTGGTGACAATTATGTGACTCCTCTTAGACCGTGGCTTGCAGCTTTGGGACCTCAACTTCAGCAGCTTACTTAGAAAGAAAATTCAAGGAGTTGAGATGGGGTTTGAATCCTCAACCAAGTAAGCTGAATGTGTCTCCATTCTTATCAAATCCTATCCAGTCATTGATCTTCTAGAGTATTTCTCTCCTCAGTGGCCCATATGCCCCAGAACTGTTGGAGCATTGAAGGAACTTATATCATTTTGGCTTATACACCTTTAAGGTTTGGTCATTGCTAGTGGGGGACTATTTTTATTTGCTCAACTGTTTTGTCCTATTAAAATAATTTTCAGTAACACGAAGAACTAAAACTTTCTTGAGGTCAGGATTTATTGTTAGAAAAAAGCTCTTATTTTTTCTTAGAAGGGTATTTGCTTGACATAAGGAAACTTGGCATTCATTCTGCTTTCCTCACCTCCCGAACTGAGTTAATCACAAAGTGAATTCAAAAACAATGACACTATACAAATGATGCCCCATGAGATAGTGAGACAGTCAAACCTCTCAGTAAGCATTTCCAAAATTCTATGGCTTCATTCACTCATTTAGTCACATACTTGATATTTATTGAGGGCTTGCTGGGCAGTGAAGTGGAAGGTATTCAGACTCTATCAGAGCTTTTTAGTAGAGTGTTTTCAACATTCCCATTTCTTAACACCAGGGGCAGGACAAAGAGAGCTGGGTCTGCTGACTTGTCCTGGTGATCAGAATGCATGTTTATGATCTTACACATGATAAAATTATTGAAATAACTGGAGAAAACGTCATCCCACAAAGCATGTATTCATAGCAAAATGAGACCATCTTCAGCTCAATTCTGTTTCAGAAAAGTCTTCATTAACAGATGCTCCAATTTTAGATTAGGCCTCTCTGTCTTTCCCTCTCTTACATGCCATTTACTGAGCTTTTTAGAAATTACATACATTTTAAATTATGTGTTTATTTATTTAACACCTCTTCCTTTTCCAGACTGCAAGCTCCATGAAGGAAAGAACGGTGTCTATTAATTCACTATTTTCCTTCACTTCTCTGCCTCTGTACTGGAATATGAGCTCTTTAAAGACAGGGACTAGGGTAATTTTCCTTAGTATCCCCAGCTCCTGGTGGCCCTGGTACAGCAAAGAGGCCAGAAGATCCAGGACCCATGGTTTTATGCATGGAAGGGTGGTGGGGAGAGGTGCAGGCTTCAAGGACAAGTAGAATGTGAAGTTAAAATATTGCTAAGAACTCAACATCACTAATTATCAGATAAATGCAATTCGAAACTATAATGAGGTATCACCTCACACCAGTCAGAATGGCCATGATTACAAACAATAAATGCTGGACAGGGTGTGGAGAAAAGGGAACCCTCCTACACTGTTGGTGGGAATGTAAATTGGTACAGCCACTATGGAGAACAGTATGGAGGTTCCTTCAAAAACGAAAAACAGAGCTACCATATGATCCAGCAATCCCACTTCTGGGCGTATGTCTGGAGAAAACCATAATTTGAATAGATACAGGCACCCCAGCATTCATTGCAGCACGATTTAGAATAGCCAGGACATGGAAGCAACCTAAAGTCCATCGATGGAGGAATGGATAAAGAAGATTTGGTGTATATATACAATGGAATACTACTCAGCCATAAAAAAGAATGAAATAATGCCATTCGCAGCAAAATGGAGGGACCTAGAGATTGTCATACTGAGTGAAGTAAGTCAGAGAAAGACAAATATCATATGATATCATTTATATGTGGAATCTAAAAAAATGGTACAAATGAACCTATTTACAAAACATAAATAGAGTCACAGATGTAGGAAACAAATTTATGGTTACCAAGGGGGAAAGGGGTTGGGATAAATTGGGAGATTGGGGCTTACCCCTGGACAAACGTCTCCTAGCACAACAATATACAAAGGAACCATGTGGGACTAAAAATAGCTGTGTACATGCCCAGTCGGGGAAAATTACAGACAAGAAGATACAGAAAGACCAGAAACCCAACTGCCACTTCCGAAGAGCCAGGAGCAAAAGCAGGGTACTGGACATGCCAACCTGTACACAACAGCACCAAAGGGGTGGGAAAGTCACTGACCACCTAAGTCACCTTTCTGGCCAGACTCCTGGAGCCGCCCCTACCCCTACCCCATCTAGGGAACCAGCTTGTGCCCCCTTGGGGAGTGAGCAAGGAAACCTTGTACTTGTTTTCGCTCCCTCCTGCTGCAGCAGGGGCCCCAGTGAAGCCTTGCCTAGATTTTTTTGTCTGTTCTCTTATCAACTTCTATTAATTAGGGAAGGTCAAGAATGTTGGTTGGTAACACTTGGTCACGAAGTGAGATACTCTTATGGCCCAGATATCCTCCTTTTCTTGGAATGAAAGTAGCTGGTGACAATTATGTGACTCCTCTTAGACCGTGGCTTGCAGCTTTGGGACCTCAACTTCAGCAGCTTACTTAGAAAGAAAATTCAAGGAGTTGAGATGGGGTTTGAATCCTCAACCAAGTAAGCTGAATGTGTCTCCATTCTTATCAAATCCTATCCAGTCATTGATCTTCTAGAGTATTTCTCTCCTCAGTGGCCCATATGCCCCAGAACTGTTGGAGCATTGAAGGAACTTATATCATTTTGGCTTATACACCTTTAAGGTTTGGTCATTGCTAGTGGGGGACTATTTTTATTTGCTCAACTGTTTTGTCCTATTAAAATAATTTTCAGTAACACGAAGAACTAAAACTTTCTTGAGGTCAGGATTTATTGTTAGAAAAAAGCTCTTATTTTTTCTTAGAAGGGTATTTGCTTGACATAAGGAAACTTGGCATTCATTCTGCTTTCCTCACCTCCCGAACTGAGTTAATCACAAAGTGAATTCAAAAACAATGACACTATACAAATGATGCCCCATGAGATAGTGAGACAGTCAAACCTCTCAGTAAGCATTTCCAAAATTCTATGGCTTCATTCACTCATTTAGTCACATACTTGATATTTATTGAGGGCTTGCTGGGCAGTGAAGTGGAAGGTATTCAGACTCTATCAGAGCTTTTTAGTAGAGTGTTTTCAACATTCCCATTTCTTAACACCAGGGGCAGGACAAAGAGAGCTGGGTCTGCTGACTTGTCCTGGTGATCAGAATGCATGTTTATGATCTTACACATGATAAAATTATTGAAATAACTGGAGAAAACGTCATCCCACAAAGCATGTATTCATAGCAAAATGAGACCATCTTCAGCTCAATTCTGTTTCAGAAAAGTCTTCATTAACAGATGCTCCAATTTTAGATTAGGCCTCTCTGTCTTTCCCTCTCTTACATGCCATTTACTGAGCTTTTTAGAAATTACATACATTTTAAATTATGTGTTTATTTATTTAACACCTCTTCCTTTTCCAGACTGCAAGCTCCATGAAGGAAAGAACGGTGTCTATTAATTCACTATTTTCCTTCACTTCTCTGCCTCTGTACTGGAATATGAGCTCTTTAAAGACAGGGACTAGGGTAATTTTCCTTAGTATCCCCAGCTCCTGGTGGCCCTGGTACAGCAAAGAGGCCAGAAGATCCAGGACCCATGGTTTTATGCATGGAAGGGTGGTGGGGAGAGGTGCAGGCTTCAAGGACAAGTAGAATGTGAAGTTAAAATATTGCTAAGAACTCAACATCACTAATTATCAGATAAATGCAATTCGAAACTATAATGAGGTATCACCTCACACCAGTCAGAATGGCCATGATTACAAACAATAAATGCTGGACAGGGTGTGGAGAAAAGGGAACCCTCCTACACTGTTGGTGGGAATGTAAATTGGTACAGCCACTATGGAGAACAGTATGGAGGTTCCTTCAAAAACGAAAAACAGAGCTACCATATGATCCAGCAATCCCACTTCTGGGCGTATGTCTGGAGAAAACCATAATTTGAATAGATACAGGCACCCCAGCATTCATTGCAGCACGATTTAGAATAGCCAGGACATGGAAGCAACCTAAAGTCCATCGATGGAGGAATGGATAAAGAAGATTTGGTGTATATATACAATGGAATACTACTCAGCCATAAAAAAGAATGAAATAATGCCATTCGCAGCAAAATGGAGGGACCTAGAGATTGTCATACTGAGTGAAGTAAGTCAGAGAAAGACAAATATCATATGATATCATTTATATGTGGAATCTAAAAAAATGGTACAAATGAACCTATTTACAAAACATAAATAGAGTCACAGATGTAGGAAACAAATTTATGGTTACCAAGGGGGAAAGGGGTTGGGATAAATTGGGAGATTGGGATTGACATATAAACACTACTATATATAAAATAGAGAACTAATAAGAACCTACTGTATAGTACAGGGAACTCTACTCAATACTCTGTGATGACCTATATGGGAATAAAATCTAAAAAAGAGTGGAGATATATATATATATATAACTGATTCACTTTGCCGTACAGCAGAAACTAAGACATTGTAAATCAACTATACTCCAAAAAAAATTAATTTGAAACATACTGCTAAGAAAACCCTGTCTGTGCTCACAGACGATATGCCATTCCCTCACTCGTAGCTACAGTTCTTCCTTAGGTCCCTACTCTCACTGCTCCCTGGGAGTAATGCCCTTTCTCTTACACTAATTTTACTAATAATGATGAGAGTTTAAACTGATATTTATTTATTGTTTTTTAATAAGCATTTACTTATGTCAATTTATCAAATACTAGGTGCCAAATACTATTCTAAGCAGTTTACACTACTAATTTAATAACTTATGCATGTGTTCCCTGGAGGCTGGAACTGTGCCAGAGTCTGATTTGCATAAATCTAAAAGAAGAGATTTCCTTGACCTCAAGATTAGAGGAAGCATAAGTCAGGAGCAGACCCACAACATTGGAAGCAACAAGTTGTCCCAAGCCTAGATGGAATCAATTGTGTTCCAGTTTCCAAGCAAGGCAAAATGTGGGATGTGGGATGATACCTAGGCTTTATTCCTCATTACAACTCTAATCATTTGGAAGAAACAACATGGACATTTTATAAGAACCACTCAGCTCAGCAAGAACAAGTACCTCTATTGATTAGCAATGTCAACAGAGGTACTATTGAGCTGTGGTCTCCTAACTCATTCACCAAACCTAGCGCTTCTGCAGAGAAGAGGAATTCTCCTTCCCAGCCAGGCTGCTGGAAAAGGGCAGAGTTCAAATCCCATCCACGCAGAAGAGAGACTACAACATCATTTCCCTTCCTTCTTTTCAGAATCCCTGGCCACACATATGGCCACAGAGAAAGAGATGATACAAGGATAAGCCCAAAAGTGTGCAAAAGAAGAGTTGAGAGTTGCTTCCTCCACAACAGCTCGGTATTTTAGCTCATTACACACCCCTAGGAAAATTTTCCCTAAACTCTCTTCCTTCTACTAAGCCTGACCACCTGTTCTATGATACTACAGGTTTTTTTTTCATTTAATATACATTTACTTCATAGAACTAAGCACAGTTTGTAATTATTTCAATTTATGATCAGTTGAAAATTGTATGTGTCTCCCACTAGACTACGAGCTGACTGAGCTCCATGAAGGCTGAAACTCTGTTTTGCATCTGTCCTACTTAAACCTTTGTCCTCATATGGAACCAGAGTCTCGGGAAAGAACGTGGCTTCCTGCTTGCCCCAAACCCATGTCAGGGATTAAACTGCTATTGAATATACTACATGGACAATAAATGCTCAGCAATGCTCTTATGGAGAAGGGTGCATGGCATATTGTAATCAAGAAAACATATGAATATGTAATTGAGATAAAATTTAGGTTTCACCTCAGAGATGTTTGGCTTATCTGTTGGGAGAGATCCATGGTAATGGTATAAACTTCTGTTGGGAATCAACCCACATGAATCTCCTTATATTAGTGAAGGCCATGTGGCCACCTCTCAAGCTTACCAATGCCTGGACGTAGTAAATCTTCAAATTTTGCTAGCTTGTCCCTCCTACCCTTTATCTTTTAGTTCCCCCTTGTATTTATTTCTTTTCCCCAGATATAACCTATTACTTATAGACCCTGAGAGTGGAAAGGGGCCTACAGGATCATCTAGTCCAGGGGTTTATAAATTATATTTTGAGGGTTTCCAGGGACCCATGGAGGACTATCCAGAGTATGATCAGATAGATGGACTGAGCAGCTCCAAATCCAAATTCCAACAGTGCCATTTTGGTCTGTTGAATTCAACTGGAATTACATGTGAATGTGTTACTAAAAAATTTCCAGTGCTAAAAGAATGTCTGGAAATCACTAAGAGTTCCAGTCCATGTTTTATAGAAGATGAAACAGCACCAGAGAGGGGGAATCAGCTGACTTAAGGCCACACAGAATGCAGAGTGAGACACAAGCCAAACCTAGGCCTCTGGACTCCTAGAAAGGCACTTGGAGTTCTGTTCTAAAAATAATCTGCCCCAGGCCTCTATCTCATCTCAGGAAAAGCAGTGTTTCTAGTGGATTTTTGTCTGAGGAACAGCACAGTTAAGAATTTCTGATTTTATTAATTTAGGATTATATGCTCACAGTTGGCTGGATTCCCTAAGACACTACCGAATACAGAGATAATTGAGAAATGCCTCCAGACATAAAATGGCAGAAAGTATGGACTGAATTGAAGTTGAGTTTCAATTCGAAAAAGTGCACCACCATCTGGGGAAAGGATATCTGAAACAGACACTAAGTGGGCAAGAAAAATCCTGGACAGCCAGCTGCAAGAATGGCATGAGAGTCGTGGCCAGGAAAACACATTTGTGTTTGTAATGGGATCCAGTCACAGAAAATAGACAGTGTGGGATGGGGCACAATAAAACTCCAAGTCACAGCACACTGGTCTTCGGTAATACTCGGTAATACTGGTCTTCGGTAATACTCTGGTCTTCAGTAATACTCTTCTGAGACAAAAGGCTGTTCATTTGTTAGCTCAGCAGCAGAAGGATAGAGATGAATTGGAGGAAGTTCTGAACAGAGCAATGAATGGGATGAGTAATTGGCTTCTGAAAACGTATAATGCTTTTTTTTTAAGTGATTTTTTTACTAATTAATTAATTTTTATTTTTGGCTGCGTTGGGTCATCATTGCTGGGCGCGGGCTTTCTCTAGTTGCGGCGAGCGGGGGCTACTCTTCGTTGCGGTGCGCAGGCTTCTCATTGCTGTGGCTTCTCTTTGTCGCGGAGCACAGGCTCTAGGCACGCGGCCTCACTAGTTGTGGCTCGCAGGCTCTAGAGCGCAGGCTCAGTAGTTGCGGCGCACGGGCTTAGCTGCTCCGCGGCATGTGGGACCTTCCTGGACCAGGGCTCGAACCCGGGTCCCCTGCGTTGGCAGGCGTGTTCTTAACCACTGTGCCACCAGGGAAGTCCCTGAAAATGCATAATGCTTTTGAGGGACTGTCATAATAGTTCCCCGTTACAATGCTAGAAACCAGTGACACCAAGTGGGGAGTGAAATTACTTGGATGCACAGAGATTTGGTGGAAAATGATTACATATGGTTAAAAATATCAGAAAATAGATTACACTTGGGCTAAAGTTTTAGTAAAAAGAATCAATTTACCAGCAAATTGAGTTGGCATGCTAGAAGTAGGAGCAGCTTTATATAAAGTATAAGATACGTATCTTTTCTCATAAACTTTCAGCTATGGGATGCCTCCAGCCAAACCATTTTCTTTTCTCTTGAACAATATTTGTTCTCTCCTGAGGGTCTTTGCACCTGTTGTCTCTTTTGTCTAGATTAGTGCTTGTTTACCTCCTCTCCCTCCCCCTTGAGTGACTGGCTCCTCCTTCCGATTCAGGTCTCATGCCTCAGCTAAAATGTCACCTTCCTGTCTTTTAAAATGAGGCTTTGAGTGGTTGAGTAACTTGACAAATATCACAGTGTCTCACCCTAGAACCCAAACTTTCCAGTTTCAATACTGCTTTACTTAATACGAAGTATGTATTTCAATTAAAGAAAAAATAGTTTATTGATATCATAGGAGACAGAGATGTAAGAGCCTCCCACCATAAGTCTGGGAAAGGGCAACCAAAGAGAAAGAGTACCTGGTGAGCCCAAGTCATCATCTGGGGTATCTTGAAGAAAGCTTTATGGCAAAAATGGACAGGGTCCTGTGAGAGCTACCAGTTTAGGGAATGCCAAATGGATGGGCGTTCCATAAATTTTACCAAAATCATTATAAATAGGATCCCTGAGAGCTAATCATCAGTCTTTGATATAAATTTTGGTACCAGGAAGTGAGTTAAGTATGAAATAATCACATATATATAATCACAATATACATATATGATGTTGCTATATATATTTTATATATGATAGCATAACTATCTATCTAACTATGCACTTTATTTTAAGGAACTCGTTCATACAGTTGTGAGGGCTGGCTGACAAACCTGAAATCTGTCAGGCTGGAAACTGAAGCAGGATTTCTATGTTGCAGTTTTGAGGCACGATTTCGTCTTTGGAAAATCTCCATTTTGTTCTTAAGGCCTTTTAACTGCCTGGAGAAGGCCCATCCACATTATTGAGAGTAACCTCCTTCACTTAACATCAACTGTCGATGTTAAACACATCTGCAAAATGTCTTCACAGCAATACCTATAGGCTAGCATGTGATTGAATCACTGGGTACCAGAGCCTACAGAGCCTACCAAAGCTGACACATAAAACTAACCATCATAGGTACTTGTCTCTGTATGTTCTCCATTTCCTGCTTACTTTTCTTAACGGGTAAAGTTAAGAGCAAAACCATACATGACAGTTCAGGAATGACTTCGCCAAGAATCTAAGAATAGAAGAAGGATTTCCTTCCATTTTCAACGCACATCACCATTTTGGGGCTGTTTTTTCAGTGGTAGCTCTTTGTTGGGCTGGTATTGGTATTGGCTTTTTTCATCTCTCATTGTCTTATGTATTCATTCCACAAATACTTATAAAATGCGACCAGGCTCTAGGGAGTGTAAAATAGTCTTCATAAGTCAGTGCTTTCTACAGTGATGGAAATGTTTTATAATCCACACTATTTACTATAGTAGCCGCTAGCCACATGTGGCTACTGGACACTTGAAGTGTGGCTAGTATGACTGAGAAACTGGATTTTCATTTCTGTTTAATTTTATTCAATTTAGATTTATATTCAAATACCCAAATGAGATTACTGTATTAGGCAATTATTGTGTTTCTTTTTCTAAGATCTAGGCATAAATTGGATTCTGATTTTTGATCCAGAGAATATCAGAGTTAGAAGGGACTTCAGGGGTCATTTGGCCAACCTTCTTTTATAGATGGGGATACAGAAGTCAGATGAGTTGCTGAAGGTTAGAGCTTGTTAGCAGCAGTGCAGGACCCAGCACCTGGATTGGCTGAGTCTCAGCCCAGTGTTTATTCCCTTAGTCTGTACTATTTCCCCATCTAATTAGACCATTTGATTTTCCACTTGGAATCTCCAGTCATTTTGACTATAATTAACAAATGCTTCTAAAAACGGAACTCAACCACACATACGGTTTCAGAATGATTATATCTTGCCTGCACTGTGGCAAAATGATCTGGCATTTTTCTCTTTCAGAAGCCAGTTGGCTTATGACATATCTATCACCTCTGCACTGTTGCCAATGGGATGTTCTCTCCAGTCATGCATGACCCCCATATGCTTTAATGAAGACAGAAAACCATTTTATCTGCATTGCACTTAGTCTTCAGTATTTTCTTTGGAGGAAAATGCCACTTGACCCACATGATACAATTTTTGACATGGTACTTTCTTTGATAAATCTCTAGGTGACAGAAACAGACTGGACAGATTTTCTGCGGATTCTCCTATGATTTTTTCACATGGCCACTGGTTGACCTTCCTGTACTACGAATCTTTCTATGTTCATTTCCACTGTGCAAAATAAACAGATTTATATTGACAGTTTACGTTTGCCAGGATATTGTCCTTGTTAAAATAAGCTTGAAACCATTTTGCGCTGTACCAAAGCCAGATGTCATATTGACTCTGCATTTAATTTTTATCAAAGTATAAAATATAGGCCATGAAGCACTCAGAGGAACGTTTGCCTTTGCTCCTTTTAGATAAAGTAAATTCAAAAAGTAATGGCAATCAGTAGTTGCATGAAGGGACCCGTATCAGAATGGGCACTGGATTTGAGGAGCAGATGGAAAGTGTCTCTGGGATGAGACTGATTGAATAATATCATTTTAAACACGCTTTGCCAACAATAGATTTTCTGTCACAGTGATCCGTTATTGAAGATGAAATTCTTATACCAGATAGAAATGAGGATTGTAATTTAAGGGAAGGAGGTGATACTATCTCTTGGTGCAGAGTTTTATTATTTGGGGCCCGACTTTCCAATCCACTATCTGTGATTGACACAACGATCCGAGTTCCATCATTCCTCTGAGAGGTGAGTTGTCCGTCCATGGCTATCAGAGAACCAAATTTAGATTGGATGTTTGAGCCATAGGCTCAACTCCTCCAAATCTGCTCAGCTAAAAAAAAAAAGCAATAACTAACACTGAAAAAAAATCTATGGGATAAGTCAAGTCATTACAAAATCAACTACAATTTAAAGATAGTGGTTTAGGGTTAGGATAATTATTTTTATAGAAAAGGCTCAAGAGTTATAGTAAGTGCAGCAAAACCAAGTTAATTCAAATGACCTCTCCTTCACTCATTCTGTTACTAACCAGCTTGCTCTGAAATAAAGAGTTAGTGAGGTATAGGGTGACTGACATTTTAGGGAAAAAAGCTTTAAGAGCGTTTATTGTTTAATATTTATCAGCATCATTTTATATTTGCATAAAGTTTTATTTTGATGAGTTAAAACTACCTTTCTCCCTAAACCAGCCTTGGGGCACCAGTGGAACAATTACAACATTTAAAATAATCATCAGTAGTAAGCATAAAATATCAGCCACCTCCTAACAATATTTCAGGTTTTAAACTTTTATTAAAGTTAATGGGAGTTTTGCCTGCACAAGGACTGCTGGATGGACAGTCTATAGAGGAGGCCAATATTTAAACAGGCAAATTAAAATCAAACGCTCCCAGATGACAAGAATAAACAGAATGGTGTTTAGAGTGATAGGTAACAATGGCCACAGCAGGTCTAATATGTTATGTGCAGACTTTTCCAATTTTATTTGTATAGAAACTCCAGAAATGGCTTCAAGGAGTGAATTGCCAGTGCTGCTTTAGCAAGGAAGTAGAGGATGCTCAGGGGAGGTGCCCAGCTGAACTGATGAATGGAGAATGACTCCTCCCCTCACTGTCTCATTAGATCCTCACAGCCGTCCTAAAAAATGTTTAGAAAACCACCACTACCCCTCCTTCACAGATGATGAAGCCAAAGTGAAGATCAGGTATGTAGTCTGCCTCACTCATACAGCTTCTTTGTGACACACAGAGGATTCCAAAAGTTGCTGAGAACCCTTGAAGCTGGGTGGATAAGCATGGACCTCTGGCTTTTAGTCCTGTTGGCTCCACCGTACAAGATAAACCAATTCTCAGGATGTTGAGCAGAATTTCTAAGAGTTGAGCAACACAAGATTTAAAATGTCCTTATCGACTCCACTAACAAATTGAGTATCTACTGTGAACAATCCTATCTAGGGGATGTTGGCTATTTGAAATCTACATTTCTGGTTTCAGTGTCACCATTTTATTTGATAATTTTCTTTCCTCTGTGTCAGTGTCACTCTCTGGCAGGCCCTCTCCATGAGGTGGCATCCCAGGGCTCTAGCCTTCATTCTCCTAAACTGGATAACACACGGAAAGACAATGCGTCTTGACTGATGATTTCAGTAGAAGTCCTGAGGCTGAATGTTACTGGATTGATCTGCATCATATGCTCATACCTGAACCAATCACAGTGGTCAGCAGGACTGAACACTGACTGGTCAGGCCTGTGTCATACACCTATCCTTAAATGAAGGGTGTATGGCGACAGCCCCATATAAATTTCATTAGCATGGGGAAGGAATGATTCTCCAAAGAAAATTAAGGTATCATTATCAGAAAAAGGAGGATATAATGAAGGGCAGGCAAAAACTGTCCTCTAGAGGTAAGTTAAAACAGTCTTCATTTTATAAATGAGAAAACTGAGGCTCAGAGGGGTCAAGTAGCTTGACTAAGGACAGTGATGATGGGTAGAGACAAAGTCCTTAACTTCTAGCTCTTGAGAAAATCTTCCCAGAGCATCCGTCACATTACTGATCATTGAGGTTAAGAAAAAGTGTTCTATTCACATTTTAAACCCATCCACTGCAGATAGGAAAAAACAGGAGAAGTAACTAATCAGATTTTACAAATACCTGATACCCAAATTTATTTTGGCTGAAAAGTTGTTTGTTCACTTGTGTTTAGTGAATGGCCACTTATTTGACAATGCTGAAACACTCATTTAAACTACAACACCTGTATTTACGTTTGCTGAAGACACGCTGTTAGTAAGTTGAAAAATTGCTGTCTCCACAGTCTTGTATGCTTTCAACTTTGTCTACCAAGGTAAAAAGTCTTTTAACAAAAAGGCTTAGAGCTGTTAAGGACAAATACTGAGAATTCAAAGAAGACATTCTTTTGAGGGGATGATCTAAGAAGAATTACCACCCTGGATACCGCTCAGGAAACAGCTTCACAGAAGAGCCAGCTCAGCATTTATAGTGATTAAGATGCTTACAATTACCCTTTCTTTATTGACTTTTCCAAGCCCTCTCTGTTCTGAAAAACTAAGCTGAAGTGCAAAGCATTTTGTTCACTTAAAGTGTTTCTGAAAAATTTTATATCCCCATTATAGCTTGTAAGATAGCTATATTTTTATTCTCATAATCTTACCAGGTAAGATTATTAGAATAAAAATACGTTGATTAAAAACCCTCCTTGAGAAGATGACAGAAGACCTGGCTGCTATTGATGTTTGGGATGGGTTCCAGAGAGACATGCTGAGACTTGTCCAAATTCTGTCTACTCCTGTGAATTTTATAGGAATTCAGCAACATTCACTTAAAGAAAGGCCATCAAATAGGTGGAAATTGTAGTCTAACTAAGGGCATTCTGTCACTTGCTTATTTAGGGTGACAGACTGAGGACTTCTTTCCAGTCCTATGGATATAAATGCCAAAAAGATAACACAAGCAGGAGCAAGGGCATAAGGTTACCGTGTGTCCCGGTGCATTGGGGGGCAGAGAATGGTGACCCAGAGGACAGCAAGATGTTCTCCCAGGGGTGGACATCAGACTCGCAGAGCAGGATTGTATAAAAAGCGGAGAGTGAGGGATATTCCGGAGGCGGTGGGACACCAGGACACACATGTGGCATACAATGAAGCTTCTCCTCTTAGAGGGATAAAGTACACTGAGTCCCAGAGTATTTGAGAGGATCGGGGAACTGGCTGAAAAGGGTGTGTGTTCTTGGCAAAGCTAGAAGTAAGTGACTATGGAAACTGGTGGGGTGTATGTATTTCTATTTTCAAATTTATACCCATATCTGTAATTTTGCTTGATTATATAAGGAATAATCATAATCACAATGCTACATGTACATCACCTTATTGGATCTCACAGTAGCCCTAAGAGATGAGATAGGCAGATCAGGGCAGGTACCACCATTCTCATTTTACAGGTGAGGATGCTAAGGTCTGAGGACATTAAGTGATTTGCCAGCATTAACTGTAGACAAGTCTGTGAAAACATAGCCAGGCAACACAGCATGGTGATTAATTACTTAGACTCTGAAATCAAACAGAACTTTATATCCTGGTTCTCCCATAATTGTCATGTTAGCTTAGGAAAGCTACCTCAGTCTGAGCCCCAGTTGTCTCAACTAAACATGGAGTTATGAAAAACACATCTTCAGGTGTTCGTGGTGATAAAATTACATATAATATATAATGCACTTAGCACTAGTTATGGCACAAGCAAATATTTGGTAAACATGACTAGCTATTATTACTGTTGTTTGCAGGCAGGTTGCCAAGACGGCACCCAGATACAGGAAAGATAGGTAGTCAGTTATCAGAAATGGTCTTCAGGTTAGGTACCAGGTTTTGGAACCTAGGAGAAACCTAGTTATCAGAATTCAGACAAAATGTAAGATCAGACTTAGTAGTAGACCTCTCTTGCTTGCCTGTGCACCATCCCTTCCCTCTTCTTTTAGTCACAGCACCCCAAGTATCCTTTGGGACACTACTCCTTCCAAGTTCTTGGCGGCTGTGCTTCAGTGGGGCTCGACGCTCCAGCCCTGGAGGGGGCATTCCCCCAGGCCCAACTAAATAGAAGCCACGCTCTGGCTCTGGTGATGGGTTCAGCCTTGGGCAGGTGGACGAGGCTAACCCCATTAGAGTGAGTCCTGGGACTTTTGTGCAAACTACTAGAAAAAGAGGCCCTTTCTCTCCCACTGGGGCTGCCGAGCTAGTACAACATAGGTCTGAGGGGCTGGAGGCCACCTGGCCACCCGAGGGGACACCTTCCTGATAGTGAGGTCAACCTGGAGAAATGTGGAGCTGACAGATGTAGGGAAACTGAGTCCTGATTATATGGTTCGAGGCAGCTAGACAGCAAATCATCTCTGCTCCTGGTTGAGGCTTTTTTTTTTCCTCTTTATAATTGGAGAGTTTGTGATTCTCAGTTCCAAAATGTCTTTCTTGCTTATCATCTGGAAATGTCCTAGATAATGAGGCTACTCTGTGTGCCAGGTGGGTGAGAGGAAGGCTGCAGAGATTAGCCAGCCAGCAGGAGCATCCACGCTGGGTCCCTCTGTAAAGAGGGGGATGACATTCCGTCCCCTCTCTTCTAGTTATTGTCCCTCCTGACCCTGCCAACCCCCTTTCTTGAAAAACTGTATCTGCTACTAAGAGTTTGTGAAAGTAACACCGTTCCTGGGTTAATTTATAAATGACAAGTGCTTTCCTGATTTCCTGAGACAGATTCAAAGTGTGAGAGTGTCTTGTGCCCCAGACCTTGAGAAATGGGATTCCTAGAAAATGGTTTAATGTGGTTTGTATTGTTTTATCTCACCAACTATTAAGAGCATTTTAATTAAGCTCTGTTGTATGCATCCCTTACTCTTAATAAAACCCTTTATTTCATAACTCAGTTCAGAACAATTAAATATTTCATTTGAAGTGCAATCCCCCATTCACCACCCTGCCTGTATTGTGCAGATAAAGGAGTTGGGGGTATATGAAAAACTCCTTGAGACTCAGCCGAGTGTCATGATCTGGGCTGAGAGGCAGAAGCCCGGGCTCTAATTTCAGCACTGCCTGAGAGGCTGGGGCAACTCAGACTTCTTTTCCAGAGCAAAAATGAGAATGCTGAAATTGGTTGACTTCACTGAGCCTTGGCAGGAAGTATTAGGGAGACAATGTCTTCAAAGCACAAAAAGAACTTGGGAAAAAAAACTTCACATTACTTTTGGGGTCAAGAAGATACTCTGATGGATGCAATTACATAAGCAAAATGCGTTATTATGGACTCAAAAGCTAGCACAGGGAGAACACTGGGGTGTGTCCCAAGAATGCTCCTGCTCTAGAAGTCCTTTATTTTTCTATCAGTTATGATCACATGGAGTTCTACATAGTCAGCACTTTGTTTCATTGACTGCTCCATTAACTCATTAATGCACTACTTATTTCCTGAGTGTTTTACTATTTTTGCAGCACTAGAGACACCCAAAGTAGCTCAAGCAAGGTTGGTCACTCATTATTTCATGAAGCCAACAAATATTTATTGAGCACATACTATGTGCCAAGCAATGGAGAAATGAAGATGTGAAGACCAGCAGCATCAACATCCCCTAGGAGTTTGTCAGAAATATAGAATTTTGGGTACTACCTCAGACATAGTGAATCAGAATTTGTGTATTCATGAGATCCTCAGGCAATCTGTATGCATGTGAAATTATGAAAAGGGCAGCATTAGGAAGGCATATGTCATAATGGAGTTTAGCGGGAAAAGAATGGACTAGCAGTCCAGAAGCCTGGGTGCTACTGGTTGCCAACTTTCTGCTCTGATGCTTGCTATGGAACTGAAACAAGTCACTCATTTATGTTATGACTCAACATATTATCTTCAAAATGGAGATAATAATATCTGCCCTTCCTCTCTCAGGTGCTATTGTGAAGATCAGATGAGAAAATACTTGCAAAAGCGTTAGTGCCATCCAAAAGCAAGGCATTGCTATTGTATATAACATTGAAGGTTTGGAGAAATTTCTGCGTATCATGCCTGGCTGCATTGCCAGGAACTGGGATTTGATTCTGATTTAACAATTTCCTGCATTATGACTCTATGTTAAAGCATTCTTATTTCTAGGATTCAGAGATGTGAATAATGGGTTTGTTAAGGCACCAGCGTGCTGTCAGGTTCTAGTGCTTTTTAACAAATATATACAGAGATTGTCGTGGTAGACATTTTATATATTCAACTCATTTTTGTAAAACTCATTACGGGCTTGCCTACTGGGAAAAACTGTTGGGTATGGCAGGCTTGGTTCCCCGCCACCCCACGGAAAGTTTATTTTAGGATGGTGATGTAATATACAAAATAATTAAAATTCATGGTATAATAATTTAGTTGCTCTGGGAGAGGTTCACACTATAGGTGAGGACACCGGTAGATGAATAAAGCAAAGAGATTTGTAAAACCAGAACATGACAGATTTTAGAGACTATATTTTTCTCACTTGCTTCTTTAGCAAGCTCTCAGGGCAGATGGGCCACAGGACATCCACAGGTGCTGGAGAAAGCCATCGCTAGATCACTAGAAAGTGATGACCCAGCTCCAGGTGGGAACGGATACCTTGTCTTAGCCATCATTAAATTAGAGAATTCAAACACATATCACTTAAAAACAGGGGCTCTTTTCTTTCCTATGATTTATAAAGTTTCTGCAAAAAAAGTGCTATCATACTGCCTGTCTACAGCTAGAAATGACTGTTAGGGGAAATTAGATTAGGATTTGGATGAGAAAAACAATGCTCATGTTCAACTGAAAGGACTGTTGGGGAACCCCTGCATTCTTGGTTCATAGCCCCCGTCCCCCTTGCCCTTCCTCTGAATTGCTAATCAGATTCCACAGCAGGGCATTGGAACCCAAGGGAGTATACTTGGTGGAGTAGCAATGATCTGGTGATGATAGAGCCTGGAAAATCAATCTGGAGGAATTAAGTTTTGTGACTGAACACTTAAGCTGTGGGGTAATCAACTAGAGCGAATTCCCCCATCAAAGGTTGAGCTGAACCCTGTCAGCTTTAAATCCCTAGCCCTCCTATTACACAGTGTTTTGTTTTTAAAAAGTGAATTAATTAGCTGTTTCATGAGCCAGAGGCTCACGATTCCTGCTTCAGCAGATTCTCAGCCATGTGAGACCCAGAGACTGGAGGATACTGAGAAAATAAGTGGGGATGGGGGTGACAGAAAGCCATCCTTTTGTAGGCTATGCTTCTCCGGCCATAGACTGTCCCATAGCTGTGTGAAAAATGACCAAGTCAGCCCTCCAGAATGACGGCTAGAGAGACCCCAGAAATAAGAATGAGGAGATCTGAGTTATATTCTAGGCTGTATGAGGTAACCATCTTCTTTGTTTCTCTAAATGGAAAACCAGCAAGAGGAACTGCTCTAGTGAGCGTGTGTTGAACGCCAACTTGTAAACAGCTAAAGGTTATCTTTGCCAAGTATTATCCCTACCTGCCACTCTGCTGTCCCTTCAGTCTTCCGTTCCAGTTCTCTTGGTTCATTTTAGGGTACTTACTTCTTCCCCTGTGCACCCTTCACCCTGGATCCCTCCTGGTCACACCCCGAAGTCCTCCAAGAGCTTTGCGCTATTTTTTAATAGAAGTAAGTATTTGTGTTACAAGAATTCTTTCGTGATGGTAGTTTTCTTTTACTCCACAAGTAGGCATTGAGCACCTACTAAGTGTTAGAAGACAAGGTCCTTTCTCTCCCTGAGATTCTTTCTGGGCAAGGGAGGCAGATGCCAAATAAATCAACAGATGAAATCAGTTCATTTCATTAGCAACAAGTGGAAGAAAGACAGTTCTTCTGACTGAAGATGGGGTATGGGTTGGGAGCCAATTTCTAGAGCATTGGGTAAATGCTCATTGAGGCTGGGGGAGATGAGCTGAGAAGTAACTGATGAGAAGGGGCCAGTCATCCTGAGACCTGGAGAAAACCATTCCAGACAGAGGAATGGCAGATGCAAAGCCATTGGCTGGTTTTAATACAGAAAGTGCTTGGGTATAGGCTGATAGGAAGGGGGGTTTCAGGATTTACTGGAAACTGCATTTGCAGAGTAAACACATTCTTTTTGCTTATATTGTGTTGATTGTGTGCTTTTATTGTGAGTGGCTTGGGGAAGATTTATAGAGATTTTTATGAGCAGGGAAGGGCTCTCTTGCCAGTGACACATGTGTGACTTCTGCTCAGAAGGGCTATGGCTTAGATATACTACAGGGTAGAATATGGGCCATTCCAAGTGTCCAAGCTATAAAGTCTGCTCTTTTCTGATCTGCTCCAAAATAATACCAGAATGTATGAGTGGCATAATTATGGGTATTACTTTCAAGTCTGCCTCTAATTTTTTTTACATAAAAAATTAGAATTATTAATTATACATTATTCCCAGCATACCTCACAAACCGGTAGGTAGTCTGGCTGTCTTCTAGATCACTCTTTTCTTGCCACCATTAAAATTTCTTCTCAGGTAGCTATTACAGTGAAACTGGAAAAATTCTGATGGCTTAGTTTGCACTCAGGTGTCCTAGGAAATAGTGACTGAAGATGTTCATTCTCCAAATATATGTATTTGAAGAGGGACAGTGGTTTTACTAGCAGAAAGTGTTTGGACATGGGTGAGTTCACACATAAGTCAGGATTGTAGAAGACCAATATTCGGGCAAGAGTCCTTCCTAGAGCTCCTGAAACTACATCCTGTAGCTCTTTTCCATCCATACAGAGTTGCCTACGATCCTAACGTTTTAGAACACTGCTCCTTCCCCCTACTACTTTGTGGGATTTAGGCTCATGAAGATTAATGTTGTGTCATTCTAGAAATGCTTAAGATTCACAAAGTAATGAAAAACAATTTTTTAGCTATCATCATTTTTGTCCTCCTACAAGGGCTTTTCCTTTGGAGAATTTCTCATTCATGTGAAGTAAGAAGGTTCTACTGAATAACGCAAAAACATGACAATTATAACAATAGCCAACATGTGTAGTGTTTTCTGTTTGCCAGGCTCTATTCTGAGCACTTCATTCATATTGACTCGTTTAATCCTTGCACAACCCTGTGTAGTGGGTACTGCTGCCCATCTCCATCTTATGAATGAAAAAATAGAGACACTTACACTTAATTCCAACACTTGTAAATGGGTGGATAATTTGGGAACTCTGAATATGCGATGTCACCTCCATGAGAGCTTCAACCATGGAGTCACATCCTGGAGAATAGGATTTACTAATCACTAAACTCATTCTTGCAGAATATGCCAACGGCTTCCACTGTTTGGGAGGAGGATGACTTATCAAGAAAATTTATTCTCGATAGAGAGTGCTATAAAGCTACAGAGAGGTTTTTGACTTTTAATTATTAACCAGTGAAACAGAATTTCAGATGACTCCCTCAGATGTAGTTTATATTGTAATGTTTTATATTGCTTTATGTACAGAAGTCAGGAAAGATGGCTCTAAATGAACTTTATAGGACTAAGGGAGAGCTAGAGGTCTCAGCTTAGCGATGAAGGCCCTCTGGCTTCATATCAGCAGGGAGCCACTAGCAGCTCAAGAACCAAGATGATGAAATCTTCATTGAAACCTGAAAACGTCAGAGGTACGAGGCCTTTCAACCTAAATATTTGGCTTTTAAGGTAAAATTGCAAGTTAATGCTCACAGCAAGGTATGTCTCATTTCTTCTCTTTTTATGATATTTGCCTTTTCCTTATGAACATGACCAAGAATTCACTTCCTAGAGGTTACCAAAATTGTGTAATTGCTTTTATACTACCTTTGTAAAGACTTTTAACTCTTGCAAATGTAACTCAGAAACCTTCTGGGTCCAGATATTGTACCCCCTCTCCCTTTTTTTCTCTCTCTCTCAAAAAAAGGAAAAAAAGCCTTTCAAAACAACAGTTGCTCACAAATAAAATAAAAGCAACTGCCCATCTGTCATTATTGGTCTTTTAAAACTATAAGTTGTCTTTCTAATTCCTCTTCAACTTTTGACATACAACTCAAAACATCTTTTCACAGACAGGTTACGTGGTTATTTCAAATACTGTCTAAAAACTCCATAAGGAGATTTGATTAAATTCAAAGCACAGATGACTGATACTCTTAAAATAATTGCTGCCTTACTGATTCAACACATGAACCTGCCGTTTATTGCACTTTTAGGTGAACTAATCTAAATTAAAATCTTCTAAGATCAATAGATCATTTTTTTTAAACCAGAGTATTCTCAATGCATTACCAGACTGGGTAAGTCATATTTTCAGAACTTGAAAGCCTACAGCAATCCAAAGCTAATGTAGATTTGGGGTAATATTTTACAGCAGGTCCCCCCTTTTATTATTATTATTATTATTATTAGGCTGCTCCACGCAGCATGAGGGATCTTAGTTCCCCAATCGGGGATCGAACCCGTGTCCTCTGCAGTGGAAGTGCAGAATCCTAAACACTGGACCGCCAGGGAATTCCTCTACCCTACCACACATTTTTTGCACAAACATATTAAAAGAGATCAGCCATCCAAAGTGTAAATGTCTCTAAACGTTCCTGTTCATTCTCTAAGCATACCTCCTCACTTGAAAGACATCGTTTCCTTTTGATGTGTGAAAGTACTGATCAGCCTGGTCTTTTATTACCTGAATAATAATTTGAGTCATTCATCTTCTCATTGCTATCAGGTGAAGGTAAAATTTTGCTGAATTTACAGAGAGAAAATAGTGGAAACCATTCAGTTAAAGTTGAAAGTCACTCAAAGTTTGGAAATCAGGCAAATACTTCTGAGCCTCTGAGACAGGCCCAACGCCCACAGAGAGTCAAAGTTGGTAGAAGTCAAGTATAGCAGCCCCCTTTTCTTGGCTTCCATGGCAAGCAATATTGAAGCCTTAATTTGGAAAGGACAGATCCAAGTTTTGATCACCTTTGTCAGTAAGAGTGTTCTGAAAAGTCTCCAGGCAGGCTTTCGTTACAAGCTAAGAGAAACTTGAATGTATAATAAACTGTGAGATTAGCAGCTCAGAGTGTTTTCTAAACAATAAACTCAGAGTTCCACTGTATTCACAAAGCACTTCACAGCATTAGCTATTGTCTCTCACCCCCTTAGTTCATTCACTTTGTGTTAAGGAAACATTTGAGACCGGCTCTGAGCTAGAATTCTTTGGGAGTCAGTCCATGCTGCCTCTTTTCCATGTTCATAATTTAGACAGAGTTTGCAAACAAGAAAGAAGACTCCTGGCCAATGCCTGGGTTCTGGCTGCTGAAGTAACCCTCTTCATTTGCAACATTCACTTTAGTCAAAGAGGAAGCTAAGGGAAATGTGAGAAGAATACATTCTCTTAAGAATTATTCTACTATCTTAACCTGACCACCCATTCAGCCCTTCTTCCTTCCTCTGCACTGCAACCTTCCCTGCCCCACAGTGTTATTTCACATCATCTTGTCATAAGTGTGGTCATTAAGCCTAAGTTTCATTCCGCATGGCTTTCACCCCATATTTAAGATGCTCTCAGGAGGCCTAGTGTCTTGAGAAGCGGTAGAAGCTATAGTACTGGGAAGGCACAGTGCTAAATGAACATAAGATGTCAAGTGTTCCTACAGCATCATCTATGGCATGTGGACTTTTACTGAAATGGAAAGCAGGGTATCAGAGTTGTCATTTACATTTGACTTGAGTCATTGGGTATTTATACTCAAGCTAATTACTTATTAGTAACTAAGGTTTAGAAGCAATGATAAGACTAGCTTTTGTCTGACCTGTAGACTCACTCTAATTGGTTTACAGTAGGATCTTAATGTGGGGAAATGAGAACAAGAGATCTATTTGCTGCTGCAAAGACTGGGCGCTGGCATCTTTAATAACAGGCAACATATTAAGAGTTTGTGGAGGGTTAGGCACTATTCTAAGCACTGTTCATATATTATCTCATTTAATAATCACAACAATCCAATAAATTAGATTTTATTATAATCATTGACATTTTACGCCTAAAGACACTGATTACACCACTTGCCCAAAGTTACCTAGCTCATGCGTAGCAGAACTGGGATTCCAACCCAGGTTTTCTGCCCCCAGGGCTCATACCCCTCACCACTGCCATACAGACCCTCCTTGTCTGTACTCATCACAGCCTCCAACAGCTGGGCTCACCATCTATAAGGACTCTACATCTGAGGTCTGACATCCACTGAGGGCCCCAGATGAAGTCACAGTTGAGGCAGGAAAATTCAAAGATTCTCACACTCTCATTTCGTAGCACTTGGTATTAGGATCTACACCACGCTCAATCTCTGTGTGTTCCACTTAAGACCTCTGAGCTGCCTGATCCCTCATCGAAGTCTAAGTCTCCCTTCTGACAAGTGAGGACCACAGAGCCTTGTGTTCTTGTTGAGGATCACGCTCTGCCTTTATTCCACAGAGGACCTCAGTCTCCCTTCCCCTCCATGGGGCTCTGCTCCTCTGTATGGGAATCCTTGAATCAATTGCTCCTTAAATCATGACTAAGTTTGCATGGTTTTTGACATTGTCCTGGGCATTCCTCTTTACCAGTGAATACACACTCCATAGGAGAGAGACCTGCCGGACTCGGTTACCATTGCAGGCAGCAATGAGAACATTTCTTGGCATAGAGTAGGTATGCAACAGACATTTGTCAAATGAACGAAAGGGAAGCTTCCACATCTTCTGTCTCAAGTTAGAGGGCAGGCTTCAGGCCAGGCTCTGTCTCCTCTACCTACACTATTTGCTTCTTGCTACTGAGAAATTAACCACCCTCTCCTGGGCCTAAGTTTTAAAACATGACAATAGACAGAATGTGCCAACATTTAAGCTTTCCCATTTTACTCAGATGACACAGAGACTAAAGGTCTATTCCCCTGACCACAAGCCTTCATGTTTTAAAAATGTGACCTCCCTGATTTTATGCAATGAATAAACAGACATCGGAATAAGACTAATGATGACATTTACATAAATAGGCCATCAATATTAAAATAACACACGATGGATGGACTCTTTAAATGTAAATTAATTAGAAACCTGAACTAATTTCATTACTAGTCATTAATACCTGGGGGATATGAGCATACTTCTTGAAATACTGAAATGAAAGTTTATGGTATCTTTTGTGTGTAAAGTAATATGAAAGTTTCATAACATAAAGCAGTATTTGGTTTTTAAAATTATAATTTTTTTAAAGAAATCATATATTTCACTTTGTCATTTTTAAGATTTTTTGAGCTTTGATTTACCACTTGTTTTATGTAGTCACTTCAAGGCTTTTTAGTACCTCTATATAGATATGCAATATCGTCACTTTCTAATTTAGAACATAACATGTCATTCTTAATATACCTCACATACAAGATAGTTGCTTATTTTAATTTCTCAATTCACTTTGAGATGTGGTGGTACAGAAAGGACACTAAGACATTGGGAACTACTGATGAAGAAAATGAGCAAAGACTCTGCACTGGGTATTACTGGTCAGTAAAAATACATATTGACTTGCTGTGGGGAAACCTCCCTTCTGTTCACAGTTGAGAAGCAAGTGCTTGGTTAGTTGCAACTTGATAGGCTCTTGGTAGGCAATGTCCAAAGCAGAGGCAAAGCTCCGGTGGGGAGTGGATGGGCAAAAAGATCCACTAATCCCCATGAGCAAATTCTCCAAAAATGATGCCTTTTCAGGCCTTAAGACTCAAAGAGAACATTGTCAAAAGGTAGACACTGTTTTAAGTGCTTATTCCCCTGAGAGTAAAATCTGGTTTAAGGGGATGCAAGTCTTTTACTGCAGGGAGAGGAGAGTGAGGTTTGTGTCAAGCCTTTGTGATAAGAACACTGTATAAGTCAGAAGAGGCTAGGTTATGCTGTAAAAACAAACAAGCCACAGATCCTAGATGCTCACAGTAGCGAAGATTTGTTTCTCCTTGTTTTACAGGTCCAGTGCAGGTCAGTAGGGAGGCTCTGCTGAATCACTGTTGTCATTTAGGTACCCAGGATGAGGCAGACTCAACTTCTACGCAGATTTTTGTGGTTGTCAAAATCACAGGGCAAAATCAATACTGGGGGATCTCACACTGACATTTCAATACCTCAAACAGAAAGTAATTCATGTAACTTTCACTCTCAGCCCATTGGGCTGAATTAGCATCCAATCTCAAGAGGGCAGAGAAGTCCTCCCCTGTGTCCAGAAAGAGAGGAGAATAAAAATCAGGGGATGGCAGTAAAGACTGCCACATGTATAGCACTATTTAATGAAACGGGGAGGGGGGAGTTGTGATACTAAAATTCTAGCGTCAGAATTATATTCAGTGAGAAAACTCTTCTCATTTGGGAAAATATCTTGGTAGGCATCTCAGTGTGAGGATTGAGAGCTGACTAATCAGGCAATAGAAGATTATCCCTGAATTACTCTGAGTGTGATAAATTTAAGAATTTGCTGTGATTCCAAGAGGAAGAAGAGAAAAGAAAAGAAAAAGAATAAAGAGATAGATGTCAGCAAGATGCAGAGATTGAGACAAGATGAGTAAAAGATCATGGAAAACCTTAAGTCCTTTAGTAAGATAACTGATGTATCTTTTCAGAACAATGATGACTACAGGTCCAGTTTAGATTTTTTACATGGCTGCAATTTAACTTCTTTCTTCATTTTAGCCTGCAATCTTCAATAAGTCTGCTACATTCATCAATGCACTGTGTGCATAGATTTCTTCTGTGAAAAAATGAAGGAAAGTTTCTTTCCTGGTTTAATACATGGCTACATAGAAACAGAAGCTGAAGGCAGACACCCTCCTGCTCTTTATGCCCAAGAAAATTGACAAAATACAGGGAAGACTTTGGATGTCCATAGGCCATGGAATTTGGGGTTAAAGCCAAATCTTTCAAGGAGCCAGGAGATCCCAAATTGGTTATATCAGTATATACCCAGGATTTTGTCAGGATAAGAAATGTAGGTGTTTAAGAAAGTTTTTTGTTGCATTTATTGAGATTCTTGAATCTAGTCCCCAAATTTGGGTATGTAACTTTGTCTTATGGGTTTTGGTTCTTTCCTTTAAATTTTTCCATTCTCCTACACTTTCATTATTCCTTCTCTACTTCACAGGAAGAGACACCAGCCCAGATTTGCATGACTCTAATGTGGTCAATGGAGGAACCAGGAGTTTATGCCACCAATATTCATGTCTACTTCTGGAGTCTTAGATAACATGTATATTTTAGGAATTTCTTTTCAGCTCAAAAAAAATTCACCAAATGCTGGTATAATTCGAGATGCACATGGAAAACTGGTGCCATCAATGGGGTGACATTATGGAGAGCAATGACTTCTATCACAGTGGTTCTTGAGGCTTGGGAAGCCAGTGTGGCTAGGATGCTGGGAAGTGCAAAGCTTCCTGCTCCAGATTTTGCCAGGTGGTTGTGCCCTCTTTTAATTTCAACTGCAATTATAAGGATGATAAAATGGAAAAACAAATATTTGTGCAATGAATGGGAAAAGCCAATTAGTTTTGCACCAATGAGAAATAACGCAGAACTCCTCGCGTCTTATAATAAAATTGGCTCTTTCCACATACATTTTTAAAATGCATATATACTGTCGAAATGTACTTAGAAATTTAAATAGCACTGGGATAAAATATATTCTGCAAGTTGTTTTTTTTTTTTGCGGCACGCGGGCCTCTCACTGCTGTGGCCTCTCCCGTTGCGGACCACAGGCTCCGGACACGCAGGCTCAGCGGCCATGGCTCACGCGCCCAGCCCCTCCGTGGCATGTGGGATCCTCCCGGACCGGGGCACGAACCCGTGTCCCCTGCATCGGCAGGCGGACTCTCAACCACTGCGCCACCAGGGAAGCCCCTGCAAGTTTTATTAAAAGAAATCAGCAATAAAGTTTCTGAATTTTAAGAAGAAAAATAATTATAATAGGATCTAGGCGTATAATAATTTAGTAAATGTCAGAGTTGTGTTTTTTTGCTTCCATAATATGTTCTTGCATGATCTTCTCTTCCCTCGTGCTGTCTCCACCCGCATCCAAAGGAAGCATAGATATATCTAAGACTTAACCAGTTAGCAGTGCAATTTCAAGCTTAATACCCCTGCCGGCTCCAATTTTTTTTTTAAGGTAGAGAAGTCCAGTCTATTATAGCTTTTTCTCTGACTGAGTTGAAACTTGACAACTAGATCTGGAAGTACTTTGTGATTTTTTTTCATATTTGATAAGACAAAAATTTCCTATGTGACTACAGGCTGGTTTTATATATGAAGTATTAATATGGATATCCTTTATTTACTAAGCAGTTACTATTAGCTTTATATGTGAAATTCATTTTATATAAATTATTGCATTTAATCTTTATAACATTTCTATTAGAAAAATCTAATTATCCCCATCTTACAGATAACAAAACAGGTTCAGAAATGTTATGATAACCCAGCTACTGAGGAGAGAGATACACAAGTCTACATGAGTGCAAAAGGTTTACTCTGAATCACTAGTAAGTACATTACTCTGAATGTAATTCTTACTAGTATCTTCTATCCACCCATCCGTCCAATCATCCATTCAATCATTCCTTCATTTATTAATTTCTAAAAATTGTATTATTCACCCATGATACTGTGTACCAAGAACTGGGGATACAACAGTGTGAAACAGCAAAGCCCCTTCCCCCAAGAGCTTACATTCTTATAGGAATAGATGAGGCCAGACACAAAAGACAAAGAAGGTAACACAGATAGTGATAAGGGCTCTGAAGGGAATGAAGAGTGCACTGTGGAGAAGAGAAACTGGATATGGCTGAGACCCCACTGCTTTTCACAAAAAGATCTGAGAAGGGCTCTCTGAGGAGGGGATATCTGAGCTGAGACCCTCAGGATGAGAAGGTGGCATCCACATTCATGGCCAGAAGGAGGAGGGTCCCAAGAAGAGGACGCAGTATCGGGGAGGTGTCTAAGAGGGCCAATTCCAGGTAATGGAAGCTTCTCTTTTAAGTGCCTATTTAAAAAACCAGGTAACTAGTTCAGTGGAAATGATCCACAATCAATACCACACCATGCTGCTTTCTAGAAGAGAGGTCACTGGACTAGTCCTCTGGTTTCTGTTGATTACCTTAAGGTCAGTATTACATCTTCAGGTGTTCATTTTAGATAACTCTCAAGTCTATTTATTGTATGTACCACATTTATTTTTGAAACTTAGGAGAAAGGAGTCTCATGTGGAAGTTCTTGGGGAAAATGATGGGCAAGTCACACTTCTCATTAGTCTTTTCACATTACTTAATGTCTTAGTTATATGACTTTTTTTTGGTATCCTTCCCATTTCCTCTCATCTACTGAATAATAATTTGCTGAGTGTTTGTAAACACTATGCTGAAGAGTAATAACTGAAATTCTCCATAAAAGAGATGTGCGATGTAGAGTGACAAGGATAATTTGGCCCTTAGGGTGTTGGAAGAGATATTATATCTTGTGCACTGCCATTACTTCCGCAATAAGACTAAGCCAGACGAGATTCACCTTCTTGTGACATTTCCCTGAAAGACAGGAAAATATCTGGACTCATATGACAAAGTAAACGTTTCATTTTAAGTTGTCTAACTCTTCAGAACAATGTTATAAGCGTCAGTGTCTGTAATTTCAGGCTCTAGAGAGTGAGATTTTCTTTTAAAGCTGTGAGCAACTGTAAGATAACGCATGATGTGTGATACTGTTTTTGATTGACAGAGCCAGATCTGATAATCCAAGGGGCTAAGATAGGAGTTCTAATTTTTAATGTGGGCATGGAAAGTGACTGGGGTTGGTGATATTCACATTAA
Source organism: Physeter macrocephalus (assembly GCF_002837175.3). Taxonomy (NCBI): domain Eukaryota; kingdom Metazoa; phylum Chordata; class Mammalia; order Artiodactyla; family Physeteridae; genus Physeter; species Physeter macrocephalus. Next base: position 21,133,518 of record NC_041228.1, on the reverse strand, counting down.
TATTCACTCTGTTCAGGTTCTGTGAACAAATGCTATATATATTCTTCAAGTATAAATATGTTGACAGTCCTGGGACATGTTTGCTGGTTTGTGATGGCCTATAGTATGTCACCCAGTACTGTACCGAATGGGTTGCTTTGCAAAGGCAGTTCTACCTTCGATTTTACATTCTCAGAGAGCAGTAATTTGTCTGTATAATTCACTAGAGCTTAGGATAAGCTTGGAGCTTAGCTATTAGCAGCAGGAATTTCATCAAGGCTTGGGAGGAAGGGGAGGATGAGATGGATGCCAAATGTTGGGTTGAACAAAAAGCTGAGGTATCTCCGAGGGCTTCTTGCTTTCTTCTTTAACTTTCCTCCCAACGAAAAGCAACTGCTGGGAATTTTAGCCTGCTCAATTTGCTGGTAAACAAGACATGAGTTGGGACATGGACCTGGATTTGCTGACTTGTGGAGGTTGTGGGACAGGAGCCACAACCATCAAATCGTCTTGGTCCAGTAGGTGGAGGACAGGCCTGGGAGTCTCCCAGCAAGAGCAGAGGAAAGAAAAGAGCTTTATTTTGATGCTACCTTAGGATTCACCAGACAGCAACCTCAGAAAAATTGGGCAAATCTGGTGGATAAAGGTGTGTGTGAAAGAGTTTTTAGGTCAGTGAAACTACTGTGTATGTTACTATAAGAGTGGACACATGTCATTCTACATCTGTCCAACAAGACAGATACAACACCAAGAGCGAGCCCTAATGGAAAGTATGGACTTTGGGTGGACTACAGATGTATCACTCTGGTGGGGATGTTGATCATGGGGGAGGCTACAGGTATGTGGGAGCAGGGGGTATATGGGAAATCTGTACCTTCCACTCAATTTCTCTGTGAACCTAAAACTGTTGTAGAAAAGAAAGTCTATTAATAATTAAGAAATGACATGTAAATAATTAACTGTTGACAGGCTTATAAGTCATTCCTAAAATACACATTAAGTTGGACTGTAAAAAAAAGTTCGTGTATGTCTGCCCATAAATGCACAAAGAATTCCATGAAGATATTCAGGATATTCTTAAAAATGGTTTATTCCCTGTATCTTAGCCTAGGATCTCAGGTAGGAGGACTTACTGTCCATGTCTACCTTCTTAAATTTTAAAGATATTTTGCTGTGGATATATGTTACTTTTTAAATTAAAAATAGGCTAAAATTTTTATGTAGGTGGTATTTACCTTAAGGCATGTTTCTTTGATTTTTTTTTTACATAAATGACTTCGCAATATTTAATGTGAGTATTTAACAATATTAAATACTTCAGAAGTGCTTCTTTTCTTTTTTTGGAAGTGCTTTTTTATATCTGAAAGAGGAAGGGGATTACTTTTACTCAGAAGAGTCTTCTGAAGTAGCCATCATTCAACATTTTCTGGTTAGGAAATTGGGGCAGAAAGAAGCAAACATATTCATTGACACATTGAAAATTTGTAAAAAGGACAGAATTAGAACTCGCAGCAGCCAAATCACAAACTGGGCACATTCAACGTGACAGCATGGTCAGTGTAGCAGCAGCGTCAGTTAAAAACGGGCGGCTGGGCTGGATCCAGGTGTCAGATAAGCTAGCCCTGAGGAGCAATATCCTCAGAGAAGAGTTCAACAAGGGAAGTAACCGTGCTGTCTAAGCCATTAGGCAGAAATTAAATAATTGCATCTTCCTAGCAAAGAGTTTGAATTAGTAGCAAATGACCATGTGGATTAGAGTGGAATGCCTGAGGCCTGTAATCTGGCCTGTAATCTGGCCAACCAAGAGTGGAAAGGGTATATTTGAGCAGACAATGACTCCAGTGTGTTCAAATGTTAGGTCTAACCAGTCTACCTCAATTTAGTTGGGGGCCTGGCCTTTATTAAAAAGGAGAAATGACTATGTATTATAAAGCAGATTAAAAAGAACTATTCCTGATATATTTTAGATAGTAACCCCTTATTGGATATATCATTTGCAAATATCTTCTTCCATGTGGTAGGTTGTCTTTTTGTTTTGTTGATGGTTCCCTAGGCTGTGCAAAAGTTTTTTAGTTTGATATAGTCCCATTTGTTTATTTTTGCTTTTGTTTCCCTTGCCTGAGGAGACATAGCTAGAAAGGTATTACTAAGACATGTCAAACAGCGTATTGCCTGTGCTTTTTTCTAGGAGTTTTATGGTTTCATGTCTTACTGTAGCATTGTTACGTCAATGAAAAATAAATTTATAAAAGAACTATTCCCCATCTGCTGACAGCAACAACCATAATAACAACGATTCTAAGAAGTGATGGAGAATTAGTACTCATTGGGACATTACATTAATCATAGAATGGATTTCTCCTTCTGGTTCCTTCAGTTGAAAATGGCCAAGGGGCATCTGAGTTTACTATTTACCAGCTTTCTTGGAAACTAACTTGTGACTAGGAAATGCAGGTTATGACAAATCCCATTCTAGCAAACTTGTATCAAAAACTGTTCATACTGTTTTGTCATGTTGATTCTTGTTGCATAAATAATATTTAAAATATAGGAGGACATTGATTGCCAGTGTCTGTGTCTTGGGTATCATTTTTGTAGCAGTTTAATCTAAATGTTTATAATGTTTAAAATGAAATGCTTATTCAGTGATTGATGAAGTATCACAATTCTGGTGAAGACTCAGAAAAATCTTAGTTTCAGATTCTGAAGGGTAAAGGGGAATATTAGGCACATTAAAAAAATCTTTTGCCAAATAGAATATTTTCAATGATGTGTTATGTGTTAGCTTGTTATAATTAAATATTTTTCTTCTCTTTCAGAGTTAGCTAACTGTGAAGGAAATGGAAATTCCCATCTTTTTCTCACTGACCAATATCTGGGTGACTGAGAGTCTTGGGGTGCAAAAGGTAATATGATGCCTTACTTGTCTTACTGGATGCAAATTCAAAGAACTCATCCCCGGGCGGTGGTGGTGAAATTTGCTACAGTTGGATTAGCAGCATTTAAGAATGTGGACTCACTGGATGCAAATTCACTGATACCAAAAGAAGAGATGAGTTAGTTGTGATGTCTTGTGGTTGTGCTTCCAAGCAGAAAACCCTGCTGCTGTCCTCTGACGCACTTTGTGTTTGACATAAAAAGTGATGGCTCAGCCTTTCAGAGGAAAGCTTCGAGGCAGCTTTTGTCTTATCTCCTGGACTATCTCCTGAGAGGCAGGCTTGTCAGCTTCGAGTCAAATAAATCCAGGCTTTGAGATTCGGAGGAGAAGATGAGCTATGCCTTTGCTCTCTTGGCAGTCATCTGGGGACTTGCTGTGAAAATCCTTTGCCTAAGATGAATTATCAGCCCCTCAAGACTTTCACTAAAGGAAAGTAAACCGTACTCATGAAAATTAAATGGTGGCATTCCAGATAATGACAAGAGGGTGCTCTCTCTCTCTCTCTTTTAAATTCAGGAATTCAGTGCTTTGGTTTTCAGCGATGCTCTGTGCATTTATAGATCAAGGAGCTGGAATATTAGGAAGAGTGTTTTTGTCTGCCTTTCTTATTCCAATGCCTTAAAATCATAGCTTAGGTCCTTGGCACCTTTTCTTGCTTGCCAATGTAAATAACATAAAGAGAGACACATACTGTGGTGAGAATATGAAGTCAGCAGAAAACTGCTTTGGAGTTTGCAAGACACAGTCAACTATATCTAGCTCAGAAGGTGCATTTAAGGGTTAATTAGTTTAAGTTGCATAATATTTGGAAAAGGAAGCATGAAGCATGGAGACTAATCAATAAAATATACACTTCGTAAACTTTTTAACCACCTAGCCCCAATATTTCTCCCCACCAAAACACTGTTTGTTTATTTTTATATTATTTATTTGCATTTATCAGCCTTAATAAAATATTTCTTTTATTGTTTTTAGTATCGATATTTTATCAAGTCTTTCTTTTCTCAACAAATACAAGCTGTATTTGCACTGGAACATTTCTATAGCTCAAACTCTTTAAAAATAAAAATGCCGCCCCCCCCAAAAAAGAGTTAGTGCCAATTTATCAAGAAGAAAATAAAACTCAGATGGCTTTCAGTCCATATTCAAGTAGAGTATGAAATATCAGGAGATGGTTTGTGTTTTATACATGTTCACTTTAGATTAAAATGAAAATTTCATAATGTTCTTTAAAATACAATCCAATTAAATTTCCAGTGTCTTTGTTTACAAGTTCCTAGATGGAACTTTTGAAAGGCTCATACTGTAGTAATAACCATAAAGCCACCTTGCTAAGAAAATGTTACCCAACTTAGAAATAATGTCTTTAGAGTCTATGTGGGAATACGTAAGTCCAGAATCTTTAGTAGGTGATTATACTGATTGAGTCTGCATTTTCTCTCCTGTTGTGTCCTCTTTATTGAGGACACATTCTGAATGGCACTCTACTACCAAGTGCGGAGCATAAGGCAGGCACAAATCTATTATTTGAGAAAGTTGAGCCCTGAGAATTTGAGGCAGCTACTCAAAGTCATACAGCTGATGGCGGGTTCAAGTTCCCAGGTCTTGTTTCAGAAACCTCTGCTTCCATTACTTGAGTAATTCTTAGCCTCTACTAAGGCTGGGGTCAATTTCTCAGGGACAGCCAAGGTATTATACTTAGACATGGCCAAATACATAGCAACTCACATCTAGATCAAATTGGTTACATGGTAGATACTACACTGAGAACTTTTATACACAGTATCTCTTCTACGCTTCACAAGAAGTCTGTAAGATGGATTCTATTAATGTCCCCATTTTACAGATGAGAAATTGAAAACAACAGAGGTCAGGCAACTTGTTCAAGGTCATATATATAAGAAAATGGCCAAACCAGAAACTGAAACTAAGTCTGTCTGTACATCTGAAAGTCCACACATTAAACCACTCCACTCCATGGCCTCTACACATAAACAAGAAAGATACAAACAGGATGAAAATCCACATTTATTATTTAAAACAAGCACATTTTCAAATGTCTTTTTAAGGAATAGTCATATGCAAACAATGACAAGATGAAGTATTCCTGAAATACGAGTTTAAATTTTGGGAATGCAAACAGTGAGAACTCAGTACTTTAGTGTGTAGGGATGATTACAATGGTTCTGCATAAATACACACATCCTTTCTGCAAGTGAAATAGCAGACTATGTGTAAGACGTGTGTAAATTATTTTTGCACCCGTATTAGCTACCACTTGTAAAATCCTATTAAGAGGGCTTCCCTGGTGGCGCAGTGGTTGAGAGTCCGCCTGCCGATGCAGGGGACACGGGATCGTGCCCCCGTCCGGGAAGATCCCACATGCCGCGGAGCAGCTGGGCCCGTGAGCCATGGCCTCTGAGCCTGCGCGTCCGGAGCCTGTGCTCCGCAACGGGAGAGGCCACAGCAGCGAGAGGCCCGCGTACCGCAAAAAAAAAAAAAAAAAAAAAAATCCTATTAAGAAATTGTTGTCGACAATAGCCAGCACTGGGGAGCAGAACGAGATCTTTGGTTGTGTCAGTTATGTTCTCGTGGCTGATGGAATATTTATTCCCAGAATTAACTGTTATAAATTGTATGTTGCCCCTTCAGTTGCTACAAGCTTGAGATGGAGAGTGGGCAGAGAGGACAACCTGTAATTCAGGATGGTTTGCAAGCTGGTTGCCTAGGAAACCGGGATGAGCAGCAAATGCCCACCAAAACTGACTTGTCAACAAGATAGGGGATTTTCTTTTTGGATCTGCATTGCTTTCTGAATACATATTTTGTGACCCATATGGAGTCTGATTTGGGCCATTAGCCCTTGGTGGGCTGTGTATGCCAAAGTGGGCCAAAGGTTAGCCAGGGAGGATAGGAGATTTTTCATAAACATTGTGCTGACAAAATACTGGGGGGAAAGGGCATGATGGTGCAGTTAAAAAGGGGGTTATAAGATAAGCTAATCAACAGATGAGTATTTTACATAACATAACATGCTTACAATTCTTATCATAACTTTACATCTAAATTTGTAGTAGCAAAACTTACTTTTCTTTAACATAAAAGTTTTATTTGTTGTAATCCACTGTTCCCTGCTCTTATACCAGAAGCTTTGATTTATAGTAGAGTAGTTTTCTCCAAGGGTAGCACTTGGAAATTCACAAAACTTTGAGGAAAATAGTACCTAATTTCCCTATAGTTTTAAAGCATGCACACGTAATTTTTTATTTTTAAATGTATCACACATGTACACATATACATTTTATAAGTATGTATACATGGTGCATATATATTTAAGTAGAATCATATGAAATTGCTGATTTTAGACTATATTGGGTCTACAAAAATGGCAATTTTATATATATATATATATATATATATATACTTCAACTTATAAACAGGAAAGATCATAGAATACATTTTTTTTTCTTGTCCTTTTTTGCTTGGGTTCCCATTTCCTCTTTTCCCATCTCCACCTTACCCTTTCTATATCAGCCCTACCCTGCCCTTCTCATATATCCTCATTCTATCCTTGCCTCACAAACAATTCACATTAACAAACTATCAATAGTATATATCTTCATAGTCATAGAATCATAAACATATGTGCAGCTATATATGGGCTAGCGACCAAACTTATGGTGTGGAACCTCAAACTTCCAGATTGCTTTTCCCCTGTTGAAATCTATAGCCAAATATTCTCTTTCCTGCATTTAAATAATTCTTATCTCCTCTGCTTTGCACTAATCTTTAATGGATTTCAGCCTGGTTTTACGTAGTTTCTTCACTTTTTGACACTCATTCACTCGAATTCTTTTTCTCTTATTATGTGCTAGAAACTACTCACAATTGATTCACATTGTAAAGTATGGCAACACATCACACGATAGATTAGTAATTCTTTTCTGGTTTCTTACTTTTGCCTCCACAGAATAGCCTATTATTTGGCAAAGTTAAGAGTAAGAATGTAAGGGAAGGAAATACTTTACTAGACCCAGAATTTCTCCTGCAAAGAAAAATGGCCTCCCAGAGCCATTTCTCCAGTTTCCATCTGTCAGAGCAAAGTTAATGACCAGGTAGGCTATGGGGCCATATGAAAAGACCTTAGAATTTATGTTCCAGAGGAGAGTGTTTGAAATCTTAAAATCGACAAGAGGTACAGCTTCACGACGGATGTGATAGAAGACCTGGTGTTCTCACGCTCAGCCAAAGGTGACTTCTCCTCTCACTGCTTACAGCCATTGCCATTGAATCCCACTTTCCTTACAGGAGACAATATTTATTCTACTAGGTCACTGTGGGCGATCTCTGCTCAGCCGTATGGGCAGATTCCCAAGATGCTGAGCCACTGGACTACTCCAGGACTACACCACTCTGAGTGCTCTCCCTAGGGACTTAGTGTCAACAGATGAAGAAGGAAATGAGGACTTAGAGGTGGAGGGTCTACGCCCTCTTCTCCTCTCTGCACTCGCCTGCCCCTGCATGCATCTCTACAGGTCTTGGATGCTCTTTGGCCCACATGTAAATGCCTGCCGTGTGACGAGGCTGTTGTCCTTGGACTACAGTCCTTTCTCTTATTTGGAAAGGAAAGTTCTTTGTAATGAAATAAAATTCATAGGAGTTTGGGGGTTGAAGGTCTCTTGGGATCAACTCAGAAGAGCCCATTTCTAAGAGTTGTGATGGGTTTGCCTGGTAGGGGTTCCTTGGGCTGGTCTTTTATCCTCAGCAGAGGGTACCCTGGCCAGGGAGAACACAGCTCATTCTGTTTCTTTTGTGCTTGAGGGCTGTTATTTATTTAGAAGCTGAGACTGCCCTTCTCCTGTCTGTCAAAAGGGTTTCAAAGCTGCTGCACCAGGAACTGTTTCAGATTAGAGACTTCAGTAACTAATGATCCATGTCCTCTTCAGTAGTGAAATCCCCAAATGGTCCTAGGAGAAGAGAAGTAAATCTTGACAGATGCTTAGAGGGCATTTTAGAACTAAATCCTAGGAGAAATGCTTTTAGGTTCAGAAACAGACCTCCCCACCCACTGCCAAAAAAAAAAAGGAAATTTAAAGAGGAGGGAAAAGATATTAGTGTACAGAAAGGCAGCTGTTTGAGCTCGCCCAAGTGTGCTCTGAAGACCAGATCCCTACATCAGCAATTAGCGGGTAACCCTTGAGCTCCTCTACCTCCTAGACAGCACAGTGGAATCAGGTGGCGTGGGAAGTGCGCGCGCGTACCCATACACGTCATGTGATCCTACCTGCAGGAAGGTAGTTTCTGTGGGTGAGAGAATGAAGCCAGGTAACATTCCAAACAGACTGTAGTTTTAGCAGATCAATCAAGAACATTGACGTGGGAGGCTTGTTATTGTAATCCCGGAAGCCTTTTCATTTTTTCTTTGGAAAGTGTGTGAATAATCGTAATGCTGTTTTGTTTCCAAAACTAGACAGTGAGTTAAAGAGCAGCAGCCGTCGCCACAATAACAGCACCACCACCACCACCACCAACACCAAAATCTTTTATCCTGGCCACCATGGAGTTTCTTGAAAGAACTTATCTTGTGAATGACAAAGCCACCAAGAGGTACGCCTTCACACTAGACAGGTAACCGACATCTGATACTGCTTCACAATTCTCTGTGTCTTGAGTATTCACTAAGTCCCTAGATCCTACTGCTTCAGAATTGGAAACTTTTGCTGTTGCAACTTGGGGGCGTTTTGTAAAATTTTATAAACTGTTGGCCAAGTTATATAATTCTTATCCTGAAAAAGGCAATACTCTGTAGAGTTGATTTGCTTCCTTAAATATCCTGAGTGTACGAAGGACATATTTTATTAGTATATTTTTCATCTGTAGATTTTCTTCTAAAAAACAGACACATACAATCTGATGTGTTTTCCTTTCTTTTCCTCAATTATTCACACTTTTAAGATAGATAGTAAATTTTATTAAATTATATTTAGAAAGAATTAAGGCTTTTCAACTACGTGACAAATTGTGGTCACACTGATCTTAAGTTAATTGCTACTTTCTTAATTATATAATATCATTATCACATATACACACCTATAATAAATATAGCTGAGCTTAATGTTCTACATAGCTCTAGTTCTTTTTACTATCTCCCACAGTGCCATGTGCAATATATTCATTCATTTCCCCCTTATTTAACAATAATTGATTGAACGTGTGTATATATACTGGAGACTAAAATATTCCTAGTCCTATATCTCTGTCCTCTTGAAAGCCTGAGTCTAATGTGGAATGCATATAAGAAAGAGGCAATTACAAAATAGCATATGTGTTATTCTGGGGGTATACAGTAAGAATACCTCAAGGGAACCTAGGTCTTTTCAGAAGTGATAGGCTGAGAACTGAAAAAATAAAAAGGAGTTAGAGTAGGGTTAGGGAAACCCTACATAGGAAGTAGGGTTAGGAAAGTTTTCCTGACTGAGATAATTTCCTGGCAAAGACAGAGACAAATAAGAATGAGACTTTGGTGCATTTGGGGAATTCAATCCAAGTGGGGAGCAAAGAGAAACACACTCAGAATACATAGATAAATGAATGAGAATCTGAAATAAATTCATGTTAGAAGCAGAATTTAAGAGAATACTTACCCATTAATAATATGTGTAATGTTTTTGTGTCTTTCATGAAAACAAATTAATATTCCAAAGAGTAGCGGCATTGCGTTTGATAGCATCGAATGTTTAAGCAACTGCAAAGGGACTTTTTCTTAGGATATTTATAACTTTGCTTAAAAAATATATATGACAAAGAGTCTAGAACATCTATTATCTCACACTGTAAAAATTATTTTTCTAAGAAAATAATATTAGATGTGATTTATTGAGATCATAAACGACAAAGCCTCACATTAGGTCAGGTAGAAATTTTGAACAACAAATTGTTAACACTGTGGACACTATTAATAGAGCATCTCTACATTATTAAAATAGCAGTATTTCCCTTCTCATGAAACTAGACCATTAGCACTCTGTTATGCAAATAAAGCCAACTGTTTATGGTTATAGGGTTTCATTCACCTCATGAATTGGTATGGTTTTCAGGATACAGTGATGATAAAAACTGTCAAACTAATTTTTATTTTTTTTCCAAATAAAAACAATTGAACCTAGATGAGATTATTTATCCTGATCCCTCATTTCACCAGTTAGGAAAGTGAATTCCAGAGAGAATAAATGCCATTTTAACGGTTGGATGTCTAATTATGGCAGAGTTGGGAAGTGGACCATGCCTCCTGTTTGTGAATTTTGCTCCCCTCCCCGTCTCCTGCACACACACTTTCACCATGTGGCCTCCTGGGTCCTTAATCTCTTTCCTTCTGAGCTCATATGAACCTTGATCCCCTCACTAATTCACTTTTCCTCACCTCTCCCAATCTCCTTTCTCATATATTTTGTTCTATCTCTATTTCAGAAGTAACTTTGTCCCCTGAAGGTCCTTCTCTTTTCTCCTTCCTTCTTTATTTTTCTACTTATCATCAGCTTTCCATTTAAGTTGTTATCATCTGTTAAGAAACTTATCTAGAAGCAATCTGTATTCTCTAATTACACAACAAGAGTGCTTCAGTTATCTATTGTTGTGCAAGAAACTACCCCCAAAATGTAGTGGCTTAAACAACAATCATTTTATTAATCAGAGTTCTCACTCCATGTGGAGTTATCAAGGCTTGCTTGTGAGGCTGCATTCTGCTGGTGTCTGGGATGTGCTAGAAGGTCAAGGATGGCTTCACTTACTTGTCTGGGGTCTTTGTGTTGCCTTTGACTGGTCTTCGTGCTCCTTCCCATGGCTTCTCTCTCTGTGTGGTGTCTCATTTGATCAGATTAGCTTGGACTTTTTTATATGGCAGTTCAGGGGAGCAAGAGAGCAGCAGTGGAATCTGACAGGTGCCAGACAGCCTAAGACCAGAACTGGCACAGCACCATTTTTACCACATTTGATGGGTTAAAGCAAGTCCCAAGTCTGAGATTCAAGGGGTGGCACAGTGGATTCCATCTCTTGCTGGCATGCGCATATAAATGACAGGAATTGTTGGACATAATTTTAGAGACATTTTAGCAAAGGAAGTAGTAATATTAGGCCCTGTAGGTGCTATTGTGTAATCTCTCCCCCACCAATCCCTCCAATTCCCTTTCCAGTGATGTGATTCCCAATGCTAGGGGTCATGGTAGCAAAGAGATAGTTGTATAAAGTTGACCTACATACTCAATATGGTTTTCTTGGTACTGGAAACAAGCTTTTGTTCTTCCCAAGTTGTATATTAAAGAAGTGCAGGGAATGTGAGGGCAGGGCCAGATGGTAGGGACAAAGTACTGGAATCTTTTCAATGTGAAGTCTTAAATTGTGTGTGTGTGTGTGCGTGTGCGTGTGCGTGTGTGTGTGTGTGATGGCAGGACTTCTGGAATGGTGGTGTAAGTAGCTCAATGGACCTCCTTCCCCAGTGAAACATTTTTACCATTTTACTGGTAAAAATAATATTTAAAAAACTCCAACAGTTTAGTCACCGGAAATTGTCTTAAGGGCATACAGGAAACTGAGATTTATTCAAGAAAATCTACTAAATCTCAGTATAAAGCAAGAGTCTGTGGCATTTGAGCCATGATCTGCCCTACTAACCTCTTTCCCCTCCAAGCTTGTTGTGATGGAAGTTCTACTCTGGTTGGATGTGGCCAAAAGACAGGGATCTCTCTCCTCCCAGCTTCGAACTGGGGCTACAGTTCACCCCTAGAGCAAAGGGCTGCTGGAATCTCTAATTGCCCCAGCTGCATATTACAGAACCTGTATTCAATGCAGACATGGCCAAGAGGACTGGGGCCCCCTTCCTTCACCCAACCCCTACTCATAGTCCAGGAGCAGCAAGCTCCTGAACACCCCCGTCCTGGCTCACACATAGGGTGAGGTTCTTCACCACCCACTTATGGAGCAGAGGTGGCACTCCAGGATAAGTGGGTCACTGTTCCTTCTCTCAGTTTTGGGGCAGTGATGCAGAGGTTCTGCCCATGGGAGAATCAGGCTATAAGAACAGAGAGCTATGCATCGTTCCCTTAGAGGACTGATGATACATCACCTAAAAGTTTACTTGGAACAGAACATGGGATATTTCAAGCATAAGGGCACTGTCAAAAACAATGAGCATCTTGCTGTTGAGCAATCAAGAGCAGGCTGGTTGCTTCATCAGAGCAACAAGCTAAATGGTAGACCAGTTAGAAGTTTAACAGAAACAGCTAGGGAAAGACAGGTAAAAAGAGCCCTCCTGGAGTTGGCACAAGCCACAAAGATTAGCCTCAAATACTATCCCTGTAAGGAGGCTCTTATGGACTGACTGTTTTTGTCATCCCACAATTCATACACTAAAACCCTAGCTCCCATGTGACTATACTGGAAACAGGACCTTTAAGATGATTAAGGTTAAATGAGGTCATTAGGGTGAAGTCCTGATAGATAGAACTAATATCTTTATAAAAGAGGAAGAGATACCAGAGAGCTCTCTCTTTCTACCATTTGAGAACATAGCAAGAAGACAGCCATCTACAAGCCAAGACCACCAAAACCAGATTTCTAGCCTCTAGAACTATGAAAAAATAAATTTCTGTTGTTTAAGTTACCCAGTCTGTAGTATTTTACTATAGAAGCTAGAGTAGACTAATACATGGCCCAACTTTAATTGGATAATATTGTAATGTATGCCTCAGGATACTGTTGAAAACATTAGAGCGATCAGCAAGTTATTAAGGAGGACAAGAGCTGAGTGTGATACCAACACAGGCAGAGCAGCCAGAAGCTTAACAGTGATAGCATGGAAAAAGACAGTCAAGGCAAACATGATTAAAATGATCACCATCCCTGGGAAAGGGGGTAGGGGGAGGTAAGGATAACTGTGCACATGTCCAAGGCTGCCCTCTCTGAGGAATGGCAATAGAGTCTACACAGCAGGGAAGGTCAAAGAAAATACTCCACTGAACTAGACAAGCCAATTCACTAACCAAATAAAAAAGCAAACAAGTAAGCAGCAACAATAACAAGCCCACTGGGGATCAGTATTCAGAATTGCTACAATATATTACCTAAAACATCCAGTTTCCAGAAAAATATGACAACCTATGCAAAATAACAGTAAAAAGAGCAGGTAATAGAAACTGCCTTTGAAAGAGCCCCCATGCTGAACTTAGCATTCAAAGATTTAAAGCAGCTATTGTAAATATGTTCAAAGAATTAAAGAAAATCATGTTTAAAGAATTAAAGAAAGGCATGATGACAACGTCTCATCACATAGAGAATATCAGTAATAATAGATAGAAATTATAAAAAATAACCAAATTCTGAAGTTGAAAAGTACAATAAATGGAACAAAGGGACTCAGCAGTAGATATGAGCTGGCAGAAGAAAGAATCAGTGACTGTGAAGACAGGTCAATAGTTATGCAACATAAAGTACAGAGAGAAAAAGGAATGAATAAAAATTAACAGAGCCTCAGAGAAATGTGGTACATAGTTAAATGTCCTACCATATACATAATGGGAATACCAGAAAGAGAGGAGGCAGAAAAGGAGCAGAAAAACATTCAAAGGAACAAATTTCAAAATTTGGTGAAAATATTAATTTATACATCCATGATAGTCAACAAACTAAGAAGAATCAAGGCAAACAGATCTATACTCTGACACACACATCATAGTTAAAATATTGAAAGCAAAACACACAGAAAAATCTTGAAAGCAGTAAGAGGAAAAAAGACTCATCGTGAGCAAGAGTTTCTCAGTAAGATTAACAGCTGACTTCTATCAGAAACAAAGGAGACTGGAAGGCAGTGGGATGGCATATTTAAAGTACTGAAAGAAAAAACAAACCCTGCCAATCAATCAACTTTTATCCAACAGAACTATCTTTGTAAAATGAAGGTGAAATAAAGAAATTCCCAAATGAATAAAAATTGAGAGAACTGTTTGCTAGCAGATTCATTTTACAAGTAATAGTAAAGGAAATTCTTCAGGCTTAAAACAAATGACACCAGCCATTAACTGGAGTCAACACACAAAAAATCAAACAGCATCAGTAAAGGTAATTATGTAGATAATTATAAAAGACAGAATATTTACTCTCCTTTTTTCTCTTAATTGATTTAAAGATAAATCACATAAAATAAAATGCATGTAATCTTTGATGAAATGGAAAACTTCATAGAAAGATATCAGCTACCAAACTCGAGAGGAAATAGAAATCTGAGTAGACCAATAACAAGTAAAGAGATTGTATTAGCTTCACACAAAGAAAGCCCAGATGTCTCACTGATGACTTCTACCAAAGATGTAAAATAGAATTAATATCAATTCTTCCAAAAAATAAAAGAGTGAACATTTTCCAACTTATTCTATGAGTTCAATATTCCACAGATAGAAAAACAATAGAAATGAAAACATACAACAGAAATGAAAACATACTTCCACAAAACCTTGTATACAAATTTTCAAAGCAGCATTATTCATAATAGCTGAAAAAATGTAAACAACCTAAATGTCCATCAGATGTATATCCATACAACTGAGTACTATCTGGAAATAAAAAGGAATAAAGTACTGACGTACTGATATTTGCTATAACATGGATGAACCTTGAAAACACTATACTAAGTGAAAGAAGCCGGTCACAAAATCTATATAATGTATGATTCCATTTATAGACAATGTCCAGAATAGGAAAATTTATAAAGACAGAAATAAGATTAGCGACTTCCTAAGGTAGGATTGTGTGTAAGAAGACTGGGGATTTACTGGGTATGGAATTTATTTTGGGGGTGATGAAAATGTTCTAAATTAGATTGTGGTGATGGTTGTATGACTTTGTAAATATGCTTAAACCCATACACATTAAATGGGTTGGTGGTATATGAATTATATTTTAATAAAGCTGTTTAAAAAAGGGGTGGAACATTGGATAGCTGGTCTGGGACAAGAAATTACACCTGTTAGGTGAACATTTCTATTCTCCACTCCCTCATAACATTTAATCAAATAAACGGTCTCCATATTTTGCTCACTATACTCTAGCATTCCAAGCAACACCCAAAATGATCATTTTAGAAATGTGAACCACATAATGTTACTTCTCTAGTCAAAACTTTCCAACTTCCTCCTTTTACATTTTGAAGAAAATGAAACCCTTTACAATGGCCCACAGAGTTCTGCATGATCTGACTTCTGCCTACTTCTTTGACTTCATCCAATTTCACCCTCTCTTCTTGCTACAGTGGCCACTATGTAGTTTCCTTTCTGTTCAAGACAAGCTTCTGAACAAGACAAGTTCTTTCTTGCCTTTGGGCTTTTGCACCAGCAATGCCCTCTGCTTGTGATGTTCCTTCTTCATGTGGGTCTGCTCCTGGTTATCTTTTAAGTTACTGATGAGATATCATCTGCAGAGGTGCCTTCCCCTACCACTCTATTTCAGGTAGCCTCACCTTTCCTCTCCCAGTCACTGCCCATGATACTACACAGCCTCTGTTACTATCAGCTGGTTTGCTGTGTTCCCCTCTGCTAGGATATAAGCTTCTTAGGTCAAGAACTTTGCTTGTTTCAAAGGCATGGTATCATTAGCACCTCTGATGGTGCAGGCAGGCAATACATTTGTTGCATGAATGAATACATGAAGTGTTGGAAATGCATGGCAGGACGTAAGATTTTATCTCCTCTCCCAACAGGAGGAGTGATTTAAGGCTCTTGGGAAAGGTAATGTGAAAGTACAAAAACAAAGTGATTTTATATAGTCAACATGTGAAGTAAGAGTGTGACAAATATTATCAGCTCCACTTAAGAGATATAGAACCAAAGGGGTTTGACTTCTACCAACAGACAAAAATAAGATACAAAATTAAAAAAAAAAATGCTTCTCCAAGATCACAAAATAAAGCTCCATTTTCTAATTCTTATTTCAAGAGATGAACTCTAAGTTCTAGGCTATTGACATCAACTTTTGTAATATTTCCCTATTTTTCTTCTCTGTTTCTCCCCGTTTTTTCTTTTTGATGCTACAGTAAGTTTCTTTGCTCTGGCCGACTGTTCCTACTCTTCAAAGCGTCAGTGACCTCTGGTGATTTATTCTTTGAAAGTAAATTCACATTTCATATTTTGATGCATTCTAGCATTTGCTTTTTAGAACCTTCATTTTAAAATTCTTCTTAGAATTTGCATCACTTTTCAGATCAAGAGCCTGTACTGCATCTAGAGACACTTAGACCACTTTGCTCTTATGACATGATGAGGAATATATTTTAACTTCAGTTTTTTTTTTGTTTTTTTTTTTGCGTTACGAGGGCCTCTCACTTTTGTGGCCTCTCCCGTTGTGGAGCACAGGCTCCAGACGTGCAGGCTCAGCGGCCATGGCTCACGGGCCTAGCCGCTCCGCGGCATGTGGGATCTTCCCAGACCGGGGCACGAACCCGTGTCCCCTGCATCGGCAGGAGGACTCCCAACCACGGCGCCACCAGGGAAGCCCTGACTTCAGTTTTTTAACTTCTTTTGGAATCACAGACCCTTTCAGGAGCCCAGCGAAGACGGTGGACTCCCATCTCCCCTCATAAAACACATACACACACATGTGAACACACTGTATCCAATTTCAGTCCTGCTTTGGATTTCTGGCTTAGTGCTTCAAGGAACAATCTCAGCTCAAAATGTATCCAGATTGGTTAATCTTAGGTCTAGGACAAGGTAGCAGCATTTAAAAGTAAAAATTGGCCAGGTTTCTTGCACTTTTCCTCTTGTGGCATTGATCACAGGCTGTTCCCCTGGTGGAATTCCTGCCTTGGTCTGCCTTCTAAACTGTTCCAGGATAAGTTCTCTCTCAGTCACTCACCACCTGGTTTTCTCTGCCCACAAGATTCACGAAAAATAGAAAATAAAGTAAAGCTTCATATGGCCAGAGTGGTCATATGAACAATGCCAGAATATTTGGTGACCCTGTCCTGCTCACACTGCCTTCTCAGCACAAGGAAAAAGGAAACCTCCACCATGTTTTCTTATTAGTTCTCTGGCCCCTCTGAGTCGATGACCATTGGTGACTAACACTACTACCTTATACGGTTGTTTATTATCAAGGTATGTATCACATTACAAAGGTGAAAATTTATAGGTATGAGTACTCTATGTGCCTCTTGCCAAATAGTTCTTATTCCAATATGAAGATTACTTAGAATTGCTCAAAATCCTGAGTGCTATTAACATCATCGGCAAAAACATTCTGAAGACAATTTGGCGATATACATCAAAATACTTAAAAATGCAGATACTCTTTTTTTAAAAATAAATTTATTTATTTATTTATTTATTTATTTTTGGCTGCGTTGGGTCTTCGTTGCTGCACGTGGCCTTTCTCTAGTCGCGGCGAGCAGGGACTACTCTCTGTTGCTGTGCGCGGGCTTCTCACTGCAGTGGCTTCTCTTGTTGCAGAGCACAGGCTCGAGGTTGCTTGGGCTTCAGTAGTTGCAGCACGCGGGCGGGCTCAGTAGTTGTGGCATGCAGGCTCAGTAGTTGTGGCTCACGGGCTCCAGAGTGCAGGCTCGGTAGTTGTGGCACACGGGCTTAGTTGCTCTGCGGCATGTGGGATCTTCCCGGACCATGGCTCGAGCCCATGTCCCCTGCATTGGCAGGCGGATTCTTAACCACGGCGTCACCAGGGAAGCCCAAAATGTAGATACTCTTTAGCCAAGTAATTCCCCTTTCAGGATTGCATTTTAAGGAGATAATAATATATTTAGCAAAGGATAACTATAAGGATATGAATCACAGTGGTGCCAAATAATTGGAAAAGAGTCAATTGTTCAATAATAGAAAATAGTTACTTATGTTGTGACATATCTATACTAAATATAATGCTCTCTGTATGTTAAACTAATGATATAGAATATTTAATAAATTGAGAAAATGTTAACAATATATGCAGTTAAAAATTAGGTTCCAAAGCTGTATCTTTGGCGGAATCCTATTGTAACACTGTCATTTCATCCACAATCTATTCCAGTCCATCCCCACTGAGTTGCAGTCATGTGATTTGGGTAGCATTTACCCCGCTGTCAGCTCCAGGAGTCAGCGTTGTTGGGTTTAGCCAATCTTCTGGCTGTAACAAGGTCTAAGCCAATTAACACATCCATAGTCCTCTGGCTACAGAGGCTGGCCAAATCAGCATGCAACTCAGGACTCCTGTTTTGCAGTTGGGAGAATGAACACTCTTTATCTCTGTATAAGAAAAAACAAGTACACAGTCCTGACTATCTTGGGCAACTATTCCACTACATGAGGAAAGCCAGCCTGAGGTTGAAGAGTAGTTGGGAACTGCAGAGCAATGGATCTGGAGCTTTGATAAATCAGGCTGAAGCCTAATACTTCTAGATGTTTTCAGGTGCAGAACCAATAATTCCCATTTGTTAATTTACCTAGCATGAGCTTTGTTTTCTGTACTTGCTATCAAAAACATCCTAATTAATATGGACTCTAAGTAAAAGCAGTATTTATTTATTACAAAGCTAAACAAAAAAACTGTCAATAATAGTTGTCTCTTGGTGGTAATTTATTAGTGATTTTTTTCCCTCTGCTTTGTGCCTTTCTGTAAGTCCAGGTTTTCTATAATGAATATGTATGTTATTTTATTCAGGAAAACCCCCCAAATATAAGGATAATTAGAATTGTAATAATAATCATCATTTAAGCCAAAACCATCAGATCTTTTTGTGGATGGTGATAAGACAAAGTAATTCTTCAAGTGGAGGAAAATAATTTATTTCCATTTTTATACCTTTTAGAGTCATGAATGTAAAGTTCTTACTCCTAAGAATCTTATTAATGTCTTCTAATAAGTTTATTAAAAAATACAAATCTAATTAGTTCAAGATCACGGCATCAGTAAAAATTGGTTTCAGGTGTACCGATGTTCAGGTAGAGAGTCAGTGTGGGCATAGTGGAAAAAACACTAGGCTTGGAGTCCCAGCTCTCCCATTTCCTGGCTATTTGACCTCAGGCAATTACTTAACCTCTCTGAATCTTAATTACTTCAGGTAAGAAACTGTGGGTTGGACTAAATGTTATCCACAATCTTTGCATTTGTGAAATTCTATATTTCTATAAATGGCTCTATATTTCTATAAATGCTTTATATTTGAATAGAACTGATAGGCACTGCCTGCTTTGGGAAGTATAAGTAGGTTTAACTCTCATTACAACTTTGATAGATTGGTAGAGATTTCTGCAAAGCTGTGTTAAGAAGGTTTCTGAGGGTTCGTATGGACTCAGCAGGAAAAAGTGCTATGATCTATTAACAGTGTTGCTGTGCAGAAGAAAGGGAGAGTGTTGCCATGCAATAGTGAGTGTCTGAATCACCAGGCTGGCTCATATGCACATTACTCGTTAATAATAATAACCTCATTACTGCCCCTTTTAAAATTTATAGCAGTGTCCAAAATGTTTTCAAAGTGAAGTGACTGTGAAGGAAATGCACCAAAATGTATCTGCTTCCTTTCTCCTTTTCCTTTACTTTCTTTTAATCACTGGTAGTATAGACTGAATAAGAGCTTGCCTAAATAAAAGCAAAACTCTTTTTGTAGTTGAGAATTCAGAAGGAAATTTCTTGCTTGTTCCTTACATTTGATATTTCTTGTAGAAGGAGCCATGAATTATAAGTTCCTAGCTAGTCAGCAAATGTCCTCATAGCAGTTCTGATAATGGGTAGGGCTGTCAGTGAGAGGTTTATTTGCAACCATGTTCACTTCTTGCTTCTGTCAAACTCATCCTCAGCATGGAACTCCAGCAGAAACCCTTGAATAAAGATCAACATCCTGGAGAGAAGCCAGAGGAGCCAGAGTCAGGAGCCATGTATCACTGCCACAGCAACTCCAAGGCCACAGAGAACAGGGCAAAGGAGCAAGTCTACGCCAAGTGGAAACTCTGTGCTGCTTCAGGAACATGCTTAGTTTTCATGATTGCAGAGGTCATTGGTGAGTATTTCTCAAGACTTCTCTGATTAAACAAGCAAACAAACAAAACCCTGCATCATTACAGGAGAGTTGCCTAAGTTCTTTTAAAAAAAGACTGAATATTTTCTGTAAATATAAAGTAACAATATGCTCATTTTAGATACGTTGGAAAGCAGAAGGAAACAAAATAAAATTCATCACAATCCCACTTTTGAGTGATAATCTTCAATAACATTATGGAGTATTTTTCTACAGTATATTTTCTATTCATAGCTCACAATTTTTTTAAACATAACTGAGAGCACACAATGCTTTTGGCCATGCCATCAAATACTCTTCAAAAACATTTCTATGCCTGAACAATATTCTATAATATGCTCTCCTGTGATTTACATAACCATCTCTCTCTTGTTAGAAATTTAGGGAGTTTTTTCCTGCTTATGGACAATGCTGCAATGAAAAATCTGGAATAAAACTCTGCTTGCTTTTCTGGATAATTCCTTCAAAGAGATTCCTAAAAGTGGAAATAACTAGTTGAAGGACATGAATATTTTTATTACTTCTTTATGCACATTGCCAAACTGCTATCCAGAAAGCTTGAAACAATTCCTATGTCTGCCAGCTCTACATGAGAATGAGTCTTTCTCCAAATCTTTCCCAGAACTTATTTTAATCTTTCAAAAATCTGTGCTAATGTATAGAGGAATAGGCTTTATTTTAATATGCATTCCTTTGTTACTATTAATATTATTTGCATGTTTATTAACGATCTGTATTTCCCTCTGTTAATGAATTTCCTATTTGCCTCTTAATATCTGTGGCTCACTTGTTTTTTCAGATAATTTGTAATTCTTTATATTGATCTCTGGGAGCTCTTTATATAGTTATTAAACTTTTGTTATATCTGTTATAAATACTATTCTAGTTTGTTGTTTACTTTTTAGTTTTTGTTTACTTTTTGGTTTGACTTAGAGAAGTTTCCAATTTTATAGAGGTAATTGTATCAAACATTTCATTTTGAGCTGATTTCTTTACCTACTCTTTCACTATTTTAGTGCTTAGTAAGCCTTTCCTATCTACTGAGAAGATAAATATCATTTTGTTGTTGTTCAATTTTTTTGCATTTACTTTAAATCAATGTGAAATTATCTATGCTCTTAGCATTGAAAATTCTCTTTCTAAAGAGCTAACAAAGATTTACACATCATTTATGGAATAATTTGTTATTTCCTCCATTGATTTTTCTCCATATTACTTTTATCATTTATCAAATTTTTATAAATAATAGAGTTAGGTTCTAAGGTGTTTTATCTGTGCTGCTGATCTCTGTCAGTAGTAACATATTTCAGGTAGATTTACATGTTATAATATCTGTTGTTCTTTCCTCATTATCCTTTGTTTAACAGAAAAAAGGTAAAGGCTGTTCATTCCTGTTTATTACTCTAATTAAACATGAGAATAATTTTGTTCAGTTTCCTCCAAAATCTAATTTTGATTTTATTGTTATATAAATTAATTTGGGAACACAAATCTTCTTAAAATACTCAGTTTTTCCCTCCAGGAATACAGTATGTTTCTCCATTTATCCAGATAGTCTACATCTCTCATCAAGTTAAGGTTTTATGTTTTTAGTTTGCTTGTTTTAACACAAGGACAACCTACTTCTTGCTAGAGTTATTTATAGTTATTTTGTGTTTGGTTTATTCTTTCCAGAGGTGAGTGGGGTCTTCCTTTTCCCATGTCCTGCTTTCTAAATGGTTACTTTTTGGATTTTGGAAAGTTTTCATTTTGTATATTCATTTTGTACTCAACAGTGTATTTGAACTACTGTCATTCTAAATGTATCTCAGTTAATTTTCCTTGTTCCTCTCTCATCTTTCCTCCTAGGAGATAATCCTCTCTTGTTAAAAAAAATTATATTTCTCCTTGCTTTCAATAGTTATGTCTCTTCTGTATGTTTCATATTTTTATCATGTTAAATAATATGCTAAATCAAATCATATGTTCAACTCTTTAGCTGTTAAGTGAAATGTTTCCTGAGGGGTTAAGTATTTTTATTATGTTAATGAAGTATTCTCCTTGTCCTAGTTTTTTAATGGTTAATGGATAATCAAGGATGAGTGTTGACTTTTATCAAAAACCTTATCTTTTAAATTCATTCTGTTTTAAAACTTTTTTACCCATTGTTGATGTGTATTATATTAAGAGATCATGATGCATTTCTGTATTATGATGACAACAGCTAATATTTGTTTAATGCTTACTATGTGCTGGGAACTGTGATGAGTGCTTTCTACGTATCACCTTACTTAATCCTGATGAAATTCCTGAGAGGTAGGTCCTATTACGAATTGCACTTTATAGACCATAAACCTGAAGCACAAAGAGTAAAGCACTCGACTTTAACAACATACCTATCAGTGAGCAGGCAGTCTGAATTCCAGAGCTCATGTTCTTAGGCTCTCACTATGGTGACTAGACCTTGGTGGACCATTCTTTCAAGGCATTGCTCAATCTGAGTCACTAATATTTTTGTTAGGATTTTTACGTTGAAAAATCATTCTAATTTTTTTGATTATTGAAATTTAACTATAGTTTTCTGTTTTGGAGCTATTTTTCTCGTTTTTTAAATCTGAGTTATGCATATTAAAATGAAAAGTTTAGTTTTAATAATTTCCTTTTTATATACTGGGTTGGCCAAAAAGTTCATTCGGGTTTTTCCATAAGATGTTAAGGAAAATCCAGAACGAACTTTTTGGCCAACTCTATAAAAAAGCTAAAACAGTTTATATGACATTGTAATTATTCTTTCTTTATAAGAACTCCCTGATAAATTGTCTGACTTCAGAGACATTCTTGGAGATAATTTTTTCATATATTTTAGCTTCTTCCTCATTCATGGACATACTCAAAATTTCTACTTCTTGAGTAAATTTTGGTTATTTATAAATCTCCCAAGTCATTCATCTCACTGAAATTGTCAAATTTATTATCATACAATGGAACATGATAGTCTTATATTGGTATTCTCTTATTTATTCCAGCTCCTTTCTCATTTTAATATTGTTTGTATATTTTTACTTCTTTTCCTTGATAAAACGTTCCTTTATTTTATTGATATATATATTTTTAATTGAATATATTATTAATTTTCCTTCTGTTTTCTAATTCATAATTTTGGCTTTAAAAATATTTTTATTTCCTCTTTCTTTTCTCAGAGTTGTAGTCTTATTGCATATTTTAATATCTTAAGTTATATCCTTATTTAACATATTTATA
Source organism: Physeter macrocephalus (assembly GCF_002837175.3). Lineage (NCBI taxonomy): Eukaryota > Metazoa > Chordata > Mammalia > Artiodactyla > Physeteridae > Physeter > Physeter macrocephalus. Next base: position 21,110,317 of record NC_041228.1, on the reverse strand, counting down.
TCCTTTCTTTTTATTAATAATAAAGCTATGTACAGCTATAAACTTAATCTAAAGATTTTGGTATGCTGTGGTATCTTATTTATAATTTTTTTTTACCAAAAAATTAACAAGAACACTATAAGCTACCTATATAGTACCATAGACTACTACCACTCTTACCACTATAACTTGTTACACTCTCTTACCAATATTTTGGCTTCATTTTCTCTTTATTACCCCAAAAGAGTGCTAAATTAATAATAATCTGAGAGTGGAGGAGAAGCTGTTAAGCTTTTTTCCTTTTTTAGCACTATAATAACAAGCAATTAGAATTAGTTTCTTCAAGTTATGAAGTCTCCTGACCTATACACGTATACTTTTATAGCTTTTGAAAACTGGAAGACAGCTTAGACCCAATCCTGTCCAAGATGAATCCAGAGTTGGTAAATAACCTTCCAGTTAAAATTTTTTTTAAAAGTTGATACCACACAATTTCTAGAGCCAGGGTGAGTCTTTTGAATGAATGACTTAATAGCTTGATAGAGCTGCAAAGAATTTACTTTTAGCAGCTCCAATCTGGAAAACTCCCTCTGGAAATCCATTGATATCTACACTAGAGGGGCATTCTTTTTTATTATTGAAAGTCATGAGACTATGGACAATTTTCAATTGCTCACGTAAGAGATCAACAAAACGGAAAATCTAAAAAACATAATCCATTTGAAACATGATTTGAAAAGCTGACGTTCTGGACATTCATAGCCTTCCAAATAAAGTACTGGCACAGCCCCATGCAAACACAGCTCAGCAGGATGTATAAACTGGCTTGTTTTCTGCACAACTTTCTTCTCTTGCTTTTCCCGGAAATCATGTGGATGCTGAGAATAGATGCATATTCTCCCCAGCTGATATCTAATTAATATTCTGAAATAAGATGGCCTCCCATTCACAAAACTCAGTTTTCTCCTTGTACCTTTCCGTATGCCCTGTCAATTTGTTTCTAAAATTTTTAGAGGGGAAATGGGAAGCTATTCACTTGGAGTGAGCAAATCAATCTCCTCCTTTCCTTCTCATTCCTAATAATTAGTCTATGAGTTCAAATCTGTCTTTAGGGTCAGAAGAAAGTGATGTTGTCAGTAAAGGAATTAAGTGGATACTGACAGAAAATCATTTGGAATTTGAGCTGTATTGATGTTGAGCTAATTTTCCTAAAACATTGCTCTCATCGTGTTAATTCTGTTCTCAAAATTCTTCAGTGGCTCACGTTTGCCATTTCAGTCCTTCACAACCTTTTTCCCATCATGTCAAGCATAGTAAATTTTACTGAGCACAGCGGCAAACTGACGAGCATTCTTGTAGCAGAAAGAGGCTGGTTCAGGGGCCCTCTCTGTGGTAGGCCCTACTCAGCTGCATCAAGTGAGGAGAGATCAATATATTGGAAAACTCTGGCATCCTGCACAAAATGAAAAATTCTTACTTTGGCTTTCAAGTTATTCCACCATTTGCCTGCCAAACTGACTATCAATCTTTTTCTTTTACTACTTCCTATATGACTCTTCTGTTTCAGCTATTTATTCATTCTATGCAAAATAATCATTGCACTTAAGGTCTCTATAACTTTTGCTTATGCCTTTTGATTTACATGGAAAACTCTCTCATTCTCCATAGTCATCAAAACCCTGACCATCATTCAAGACCCCAACCCACAACTCACCTCCTTCCTAAAACCATTTTTGACCATGTCAGAGAAAGCAGGTAGTATTCTCAGATGACTTTTGGGAATTTGGGAGGTCCTCCTACAGGATATGGGATCTGAGCAAAGCCTTGAAGGATGAGTAGGAATGGAGAGGTGACTAAGAGGGAGATGAGAAGGGCCTTTCAGATGGAGGGGATTGAATGCGGTCCAGGAGTTAGTAAATATCAGCCTTACCTGGAAAGATTTTGAGTTCTTAGGTCAGCAATAGGACAAGAAATCTGTATTCTTAGAAGGAAATTCAAGTGATTCTGATGTGTTAGCCACATTTGGGTGACACTTTTTGCAGTGGACTGGCATTGCCTGCCCAGCAAGCTTTCTCATACTTATTGTCCTGGTTGCAGCTCTGGTCCTCCTGGCCCAAGTACCTCATGTTCACAGGCACGGCTGGATGTGAGACACCAAGCTGGATTAATCAGAGTCTCTGGGTCTTTATATAGGGAGACTGGGAAAAAAGCTCTCTCTCTTTCCTTTAAAATACTATGCTGAAATGATATAAACCCAGAGGCTCACCATTTTTTTTGCTGAGCGGGAGGAAGTCTGTCTTCAGCAGAACAAGAAATAGCAATAGTTGGAGACAGAGCAGAGCCCCAACAAAAATTTTTTGAACCTTAAGATTAGGCTGTACCTGACCCAACCCCACCCAGATTTGTTCTCAGTTATTTGAGCCAATAAATGATCATTTTGTTGTTAAGTTAGCATGCCCTGGTCCGGAAGGATCCCACATGCCGCGGAGCGGCTAGGCCCGTGAGCCATGGCCACTGAGCCTGCGCGTCCGGAGCCTGTGTTCCGAAACGGGAGAGGCCCCAACAGTGAGAGGCCCGCGTACCGCAAAAAAAAAAAAAAAAAAAAAAAAAAAAAAAATACAGATCTGAACATGTCACAGCCTTGCCTCAAAAGTTCTTCAGGGCTCCCAGTGAGAGTGGCTTTCTGATCGCCCAGGCCGTGATGCTTGTTTTCTATGCAGTGAGTGTTAGACTATGGGATCACTGAAGAGAGGAACTGTGCCTTGTTTAACTTTGTTTATTTTTGTATACCCTATCCCTGTGATGTGCACAGTAAGGTCTCACTACATCCCGGCTGGATGATTGAATTAATTGTCAATAATACCCCATGCTTTCAGAAGCAAATGCAAATTCAGTCACAGACTACCTCTTACAAACAGTTTACTCCATAGGATTCAGCATGATTCCCCACAGTTTTTTGGATTGTTCTTATAAGCAGCTTGGATGGTTGCAGAATGCTTCTCAGTTCCCGGGTCTCCATATAAACATGCTTCTTCCAAAGCAAGCCCTTTTTCTTTCCCAGTTACCTCCTGACTCAGCTGAGCCTGTCGAAGAACCCCTGTAAGATTTCATTTCCTTGACTTAAGCTATAATTTTAGCCCAGCATATCATCATTCATCACCATCATTCATTGTTAAGATTGCGGCATGCTGCTTATCTGCATGTAGTCCTTCCCTGGGCAAGAAATAATGCATCATTAACACAGCTTTATTATCAGGCCCAAGTTTGGCAGACAGAGCAACATTAGAGGATAATTGGAAGGACAGGTGATTTGTTAGCAAAATGTTGCTTTTTGGCTAATGAATCATTCTGATTTTTGCCCTGACAGCTCAGTAACAAGCTTGAAGACTACTTTGCTTCAGACCATTAAACTTTGACAAACCAGATATTTCACTATAGCTAGAGCCAACGGTCTGTGGGGCTTATTGCAGTTATGAACCTTATATGCAATTTTTTAAAATCATTAGTTGAGACAAGGTGAGTCTGATATTGGAGGGGCTGATGACTGACAGTCTCCGTCGCTTTGTTGCACACAAGGCAAGAAACAGCTTCTGGGAGGACTAATCAGTCAGCTGAAGCTCTTTGCTGGGAAGATGTAGTAACAACAATAAAGGTTATTGCACTCAAACAACAAGCCCTGTTCGAGAAGGAAAAGACAAGGTTGTCCTTCTGACTTCTATTTTAGAGGTTGGAGGTCTTTTCACAAAGGAGAACTAGATAGAAGTACAGGGAACACACCAAATGGAGAGAAAAACAAGGCAGGTGTCCTATGGCTCGGGTTCTCTTCCTGTGCTTTATTGGACTGTTGGTGCATTCAAGATTATCATACTAAGTGAAGTAAGTCAGACAGAGAAAGACACATATCATATGATATCGCTTATCTGTGGAATCTAAACAATGATACAACTGAACTTATTTACTAAACAGAAACAGACTCAGACATAGAAAATAAATTTATGGTTACCAAAGGGAAATGGGGTGAGATAAATTAGGAGTATGGGGTTAACATATACACACTACTATATATAACATATACACCCTACTATATATAACATATACACACTACTATATATAAAATAGATAATTGGGCTTCCCTGGTGGCGCAGTGGTTGCGCGTCCGCCTGCCGATGCAGGGGAACCGGGTTCGCGCCCCGGTATGGGAGGATCCCACATGCCGCGGAGCGGCTGGGCCCGTGAGCCTTGGCCGCTGAGCCTGCGCGTCCGGAGCCTGTGCTCCGCAACGGGAGAGGCCACAACAGAGGAAGGCCCGCATGCCACACAAAAAAAAAGATAATTAACCAGGGCCTACTGTATAACAAAAGGAATGCTACTCAGTATTCTGCAATAACTTATATGGAAAAAGAATCTGAAAAAGAATAGATATATGTATATGTACAACTAAATCACTTAGCTGTACACCTAAAGCTAACACAACATTGTAAATCAACTCTACTCCAATATAAAATAGAAATTTTTAAAAAAGAATCTCATTGGAAGGTACCTGCCCTTTCTTCTTACTCCTCCCCACTATTCATAACAGTGATCTCAAAACCAGGTGGATAACATAAATTAGTGGGGCAGAAAGAAGTGGTAAAGACTATGGTAAAATTACAGTCAAATGACAGCACATCAGTGGGCCAGAGTGTGTCATTTGGTTTACAGACCAAAGTCCAGGTCCTCAGTCTGGAGCCCCTTTCAATCTGGCCTGCACCTCTCCAGCCTCCTCTTTTTATATTTCTTTTGAATCCTCATGCCCCAGTCTAACTTGGATGTTCTTCAAATGTTCCCCACATTTTCTTTTCTCTGTACCTTAGCTCTCCCAGGAACGGCCTCTCGTGCAATTCACTTCTACACGTTCAAATCCTACCCACTCGCTGGATCTTGGTTTCTTTACTCGTCAAATTGGGAAAAAGAGGTGGATTAAATCAAAGTTAAGACCCTTTCCCGTCTTCAGTTCTGTGAGTCTGTGGCATTTTCACCAGCTGCAGTTAGTATGTATATGATCTAGCTGCACTCTGGGGCCCTAACCCCATATCCCATTCTGCATCCCCTAGGTGGACACATTGCTGGGAGTCTTGCTGTCATCACAGATGCTGCCCATCTCTTAACTGACCTGACCAGTTTCCTGCTCAGTCTCTTCTCCTTGTGGCTGTCATCGAAACCCCCCTCCAAGCGGCTAACATTTGGATGGCACCGAGCAGGTACAGTTCATCAATTGAGCGCTGACACAGAGTAATGCTGCAGAGTCAAACCAAGGATAAAAGTGGAAGGGACAGTGCAAAGCCTTGTTTGAAAATCCCTTAGAGGCACATCTCTGGTTCACAGAGTGAAATAGATGTGTAGGTGGTAATGTGTGTCCTCAATGCTAATTCCGCTAACAGCCAGATTAATGGCGCTACCTCAACTCCAATGGGACAACAGGAACACATACATCACTTTAGCAGCCACCCCAGTCCAAGAATCTCGGTGTGTGGTAACAGCCATGATACTATTCATTAAATGACTCGGCATCTGGGAGAGAGGGTGGGGTGAAGCTTCTACCATTTTGCAAAGTAAAGCACAGAGAGCCCAAGAGAGTTGTAGAGATTGAACAACTTCTTATAGGGGGGTTGGGAATAGAATATGGACTTTCCTGCTCACACAGCATTTAGCCATTCAGTGAATGGCTCAGCTGGATATCTTGTTCAATCAGCCATCAACAACAACAAGAAAAGGAGAAGGAAGAGGAAGAAGAGGAAATGAAAGTTTATTTTTCCTCTTTCTTAGATCTGGTTCTTTGACGAGTGATGGCTTGCTCTTGTCTAGGAATGGGCCCAGGTATGATGAGGGTTTACTACCTAGGAAGCTTTTACTTTGGCTCATTTTTACAATCCACCCCCCCGCTCCAACACATACTGTCACTCCATTTCTCCTCCTCTGTATTATTCCTTATATCAGCTGGAGGAGCTACTGGCTGAATGTACAAATCATGTGTACAAAGAGTTACAATTCCATATTTTCACACCAGTTGAGAAAAATCAATGTGGAGGAGATCTGAGGGCAGAGCTTTGGGCAACATGCTAACACGGCCAGCCTTTACCAAAAGGTGCCAATAGCAGAGACCACAGCTTGTAGGCTGACAATTGTGGATTGTGGTTTTTCAAGTTTAGAATGATAGGAAGTTCTAATTTCATGTCAAACAACTTATCAACACAGGTGTTTTGGATTGCCTTTCCTTTAACACTGAGTGAGAGAGAGAGAGAGAGAGAGAGAGAGAGAGAGAGAGAGAGAGAGAGGTGAGGCAATAAACACCAATAAAAAGACTTGGTGACAATGTGATTTAAGATGCTTTTCAGTCCCTGAATAGGGCTACACTTGGAAAACATGTACCTTTGGCTGAGCACCCATCATTTATCTGCATAAATTTTTACATGTATTTCACCCTTTCCGATACCATTGGTCAAAGCTGCTTTGTAAACACAGGGAAGACTCAGAATTTAGATTGCTGCTTGAACTTTCTCATCCTGGTGATGGAAGTCCATGAGCATTGACACTGTAGAAGACCAGGACTGTTCAATAGGGCTTTCTGCTTCAAGGGAAATGTTGTATAATAGATAATACAATGTGGTCATGGAGCACTTTAGATGTGGCTAATTCTAGTGAAGAACTGGATTTTTAATTTTACTTATTTTAAATTTAAATAGCCACATGTGATTGATGGCTACCATATTAGGCAGCACCTCCATAGACATATAGGTGAAAATCAACTAGCACATGTTTGTTTACATCAAACATGTAAATTCATCGATAACTTTGTTTAGGAAGAAGCTAAGTACAAAAAGTGAGTTTATGTAAAGACAATGGTAATACATGCACCCCAATGTTCATAGCAACATTATTTACAATTTCCAAGATATGGAAGTAACCTAACTGCCCACCAACAGCTGAGGGGATAAAGATGTAGTATATATATACACATATATACATACGTATACATACACATACAATGGACTCCTACTCAGCCATAACAAGAATGAAATTTTGCCATTTGCAACAACATGGATGGACTTGGAGGGCATTATGCTAAGTGAAATAAGTCAGACAGAGAAAGACAAATACTATGTGATATCACTTATATGTGGAATCTAAAAATTACAACAAACTAGTAAATATAACAAAACAGAAGCAGACTCACAGATGTAGAGAACAAACTAGTGGTTACCAGTGGGGAGAAAGAAGCGGGGAGGGGCGTGATAGGGGTAGGGGATTAAGAGCTACAAGCTATTATATATAAAATAAATAAGCTACAAGGATATATTGTACAACACAAGGAATCTAGCCAATATTTTATAATAACTATAAGTGGAATATAACCTTTAAAAATTTTGAATCACTATCTCATACACCTGAAATTTACATAACATTGTACATCAACCACACCTCAATAAAAAAATAAAATAGAGTGTTAAGTGGCCAATGAGACAGGGGGCATGTGAATATGGTAAAAATCATGAAAGCGTATGTAAATGACTGAAGTCTGTGAAATAATATGTTACATTGCTCTGTTTTAAAAGGGGGAAGATCGGAATTATGAAATGTGCCTGACCACTGACTCACAGAATGTTTCTAGAGTCTTGTAGGCTTTTAGAACCTATTTACAAGGTTGAGTGAAAGATCAAGGTGAGGTGTAAGGAACTTCTAAGTGAGCAAACATACTTCCCTTAGAGGGAAGCTTGAACACTATCTTATCTTTAAATGTTCATGTAAATGTCTCCATTCTGACACTTCTTTTCCTTACTCTTGCTTGTAAAATGCAGTTAGAGTGTTGATATACCTTGGAGTTTGCCTCTGTGTTTATAATATGTTGGGTTGGCATATGAAACTCATTTTCATTAAGTCTCTGAAGGCTTCCCTTTTTACTATTTTACAGTGCTGGCAAGTTGTAAATGTTTTATGGCAAAATTAAGAGTTTCTAAACACATTTTACTCTTTGTGTCCCATTATTTCATCTCCTAATAAGTTTCAATCATTTTAGCACCTGTTTAAATTAAAATCCCTCAGGAAAACAGCAAGGGCAGGCAGCCGTTAATATGATTTAAAAATTTGCTGAAAATTACTTAGTAATATGGAGCATAGTGAACTCAGACATGTTTTATGCATACAACATTAAAGTGTCTCATCTTAGTGCTAAAATCCATCCACACTTTTGCTTTGCGAATCACCGAGTGAGCTAGCGTGAAGCCTCTCTTTTTTTGGGGGCGGGATGGAGCATTAATATCTTATGACTCTTGGGGAGGTTAAGGTGATTCACAAATTCTTTGTGTATGCGTGTCTGTGTGCTTGAATCCCTAGAGATCCTTGGTGCCCTGCTGTCCATCCTATGTGTCTGGGCGGTGACTGGTGTGTTGGTGTACCTAGCGTGTGAACGCCTGCTGTACTCCAATTACCAGATCCAGGCGACCGTGATGACCATTGTTTCGAGCTGTGCGGTGGCAGCGAACATTATGTAAGTCACCCCACACACTGCCCATGAAGCTTGTCTGGACATAGATTTGTGGGTTTGTTGTTGTTGTTATTATTTGGTTTTAATTCCCACACTTGTGAGGATGGTAGAGACCTGACAGAGTGTTCAAATGGCTCTAAGACTGAAAACAGGGCTGGTTGTGCTAGTTTAAGTTACAGTGTGTTTTAATATTGACTTCTAATAGCTACCATTTTGAATGCTTCCTATGTGTCAGAGACTGCGCTGAGATCTTTTGATCTATTTACACTATCGAGCTCAATGTTCACAACACTCATACCATACAGATTAGGAAATTGAAGCTCAGTGAGGTTAAATAAACTGCCAATGAGGCAGTGCAGAACAGGATTTGAAAATAGACCCACCAAACCCAGAATTGAGCTTCTAGCCATTCCACTCTCTCACCCAAATTGATGGTTCCATGTGGGATGTGACTTACTCCTATTCTTTTTGTTACATGAACACATTATGAGTTCCCAGAGACCTGGGTTGGAAGAGATCATAAATTTTATTTACTTCAGTCCCCTTTCTACTTTTGAATTCTCTTTTGCAATATCCCCATAAAGTGGTCATTAGTTTCATATATTTTAACAGAATAACAGGGAATTTATTTCTCTCAAAAGCAGTCTATCTTATCTTTGCGTCATTATGATTGCATGAAAACTCTTAAGCTGTGCTAGCTAAACTCTCTCTTTAGTTTCCATCTCTTGGTCCATTCTCTCATCCAGGCAGTCTTAAATCATTCTTAGAGGAAATGTGATCATGCCCTGCTGGACATGTGACCATTGCCATACTGGTCTGGTCTTCCAAATGAACTCTTTGATTGCTCATGACAATGCGGAGTTGAAGCCAGGGCTTTGATCCTTTTTGGTTGATTTGATCTTTCCTATTTGATAGTCTGATTTTGGGCAACCTTACTTAAAACTCTGTCTATCTATACATCCATCCATCCATCCATCCATCCATCTACCTACCTATCATCTGTGGTGGACACAATAACGGCCCCTCAAAGATTTCCACATTCTAATCCTTGGAACCTCTGAATATGTCAACTTACATGGTAAGAGGAACTTTGCAAATGTGGTTAAGGATGGCTCTTGAGAAGGGGAGACTATCCTGAATTATCCAGATAAGCCCAATGTAACCACAAAAGTCCTTCTAAGAGGGAAGTATGAGGTCAGAGGGGAGAGAAGATGCTGCATTGCCGGCTTTGAAGATGGAGGAACCGGCCTGGAGCCAAGGAATGTAAGTGACCTCTAGAAGCTGGAAAAGGTAAGAAAATGAATTCTCCCCTAGAGCCTCCAAAAGGAATGCAGTCCTGCACACTCATTTTAGACTTCTGACTTCCAGAACTATAAGATAATAAATTTATGTTGTTCTAAGCCACAAAGGCTTTGTGGTAATTTGTTACAGCAGCAATAGAAAACCATCTATGTATCACCTGTCTGTCTATCTTGCGATGTAACATGATACATTCAATGAGGTAGGTTCACGAATGGAAGTTGAAGACAACAGTGACGAAGAATGGCATTTTAAACAGCGTTTTTTTGTTTTTGTTTTTTGAGAGCGGGCACAAAGGAATCCCTGGAATTAGAGGGTAGTCTGAGCGAGTGTACTTTGAATAAGTTCCTCCAGGCACTTTCATGTCCTTAGCTTGTACCTGCCTCAGCTCCTCATCCCTTAGTTTGGGACCCGTTGCTCAAAATCTCTAAGCTAAACAATAAGAAGAGTGGTATCTGATCTGCTGTCACTGACTAGATCACTATTTCTACCCAGTTAACTTGAAAATGTGTTTCATATTGGCACTGGGAGGAAGAGTATGGGAAGATCAATGCAAATCTATCACTACTAGGAGACAAATAAGCCAGACCACATGGCCTGCTGACTGGGAGTCAATATCATCATCTTTGCATAAGAGGAACAATATGCCCCCGAGGCAGCAGGAACAATAAAAATGTTAATCATTTCCCGAGTCACATGTCACATAGGTTGTGTGTATGCTGCATACAGATGAAGAATGCACCCAGTTAACTACCACATAAATCTGGCACCTTGATGATCGAGTGTGACTTTCTAAATAGATACCATCCAAATTTTCTTTTTGCTGCAACTGCTTTCGAACTTCGACCCTAATATTGCATGTGCTTTTCATACTTACAAAGACCAGGGAATTGAAGTGCAATGACTTCCCTGTGCAAGCAGGCAGTTACTTATGGATAAGGGTACTGAGTGAGTAAAATGTTTACTCCCAGAACTGGGATTACGGGTTTCAAGTTCTGCTAGATGCTGCATTGTCTGACCACAGAGATATCAGAACCATAATTTGGGAATAAATCTATTTCTTGGGAGCCCCAATTCAAGGTAGAAAGTTCTAACAGAAGTTGCTAAGGGATTCTCGATGAAGATTATTGACAGCGCCTTAAGGCTAAGTTTTTCTCTGCCTGCAACATTTCCTAGCCTATTTAACTCTAGTATAACCTTTCAAATCCAACTCAATTGCCTTATCTGTCTAACTAAATCAGAGTCCCCTGTTGTACTATCTGTAGCACCAGTTCTTAATAGACTTAGTATAATTAGAATTTTCCATTTATGTGTGTCTTTCTAAAATCTCTGCCATCTCCATCATACTTAAAGCTACAATGGGGGAGGGACTACGTCTATTTTCACCTTTATGCCCCAAGCATTTAATAGTGCCTGGCATATAAGAATCCCTAAGTAAGTTTTTTTTTTCATATAAAATGAGTAAAAGAATGAATAACAATGTGATGAGCATACATGGCAGACCTAGAAAGAAAGTCTATTAACTGCCAGGCATGTTAGGTTGTCTGAAGAACTTTAAATGGTAACTCCTCATTGAGGATGAATTTCTGCCCAAACACTGGCAATCTAAAAACTGTAAATTATGTAATGTTCACATCTTGGTGGATAGCAGTCTCTCCGCTTTGTGATGATGGCCTGAGATTTAACAGACACTTTACCTGCAAATAGACTGGGATACATGGTACTGAAAAATTATTTTTTTAAACCTTTGTTCCAAAATGTACAGAAAGCGTTTCTAGGCAAAACATAAGAGATATTACTCCTAAAGTTGTGGATAAATAGAATCAGGTACATAATTTATAGGGCCCACTATTAGTCTCTTTGACTTGGATTGGAGCTGTTAAATTTTGCAATGTTATACATAACATTTATATACATTATAATACATTAATATATTTCAGTCTCTTGATAAATAGCTACATATACATAAACACAGTACTCTCATCATTGGCCGTTAGGGAATTATTCAAATTTCCAATTCTCATGGAAATGAACAAAATTAAGTAAAATAAAAGATTAAAAAATCCAACTTTGATGAAATTCACTACTTATTTTGTTTTATTGTTTTCTGCTGCTTTTTTGCATTTGAAACCAGCACATTTAATTAAGCTCCCACCAAAGCTCAATTTTAAGCCTAGCTCAGTGTCTGACATTCAGGAGACCCTCAATAAATGATATTTCCCCTCTTCATTGTCAAATACTTGGCATTTACCTAAGAGGTGATGGTTTCCAGTTTTAAAATGAAACAGAGTGGCATTAATTATATGGAAAAGAAAACTAAGGTGAATCTTCATTGTCTATGCTTGTGTGAAATTTTTTAAATTCCATGATACCCTTGTGTTCAAAATTAGTTCAAAATAGTCCACTATAAAGCATTAATGTTTCAACTCTTCGCCATTTTGGGTAATACATGCTGTCGTCAGCTCCCCAATTGGGCTGCATAGATTTTTAAGGGTTAATCTCGTGGGCCAAGGACATTGTTTTTTCTTCCAGACTAAGTGTGATTTTGCACCAGAGACACCCTGGCCACAATCACAAAGAAGTGCAAGCTAATGCCAGTGTCAGAGCTGCTTTTGTACATGCCCTTGGAGATCTATTTCAGAGCATCAGTGTGTTAACCAGTGCACTTATTATCTACTTTAAGGTGAGTATGTTTGAGTTTACTCACTGTCTTGTAGTGATTTTATAGATTAGGTGGTACAGAAGCTCACCCTCCATTATTAACTTAAATGAGGGTGGACAGCTGGTTTGCCTACACAAACTACTTTACTAGGTTTAAACAAAGAAACTTTCAAAGCTTGAAACCTTAGACTTTCCAAATTCCTAAGAGCTATGTCTTTAACTGTAGGGCTGCCAGCCTTTCAAGAAAGTAGTTCCTTCTGTTCTGAGGTTAAGATGGATTGCAATGGAACCATGAATAACTTAGGGTTCTTGTGTTGTAATCAACAGAAAAGATCTGTAGCTCACTTAAGCAAAAAGTAGACTCATTGGCTGAAATTTATTGGATGTACTCCTCTACAGAAATCAAGGTAGAATAAAGAGCAACTTTTGGTATCTAGATTTCAGAAACTATCCAACTTCTGTCCTAGGCACCATGCTGAAATGAATGTGACTCAACTAATTTCTTTCCTGTTCTTGTCACTCTGCTGAAGATTCATATTTCTGGGAAATGGAGCCCAACTGACATAGGTTGGGTCTTGTATCTGCTGTTTGGCTGGGGAGGGTAGAGCACCTGATTGACTCTCCCACCATGGGAGACAGGTAACCTATTTCCAAAAAGTCAGGGTGTCAATTGAAACTTGGAATAGATCCTGAGTGGGCCTCTGACCCCAAACAAATATTCACTACCAATCTCTATTCGGTAATACCAAGAACCAACAGAGTTGGGTAAGCGTGGAGGTAGGAGGGTAATGGAGGAGAGGAGCGTATAGCTCTGTCTGTTCGCATCACAACTGCCCAGTCAGCAAGGACTCTATTATTTTTACTGGAAAATGAAAACATGTAAATAAAAATTACAAAGACATGTCTGAATTCAATTGAGCAAATCCTCACTAAAAGCTTTAAGTTTAAGACAAAATTGTTCAAAATTGTAGGGTGAGTGAAGTTGCAGAGTACTCTTACCAAGGTTATTCTTGCCGGGTTTCTTAGAAGTAATGAGGCACACATTTTTCTGTGGCACAAAACTTCATCAAGGGCAGAACAGCAGGTGTTTTCCCCTGAGGCCAAGGGCTCCGGTGGTGAGAGGACATGAGAATGAGGCCTCAGTACATATTCTTTGGACTGTATCAAAGATGCCTGCCTTGAGTATGTCATATTTAAGAGGGAAAGAAGTAAACTAACCCAGTCTGCCAAGACCAAGCTCTGGCTATACCTTGGTTACATGCAACCTCTGAACAAATGATATCCTTTCTTTTCATCATAATTAAGGCTGAAAAGTGTGCATATTTTCATCACATTCTCTGTACTTCTATTAATTTGAGAGAAGTTAAATCAGGCCTTTTGAGAGAGCACTCAAGGATATCTCTCTTTTTACTTCTTAAATTGTGGGGAGAGCATGTCCTATGGTCTCCCTTTCTTGAGTCACTGAGAGTTGAAAGCTTAGAAGAAGGACTGAGTCTTCAGGAAGTCTTGCCTCTGAGTCGGATGTTCAGTGTCAGGAGGGTGACTGGGTGACAGGGAGGGAGCCAAGCGTGAAGGTTTACCTATTTTATCAATCAGACTTTCCGCATGGGAGGCCTGGATTCAATTAACTGAAATCCCCATATTTTCTAGCCAGACTATAAAATGGCTGACCCGATCTGCACATTTGTCTTTTCCATCCTGGTTCTGGCCAGCACCATCACTATCTTAAAGGACTTCTCCATCTTACTCATGGAAGGTAGGAATGATTTTCTTATTATTCCCAGCATCCGTGTTTTCTCTTCCTTATAATCACAAAAGGGAATGGCCTCAAGGCATGCTCACTGTGAGTTTGCATTATAGGGAAAATGTAAACTTACAAGAAATTTTTGTGACAAAAATTATGATTTTTATTCAAATGGGAATACATAAATAAAAAGGATTGGCTTCTGTTTTCTTCAGCAACTGTTAAATGATATGGAATAGTATAAAAACAATACGTACAAACACTAGAATGAGTGATTCAGTGAGGGAGATACAGCAAAAATATAAATTTATCCCTAAATATGTGGCAAATACCTAAGAAAAATTGAATAAATCTATCCCTCAGGCAGCATTATAGCTACTATGAAGGACTTGCCTAAAATGCTCATTAGACTAGGCCAGCAGTTCTCAGACAGTGGCATCAGAACCACTTGGAGGGTCTGTTAAAACACAGACTGCTGGGCCCACCCAACAGTTCCTGAGACAGTAGGCCTGGGGTGAGGCCTGAGAATCTGAATTTTAACAAGATGTTGCCGCTGCTGGGCGGAGGCCCGTATTTTGAGAACCACCGGACTAGTCTCTTCACACCCCTGAAAGGGTTCTTCCATGAGGGCACTTGGAGCGGCACTTAGAAAATTCAATCACAACCAGAGGTTTGCATCTTATCAAACATTCAGATGATCAAAAATAGCCATACGTCGGCTGAGCTTCTCTTTCCTGTCCAGCACATTTTGACCGAAGGTAGACACAGTCTCAGAGTATAGCTGCCTTCACGACAGCTCACCATTCCCTAGCTTAGCATTCACTGCCCAGTACACGTTTAAAGGTTTTATTCTCAGAGGGCATGATAATCGTTGGTAGGTGATAATGTTGATTGACCACAGTGAAACAGAAAACGGAGTCAAACATCACTGAGTAACAAGTGAATGTCCTCGCTCAGAAGGAGACAATATTTGGTTTGTCAAGTAACAGATGCATCCATTTCCTTTTCTGAGGGCCAAGTGCTGAGCTGCAGCTGTTACTGCTGTTACGGAACTTACTGACTTGAAGGTGGAGAAAAGACAGATGTGTGTACAATGTGAGATGACTATATTCCACTTTATCTCTCAGTACAGACCTTCTCTCATGATTATCATTTTTTTATTTAAGCAAAAATGTAGCTAATTATTGAAACTGGCAGGTAACTCCTATCTGGAAGATGCTTAATTTTTAAATTAGGTTTTCAAATTAGGTTAGCATAAAATAATACTTGTACTTGGTAAAATTTTTTTAAAAAGATGGAAAGGTATAAAATGATAAGAAAAAGTCTCTCCATTTTTCCACCTTTGAATTCTCAGTCCCATTATTCAGGAGTAACACCTACTAATAAGTTGTCATATATCTTTCCAAAAATATCTATGCATTTACACATATATGTACATGTAATATACATACATACATGTGTGTATATATATATAGTGCGTGTGTATATGTCTTTTTTATACAAACTGGGATTACCTACATATTTTGTTCTGCACCTTGCTTTTTTCAACTGGAGATCTTTCCATATTAGTACATACATAAGATACACCTCATTCTTTTTCATGGATACAAAGTATTCTATTCTACTGTAAGCATGTATCGCAATACCTGCTTATTGACAGACATTACAAATAATGCTGCAATTATATTTTTAGCACTTGTATATCTGTGGAATAATTCCTAGAAGTGTATTGCTGTTTCAGAAGTTACGTGCATTTAAAATTTTGATAGATACTGCCCTTTCTACCAAAGATACCATATCAATTTCTTTCTTACCAACAGCATATGAGAGTGTGCTCATTTCCGCACATCCTCACCATCACTGGATATTGTCAAACTGTTGATTCTCTTCTAATCTGATAGGTGAATATTATCTTATTGATTCCATACACAAGTCTTTAATTATGAAGAATACTGAGTGATTTTTCATATACTTATTAGCCTGGGTAATTATTTTTTTGAAAACGAATCTGGGTATTTTCCTGGATGCATTAATATTTTTGCAGGCTCTCCCCCAGAAACAAAAAGCTTTCTAAGGTGTGATGAAACATTGAGGCCAATGGGAACATATCCTTTTGCTTGTCAATATTATTTCATAGAGTAAAATAAGTAACAGTGGACTTGCATTCTTCATAAAAGTCAAGTGATAAAGGAGGCAAGAGAAAAAGAGGTATAGTGTGATCATGACTTCATCTCAAGGGTCCTAGATGAATGACAGCAGGTCTTCAAAGGGTCAAATGAAACTCTCCAGAGATGACACATTGGGCATAATAGTCAACTCTGGGTTACAGTACATGGAGTCGAGCATTTGCATGACACTCCACGCCCAGAGCACATACCTTAGAATCTGACATCCCACTTACCTATGTGGCCTTAGCAATTCTTCTTAACCTCTCTGATTCCCACTTTCTTCTCCAGTCAAACAGGAGTTGTAACGCTCATTAACTAGCTCTTAAGGTTCTTATAACTATTAAATAAAATAATCACTGTAAATAAAGTGCTCAATACAAACCTTGACATGTAGCTTCTCAATAAAGATGTTATTATGATGATGTTGTAACATTTTCACCCATGACTCCATGCACATTCTACGGCTAATCTCAGACAAGAACTTCTTTGTTTCTAGTACCCTGAGCTTTGTGCAGCTCACAGAGTAAAAAACCACGTTGACAAGTTCTATGAAATATGAAGTGGGACTAAACTAAACCCAAACTGTAGTGAATTTTAAGTTAGCCTCAAGGAGGAAATCCCCATGAGCAAGGTTCTTAAATGCTGAAAAAGGAGAGTTAAGGATTCCCTATTCCTTTTAAGTAAGTGGTTCTCTACTAGCTGCTCATTAGAGTCATCTGGGAAGCTTTTAAAAAATACTTATACCCAGGCCCTAGACCCAGAGATTTTGATTTAATAGGGGCTGGCTGTGATGTTTTTCAACATGCAGCCAAGCTTGAGAACCACTACAAGGTAGAGCTGCCCAGTAGCTGGTAAATATTAGTGTAATGGTCCTCTACCTTGACTCAGAATCACCAAATGAGCTAAGCAAACACTGATGCTGTGTCTTATCCCCAGAGAATGACTTAATTGGTCTTGGGTGTAACCCAACAAATCATTTTAGAAATTTCTAAATTTCTTGATCATTTTAGAAATCATCAGGATTTCTAAAATCCCCGGTGACACTAATGTGCATCCAAGGTCAAGAACCACTATGAAAGCATATAGATTTCAGAGCCTCATCCATAGAAATTTTCTTCAGGAGCATTTTAATGGAGCCAAGGCATATTTATTTTTAACAAACACACCAGGTGTTTGTGATGTATGTATACAATTGAAGTGGAAGCTAAAAAGTGTTTATCCTTCGAAATCTCTTCTACAGCATCCTCTTTGGATCACCTTTAGTAGACAAGGATTTCCTACTGTATCAAATGGCTTTACCACATTTGTACTAGTTGAGTTGATTTTTTTTTTTAATTCTTATATCAAACGGATGTCTTCCATGATGTTAACCAACCACTGACTCAGGCCCTTACACTTTCATATCCTGTCATCTTCTATGTGACGATCCTTGCAATGTTTGAAAACAGTGATCCTACTTCCCTTAGCCCTCTTATCTCGAGGCTAGAGACACCCCAGTTCCTTCAGCCGCAAAGAATAGCTGATTGGCTGCCAGACTTCCCACCTTCCTGTGTGTCCCACACTGTTCCTTTAGAAACAAGGATGAAAGTCAAACTACTACGTTCTGTGGCCCAAATATTAAACCCTAAGATACCTAAAATAATAGAAATTCTACAGACTGAATAATGAGATGGTATTACATTAGGATGCCCTCTTAACACCGTTCACTAAGTGACCTGTTGGATAACTAACATTTGTATGGCAGTAGAGTTTACAAAGGACAGATATTTTCTGAGATATTTTCAGAGTCCCCAAAGGACTCTGTTAACTACATATTGTTCTTATCATCCCTATTTTACTACAAATGTTCTAAGGATTAGACGAGTTCCAAGAGTTGGGTAAATTCACAATAGTTGTAGTCAGAATGCCAACCCGCGATAACTTGATACCAAATCCCATGTGATTTCCTTTTGCTTTCCAGATAATTTCAAAGATAACTGGGTAAACCATACACTCTGAAAATGAAGGGTGATGACTGTTGTTGATGATTGCCTAGTAAAATCCCCAAATATTCTTTGTGAACCTGTGCTTGATGGTAAAACCTCTGAAATAGGTGAATCTGCTTTGTAAATATTTGAAATAAGAAACCATAAATGGAGAGGGCAAGTTAATATTTTACGAAGGACTCTGCATCCTCGATTGGCCATTGCACTGAGCTGTATTTAGTGAAATAACAACAGCCTCCCACTCTGTCCTCTTGGCAGGTGTGCCAAAGAACCTGAGTTACAATGGTGTGAAAGAGCTCATTTTAGCGGTGGATGGGGTGGTGTCTGTGCACAGCTTGCACGTCTGGTCGCTAACAATGAACCAAGTGATTCTCTCAGCTCACGTTACTGCAGGTCAGTGAGTTTTGTAAACACCCTGGACAAAATCCAGTCCTTGTCCCGTAAAGTCCGTAGTTTCCCTCCTTTTGGTAGAGGAGCCCTTAGTGTCTGTTGCCCCTGCCAAAACAACTGTAAAGTGTTGTGTGCGACCAAAAGGGCCTTTGAAAATCATCCCCCGTGCCAGCGTCGTCATGGCAACAGTGATACTTATGACACCCTGGAGGCCGATTGCAGAGGGTCAGAGGGTAGAACAAAAGGCTACAATGCCACCCAAACTTCAAGGCCTTAAACTCTGTTTGACTTGATGTCCTATCGGTTAAATAAGAGGAAGAATTTAAGAAGAAATCTTCATTGAGTATCTTTGGTGTGTAAGATGCTTTGCCTATCACCAAAGAGAGAAAGATGGTCCCATTCTTAAGGTTCTAAAAAGTTAAAAGATATTCTAGTCAGAATTAATGCTGGCTCCTTTACTGAATGGTTAGAAATTCTGTAACCATGTGAGATAACTCTTAGGATTTGGGGTTTATCCTAAAAACTACTTTTTCAAGTAGAAGGTGATTTTGTTCGTGATACATCCTAGGGCCGAGAAAATGGGCACTGCCTCGGGAGACAGCTCAGGCTAAGGATGACATATTAGGCTGCTAAGAAATAACTCATGAAGTTACTTAGAGGCAGGGAACAGGAAGAGTCATTTGAGGACTGTGCTTTCTCAGACATCCTCATCTTTTCTGAGAAGCATGGATCTGGCTGCAGGGAATTTACAGCCTCTACTACACCAATATTTCACTCCAAATGGAAGAATCTAGTAAACAATCAGGTTACTACGGAGGGAACTTTACAGCCTCCTGATACCTTTTGGGACAAGAGAAAAGATGGCAGTGAGGTTTGCTGCTCTAAATGCTTCCTGGCTCTTGTCACTATCCTCGATATAAATTGTGATCAGCTATAAGGGTGGCAACCCAGGGAACTGGTGAGCAGGGCTGTATAAGAAATAATAGTTTTGACTTGGCTTTTTCATGGCTTATCTCCACTTTCATACTCAGCTCTTAGGAGTGCCAGACTCCAGAGAGGCTGTGGGCGAGAAGAGTTCCCGTAGTGACGGGGTGCTTTGCAGCACTAGGATGTCCCCTGTCTTGTCTGTGTGAATGTCGCTGGTTGTCAGAGCCATCATGGCTCCTTCTGAGTGCACTGCCCGTGCCCCACCCCACCAGCTCAAAAACAAAAGCTGGAGATGAGACGTCGCCCTTGTGTGTGCAATCAGTGCCAATCTCACTGTGGTTCTTTATCAACAGCAGCCAGCCGGGACAGCCAGGTGGTTCGGAGAGAAATTGCGAAAGCCCTCAGCAATAGCTTTCCTGTGTACTCACTCACCATTCAGATGGAACCTCTAGCCGACCAAGACCCCGACTGCCTTTTCTGTGAAGATCCCCGGGACTAGCTCAGTCGCACTGCCAGCTCCCCAAGTTTGACAGGCCACTACGTGCTGCTCTGCAGTTTCTAAGAAACCAAAGGAAGAAGTTTGAGAAATTCATGATACAGTTCAATGCACATTTTATCCTTCTTTATTTAGCTCCATCCACCATGAATGAAAATGCGTTTAGATTCATCAGTCCATTGGATTATCAACCCATCAGTAGCTGTGTTCAATTCCAGGAATGTGTGTATAGATTATTCCTGACTGGGGCTGAAATAACAGCTGTTTGTAACCACAGGTGATAAAAAGTTCACCTCCCTTCAATAACGCATCCCGAGGCTGAGTGGGTAACGCTGAACTCACGAACATCTTATCAGGAATCAGTGGAAAGGAAAGAGTCACAGTTTTTTTCCAAAACACGAAAAGCAAAAATGACAGGAGCCAACTCAGGGGTAAAAGAGAATTTCGAGGTCTAATACTCCCTTAGAGCTTGACTTTCCCCCTAAGCTGTAATATAATTGGGGGCATTATCTTTCTACTCCTTATCAATATCACTATTCACTAAATGGGATAGAATTCCCTCTCTTTATCTTGCTTGCACACTATGTTGTGATATGTCTGAAACTGCTGAATTATATTTTACTTCCTTGTATAAAAGGCACCTGTACAAATGAAAAATGATGAAACTGCTGCTTTTTGAGTGTTTTCATATGGTGTGGCCTAGTAATAAAAGAAAACGAGGAGGCACAGAGAGGCAGAGTATTTACCCCAAGTCACATGGAAAATAATTTAGTCAAAGAATTAAGATAAGAGCTCCCAGGTCTTGAATAATATTTATGGAGCATCAATTATTGTCCTAGTTGGCTCTTATCTTATACTGGGCTCTTTAGATATGTCCTCTTATTTCATTCTAATGATAACTTTAAAAAGTTCAAATTAATACCATCATTGTATAGATATGGGTGTAAACGTTAAGTAAAGTAACCAATGTCATTTATTCATTCATTTAAAATACTTTTTGGGGGGCCTCCCTGGTGGTGCAGTGGTTGAGAGTCTGCCTGCCGAGTCAGGGGTCGAGGGTTCGTGCCCCGGTCCGGGAAGATCCCACATGACGCGGAGCGGCTGGGCCCGTGAGCCATGGCCACTGAGCCTGCGCGTCCGGAGCCTGTGCTCCGCAACGGGAGAGGCCAGAACAGTGGGAGGCCTACTTTTTGATGCAGGCTATGGGCTGAGCATTGGTTAACCAAGATGACATGGCCTTTGCCCTCATAGAATTCTTTCCCCTATGTGGGGAGGCGGGCATTATACTAATAAACACCACCAAGAATATACTACAAATAGCAGCAAGTGATATGAAAGAAGAGGCTGATTGAGATTGGGGGAGGTCAATGGAGGGCCGCTCTGAAGAAATGGCATCCAAGTTGAGACTTGAACGAAAAGACAGTTGATAGCCAAATGCCTTGCAGAGGGAAGCACATTCTAGAAGAAGCCAGAGAATGAGTGGACAGCCTGAAGAAAGAACTGGGTGCATTTGAGGAATTGAGGAAGGTCCCTGTGGCTGGAGCGTACTAAGTGAAGGATGAGTTAAAGAATATGAAGGACCAGAGCAGGAGGAATAAGCAAGTCCAAGTTAGAAAGTAGCTGAAACCAGATCTAATTTGGCCAAAATCCCATCTACACTTTGTCTTTGAACGCTTTTTTGGCTGTTTCTTTTTGACCAAGTAATCTGCATTGACAATCAACCATTATTTCAGAAGTGCCTGCTAAAGACGAGCCTACATTCCTCCAAGAATGGGATAAATAAATTGCTGAGTTTAAAAGTAAAGGCATGACAGTGCTTCTGTAATGTACCCTGTCTTAGGTAGCACTAAATTCGTATCTTGTCTACACAAAAGTCTGGCGAAAGAAAGAGGAAACCTAAACTAATGGAAGTGGTTGTAGGCTGACCTACCAAAAGACCTTGCCCCCAGCGACCCTGAATTATACCAGTGACAATGGGGACATGAAAGGGAGGGAGGAGTGACATGGTGGAAACAGGGGACTCTGTGGTGGAGGAATGAACGTGAGAGGGAATTAGAAACTCCGGTGTGGGACTTTCCTGGTGGCGCAGTGGTTGAGAGTGCGCCTGCCGATGCAGGGGACACGGGTTCGTGCCCCGGTCCGGGAAGATCCCACGTGCCGCGGATCGGCTGGGCCCGTGAGCCATGGCCGCTGAGCCTGCGCGTCCGGAGCCTGTGCTCCGCAACGGGAGAGGCCACAGCGGTGAGAGGCCCGTGTACCGCAAAAAAACCCACAAAAAACAAAAGAAAAAAAAAAAAGAAACCCCGGTGTGAGTCCCTTTCTGCTGCCTTCCAGATCTGTGACCTCCTTCAGGGGCTACTCCATTTCTCTGAGCTTTAGATTCTTCATCTGAAAATGGGGATTATATTTTCATCAATGGGTTTCTGTCAGAATTACATGGGATAATTTCTGTTAGAATTACATGGGATAATGTAAAGAACAAGGTTCTTGGGACTTCCCTGGTGGTCCAGTGGTTAAGACTCCGAGCTCCCAATGCAGGGGGCCTGGGTTCAATCCCTGGTCAGGGAACTAGATCCCGCGTGCCGCAACTAAGAAGCCTGCATGCCGCAACTAAAAGATCCCATGTGCCGCAACTAAGACCCAGTGCAGCCAAATAAATAAATAAATATTAAAAAAAGAACAAGGTTCTTTGTGTGGTAAAAAGTGAGTGCTCCATAGATATTCTTTCCAATCCAGGGTTTCTCAACCTTGGCATTATTGATATTTGGGGCTGGATCAACTCTTTGTTGTGGACGAACTGTTCCAACACAACAGCAGAAAGTTGTTTCTGCACATCATAGGATGTTTAGCAGCATCCCTGGGCTCTACCCACTAGCTACTACTAGCACTCTCCCACACACACACACACACACACACACACACACACACACACACACTTATAGACTAAAAGGGAAAATATAGCAGTTGAGTGGGGCATAGAGGTCTTGGCACGCAGGATGGCTGCCTTTTGACCAGAAGCCAATGGGATAAGAGGAAGTAATTTGAGACTGCTCCTTACATTCCAGGTCCACTTCTGTTCACTTTCCAGATCCTCCAACAAGGGGAGAGGAGTATTTAACATGATTTGTCTGAGACTAGGACGTTCTCTGGGCTGTGGTTTTCTCCTAGACAGGGTTACTGTGTCTTATAGCCAGGGACACATGATCTCATTTTTTCTCTCCTTGCCTCATGGTAAATAAACCCAGGCACGGTGTGTCTCCTTGGTCCAGGCCAGGCATACTTCTCTTCTTTTCTTTTCCAACTCCCCTGAGCAGAGAGCTGAGTGGGTAAGTTAGGCCAAGGCCTTTTGTGCAGATCTGGCCATCCATCTTTCCTTCCCACCCCGTCTTTGCACAGGGGGAACTGAATGTGCTGGTCTCAAGATTTAGATTTAAGTAGTAGGAAGGAAACGGAAGGCTCACTTCAGCCTCCAGCTGGAGCACTGTGTTCTGAATGTGGAAACATTTCACGGGGTTATTGGATCTTGCCTCAGATATTAAGGACGTACTATTTTGATTTGTATTCTGCTATTATTCTTTGCGTGGCTCTCACCTGTGGAGAGTAAAACAAAGATGTGCAGGCCTCAGTGGGTCTGGTTTGGAACCTGAACTTCTGTATTTTTTAACATACCCGGAGATGATTCTAAAGAACAGCCAAAGTCTAGAAGAACCTCAGCCAAAGGAGATCATTAAGTGGGGGATTCAGACACATACCCAGATACCTATAATAATTTCTTAAGTTGCAGCCATGTGGACGGGGTGCGAAGGGAGCATAGAGTCGTGGGGATTGCAGTGTGGACATGGCCGTGGAGACTTCATGCCATTGAGCTGACAGCCATGCTAGACTTTGAATTACATATGGAGGTCCTCCAGGCAGATGAATAAAAGGGCATTTGAGACAAAGGGAAGACTGTGTGTAAGTCATGCTTGTGTTTTTCTGCTGGTTTTTAATTTGAAAAGCAGAATATATGTGGCAAAGAAAACAATCAACTCTGTGATGTTTAAAACGATGTAATTTTTGCTACTTTGTCATTATTATTGAGGAGAACAGGAGTTCTGCCTTTGATGAATTTTATGTCATTGTCAGCATCTAGCAGGGTGCTGGAAACCTAGCAGGCATTAATAATTGCTGAGGCAATGACTCTGGGGCTATATGTGGGCCTTGTCATTATTTTTCATTTACATTTGTATTTTTCTGAAACTTTGAGGGCCAAGAAAACATTGACTTTGACTGAGGAGGTCACATCTGTGCCATCTCTGCAAATCAATCAGCACCGCTGAAAGAGCTACTTAGCATTCTGCTGACGGCTCGCCCTCCTCAGTGGAGACGAACAGACATGTCCCACACCTCAGGAAGCGCGCTTAGGCAACCAGAATGAGGGGCACTCAGGTTCCTAGTGGCTCCTGCCTCAGTTGGTTCTCGGAACA
This sequence comes from Physeter macrocephalus, assembly GCF_002837175.3. Classification (NCBI taxonomy): domain Eukaryota; kingdom Metazoa; phylum Chordata; class Mammalia; order Artiodactyla; family Physeteridae; genus Physeter; species Physeter macrocephalus. The sequence continues at coordinate 21,085,681 of NC_041228.1, read as the reverse complement.
GAAGGGACGGTTCACGCCAACTCGCGTCTCCTGTCTGAAGGGCCGCTGAATGGTTTCGCTTTTCTATAGTTTGTACAGGACAGAGTTCTAAAGGACAGATGACCCGGCAAACACACAAGTTCTAGTGGCATTGTCTGCTCTGCTTTTTTTTGAAATCGTGTTAATCTTCGATTTTATGTCAGAAACACATTGAATGCCAGGTAATCATAAGGGAGATGGACTTGTATGTCAACCAAAGGAATGGCCCATGGTTCCAAGCCATTTCTACTATTCCCATGAAATCCTACTTCTTTAGTTGACTAGATTGAAAACTCTGGATGGTAGATGTTTTTGTGTTAAAGTCAGACAATCTGCAATGGGGATTTTAAGGATTTGAGATGAAAGAGCAGCTGCCACCAAAGGACTTCATGTGCCAGCCATCACTGGTGAAGGTCTGTTGCTCCCTTTTCCCCCTCCTTGGCATGGTCAGAACTCCAGGCCATTGACGTTACTGGAATAGTGGAGGAGAATTCTTTACTTCGTGGCATTGTACTCTCTCTGGCTATTGAAACATTAATGATCGTTGATGACTTTCAAAGCAACATGCTTTATTCAGCAGAATACTAAAAGCAGGCCAATTGTACTGCCACCCCCCTCCATCCTTAATATGCTTCACTGTCATCCAGCACCTCGTCAAGATTTATCTAGGGCTCTAGGGTGATGTTAGGGCCCATAAAAGAAATTTATGGGTTCCATATGTTTGGTTAGAGATGGAAAAGGGGAATGTTGAAGGACATGAAGGAAAGAATGCTTATCCTTTGAACAGCCGTTCTGTCAACTGCCTGAGTTTGAATCTTAGTTCTTCCCTTTATTAGCTCTGTGACCTCAAGCTAGTTACTTAAATGCTCTGTCCCTGTTCCCTGATCAGCAGAACTTCCCTATTCAGAGGCACGAGAATTTAATAAATGAGGACACTTAAGGAAGTTGCATTTGTGCATAGCCGGTAGTTAGCACTCAGCAAATCTTAACTGTTATTTATTGTTATATACAAAACGAGTCTGAATGCATGTGTGCACAGAGATTTTGTTTTTTCACACCTGTATTGGAGTATAATTGCTTTACCATGGTGTGTTAGTTTCTGCTTTATAACAAAGTGAAGCAGCTCTACATATACATCTGTCCCCGTATCTCCTACATCATATGCCAACTTTTAAAAGGTTTCCAGTCATCAACACACTCCCACAAGAGAATGGCCAAATTATTGGTGAGAATTAAACAGGGCTTTCTCTCACAGGGAGCGACTGAGGCTTGCTGAGATGAAGCCTTGTCTGAGAGGGTGTTACCTAGTAAGGGAGTCCTGGATTCATTAAAATAGTTAAGTCCCTTTCTGACATGCTTTGAAAACTTCTACCTTTATCTTTGAAGTAAAAGCTGAATGAGTCACTCAAAGTGCGTTTGTTAGCAAAGTCTAACTGTCCAGTTCAATGGAGGCAGAGTCACAGACCCCCTAGACCTTGTACCCTGTTCCTATGAAACATCACTTCCTTGGTTTCTTGGTGTCTCCTTCTCTCATGGAGTTGAGACTTGCTCGAACCAGGCACATTTCCTTCTGCTGGCCTCTAAATTGTCATTGCCGTATTCAGATCATTTACTTACCTGTTAAATTTTGCAAGCCAACAAAGGCCTTTAGCACCCTGGTGTCAAAAAAAAAAAACAAGTGCTCCTGGGCATATACATTTTATAGATTCTTGGAGAATGTTGCTCTCCTGTGCTATCCCCACCCAATGAAACGGGAGCCAGAGAACCCCGCAAAGAGAGAGACCTCATTTTCTGCAATTAGCTTTCAAGTACCTTAAGGAAATGATTTTCTCAGCTCATCTCCCTGGACTCCCTGTTTGGGATCACAGGGCAATCTGCTTAAAGGACTAATTACAGAAATCATTAAAGGCACCAAGCAAACGTTGCCTTTGAATACCCACCTCCCTAGTTTTACAAGTCCTGCTTGGCCTGAAAGTGATGAAACCACTTAATAGTCCAGCTCAGGCGGATGTTAAGAAAAAAACAGTGACCATATGTGGTTCAGTTTCCTAACTTTCAGATTTCACACTTCATGTTTGTCATTCTGTTACTGGGCATCTGTTTAAATTCTATTTTTAAATGTTAATATATGTTTAAAACAAAATGAGGAAAAAGAGAATTTGGGTTAAGTCATTATCTTTTGATCACTAAAATCATGACAGAAAATGTTTCTCATGACACCAATCAGGACTGTATTGAGAATACACACATCCACTCTCAGTCTTTTATTGGAGGGAAGAACCCATTTGAGGAGCAGATTAGTCTAAGAGAGATCAAAGGTGACCTAAGAATCAGAGGCACTTCTGAAATCATCCTGGTTATTGCTATGAAACCCCAGTGGGGGAAGAGGACGGTGGTCAGAGGCTATGGTAGCCCTTGACAGTTGTAAAAAATCAAACACACTTGTGCTTCTTCAACCATAAAGGCCAGGAAGTGATGAGAGATGTCAAACTGAATTGTACCCTTTTCAGGTATGTCAAGCAAGACCCAGGAGATAATGTATCAGTATAATTGCCCTATATTTCCTTTCTTCAAAGGGGTACCCATTTGCTGAGAACATAATTGTCCTATTTGCAGCCATTAAAACCACGTGGGTGACGTACACAGTCCAATGGCACCGTCACATGCTATTTCCCTAGACCTGTAGAGTCTAGGAGTGTTTTGGGGTACTACAGAAGAAGAAAGGGTGCCAGCTGCACTGAAGATATTGTAAACCATGGTGAGTTAACCCGTACAATGGAATCAGCTTCAGATGTGACCTTGGGGTCTTCTTTGAAGTTGAACCGAATTCTTCAAATGGGATTCAGCAGGAAGGTCATAAACTAATACCCTGTTTCTTTTCCATCCCCTCCCCTATTTTTTTTACAGAGATGAATAGGGGATTTTCTTTGGCCTGTACATGGGATTGATCAACAATTTCTTTTACTGTCCCATTCTCCACTCCAAATGTGTCTCTGACATGGCAGAAGCCACAACCAGAAAAATATGAGTACTCTGTGTTGACGTTTCATTAGAGCAATACCTTCTATGAGTAATTAATAGCCCAGAAAATGAAGCCTCCTTTTCTGGTTTCCACTTCCTCATAGAGTTCAGCATCTTGTATGAATCTGGATGAGGAAAGGACAGTTCAGATTTCCCTGGCTCAGTAAGCCCTGAATTCATAAATAAGAAGCAGATTCTTTTTCCATTCAATCTCTAATCCTTTATAAACAGAAAACCATGGAGAAGGTTTTTCAGGATCTCAGATGAGATCATCTTTAATGTTGACTAAAGACAAAATTCTGAAGGAGGCACTACGATCAAACATAGCTGATGAGAATATGCAATTATTTTCCTGCTCCTTCTTCTCATAATTAATATTATTTTGATAGGTTTTAAACACCCTGGACTTTACCACTTATACCCCAACTATGGAGGATGTTTTACCTGGGTATAAATATTGCACAATATATACTGCAGTATACAGATTTTTAAAGAAAACTTCTAATTCCCTACCCTGAAACTTTTCATTAACTCATTAATTCATGTGATTCATTTTTTCAACTGATTTTACTAATACTTATTGATCAAATACATGTCAGGCACAGTGTAAGGGAGTACGATATTGGTCAGATACATTTATATTAGTCTAGAAGACTTTTATTTATATCAAAGATTAAGAAATGACTGAATAACTAAACCCTGGAGGTCCTGAAAAAATCCTAATACTTATATGCTAGACATCAACTCTGAGAAGTAAGCACACCTGCATTGCTTCTCCCTTAAGAAATGTATTTTATAAAGATATTGCTCAGGTGCAATCAAATCATGAAATTAGTCACATTTCCTAATGAAATTTTACTGACAGTTCTAAAACTTGGTGAAGTATTTCACTTCACTTCCTTCTCCAATTACTGAGATATCAGTGTCTCTCACTGTACAATAGCAATTATTGGGCAATGACTTGAGGGTTAGATAGGCTTGGAATGTTAGTGCTGGGATAAATAATAATGAAACACTTAGGAATAAATTTAACTAAGCAGGTGAAAAATCTGTACATTGAAAACCATAAGACACTGATGAAAGAAACTGAAGAAGACACAAATAAATGGAAAGATATCATGTGTTCATATACTGGAAGAATTAACACTGTTAAAATATCTATACTACCCAAAGTTATCTACAGATTCAATGTAACTAATATCAAAATTCCATTGCAATTTATCACAGAAATAGAAAAAGCAATCCTAAAATTCGTATGGAACCACAAAAGAGCCTAAAGAGCCAAACTAATCTTGAGCAGAACAAAAGCTGTAGGCATTACACTTCCTGATTTCAAAATATATCACAAAGCAACAGGAATCAACAGTATGGTACTGTCATAAAAACAGACATTTGACCAATGCAATAGAATAGAGACCCCCGAAATAAATCCATGCATTTATGGTCAACTGATCTTCGGAAAGGTACCAAGAACACACAATTTGGAAAGGATAGTCTCTTTAATGATATTGGAAAAACTGCAGATTCACATGCAGCAAAATAAAACTGTACCTTTATCTCACAGTGTGTACAAAAATCAACTCAAAATGGATTACAGACTTAGAGGTAAGACCGGAAATTGTAAAACTACTTGAAGAAAATGTAGGGAAAAAGCTTGACATTGGTTTGGGCAATAACTTTTTTGGATATAACCTCAAAAGGAGTTATAATGCAAATCTGTAGGACCTGACAATATTTGGAAGGTATTTAAAGCAAATTGCATTGAGATAATGCATCTAAAATGCTTAGCACAGTGCCTGTTTTGCTAGGGCGCTAGCCCAGATAATAAGTGTAAATTACTTTCCTATTGTGCACAGAAATAGAATAAACTGGGAAAGTGGAGATATGCGGTGGAGAATGGGATATGATAGAGAGAAGGGTAAGAGGTTGAGGATAATAGAGTAAAACTGATTCATAAGTTACACATATCCTGGATGGAGGACATCAAAATAATGTGATGCAAGTGTAATAAAAGACGGCTGTTTCCCTCCATTCTTAGCAAAGTCAAATAGAAATTGGGGTATTTTAAATACTAATGCCAATGTAGGGCAGAATTTAAGTCACCTAAAACTGCCTTTGCTTTTTCATCCACTTGTTTATTGAATGAGAATTTAATGGTTAATACGTGCCAGGCTCTGTGACAGACATGGAGATCCAGGGGTGATGATGATACTGACATTCTAGTAGGGGATATGGACAATAAAGAAATAAAGACCTAAATAAGACATTTTTCAGATTGGGGTAAGTAGTGAGAAGAAAATGAAAGCAAATGATATGGTAATGACTGGTGTGGGATAGAGGGGGGCAGTTATCTATACAGGGTGATCATGTAGGTCCTTTATGAGTAGATGACATCTGGGTTGAGCCCGGATGTTAGGAAGGAGCCAGCCATGCAAAGTGGTGGAGGAAAGGGGAGGGCAGCATGTGCAAAGGCCCGAAGCAGGAAGAACTTGGCATGTTTGAAGAAAAGAAGTCAGTGTGCCTGAGCATATGAGCAAGGCCAGGGAAAGAGGGACGTGCTGGGCTGGGCTGTCAAGGAAAAAAGCTGGAATTTTAGTAAACGCAAAGATCTCCACTGGATGGAAGGGGGAACTACACCAGAAACTTGGTCTGCTACAGTTCTATAGCTTTGCGTTTTGTGTTTTTGCAAAATACATTTTCAGACAAATTCATCAAAGATTTACCAGGTATCAAAAAATCCTTTGTAAAGAAATGCTTCATTTTTAAACACACACACACACACACACACACACACACAGACACACACACACACACACGGAGAAAGTGAAACACTACACTCAGGGAAACACACCGCATGATCAGTGTGTGGAGAATCATCAGGTGGGAGGGGGAGACAGGATGACTAGATGAGTAGTAAAACTCCACACTCCTGGGATGCATCTCTCCTCGGGAGCTTTTCTCCTATCTGCCTTCACCAACATTTAAACAAGATTATGATAAAATAAACCCAAAGTTGGTTTTCTTTTTCTCTTTGTTTTGTTTTGGCTTTTAAGGCATGAATTCCTCCTCTGGGTCTGTAGGAGCTGTCCCTTTCCTTCATGCAGCCACAACGGAAAAGGCATGGAAAACCTAGACAATCCCCACCATTGACTTCAAGGCCCATATCTTATCCATACCTGACCTGGGACAATCTTGGCCTTTCTCCAGAGAAGGTATTTTAAAGTTTATTATTTACAAACCGTGTTGCCTTTTAAACAATTACATTCTGAACATATACGTCATACACAGGGTTAAAAGCTAGACTGCTCAGTTGAGGTCATCTGGCCTGATTTCACCTTCCAGTTTCATCTATGATCACTGTTCACAAGGATCCTATACTGAGAGTCTCACCTGTTCACAAGCAGGCCTTCACAGTTCACGGCTCTATTCTTTGGCTCATTTCCCTTCCTAAGCTGCCCTCTCTTCCCTTTTCCTCCTCCCCCAAAATCTCATAGTCTACAGATTTCCAGTTATAAGACAAATAAGTTCTGGGGATGTAATGTACAGTAGGGTGACTATAGTTAACAATACTGTATTGTATATTTGAAATCTGCTAAAAGAGTAGATCTTAAAAGTTCTCATTACAAAAAAATGGGACTATGTTGATGTTAACTAAACTTATTGTGGTGATCATTTTGCAACATATACATATATCAAATCATTATGTTATACACCTTAAACTTATCAAATATTGTATGTCAATTACACCTCAATAAAACTGGAAGAAAACCACCACAACAAAAACTCTCCTATTCATCCTCCAAAGTCTTGCCAAAGATTGACTCTGAAGTTTCTCTGCCTTCCTCCTTCAGAAGTTAGTTCCTCCATCTTCCTTGTTTATTCAACACTTTGTAGGAACTTATCACATTCCACAAAAAATGTTTATTTACATAAATATTTAAATTTTGACTTTCCCAGTTAGATTTTGAGCCCCTCAAAAGCAGTGATCTTTATCTTATTTAGCTTTTTATCCTCCCCTAGAAACTGTCATCGTGCTTAGCATCTAAGTAATCGTGGGATAGCTTGTCAAATGAATAATAATGGAATATATCAACTTCTGAAACATAGGAGCAGCTCATGATCTCTGATCAAGCCCTTAAGGAAGTGGAGTGTAGGGGGCAGATGAGAATAGGTGATAGGAAGTGTAACAGGACAGGTGTCAACAGAGCCAGTTCTGTCCTTGTAAATTAATCACAGCTAACTCTGGAGTTCTGTCTCCCCACAAGTAAAATGGGAATAAGAATCTCCCTTCAGTTGTTACAGAGACCAAATGGGATAGCATAGGTGAAAGCACTTTATGAACTGTAAACCGTCATAGAATCAACAGATATTATTATTATTATTTTTATTTTTATTACTAACTGCAGTGGTTACTGCATGGCACTCTATTGTAGAAATTATACAATAGATTGACCTGTGTCCACAAGAGTATAGCTGCCTCCTCTCCCCAACCTTCAACTACCGAAAACACACACACTCACATACACTTTTTGCTTGTCTGAGCTGTGGAGAATCGCTTATTGAGATCTTCCTGTAAGACTACTTGACTGAGGGGCTACAAATACAAATCCATGGAGGCTGAGAAATAATTCTTCTGGTAGTAACTGTTGTTCTCATTTCAGCAAACATTGACCGAGCAGCTTTATACGCCTTGCACTGTATCTGGGGAACTCAAGGTAATTCAATGGAAAATAAGGCAGAGCCATCTCAAGTTCCCCGGGCCCTGCCCCAGCACTGTAGGCCACCTTTATAATACAGGGTTTTAATATGAAGGTCCTGCTTAACTTTTTGTGAGCATGTTGGCACAATTAGACTTCTCTGTATGCCATTTACCTGGCTGAAGCAGGTAATGAAGTAAAGAAAGCAATTACAGGATGCATTTTGTGACTTAGAATAGAATCTTATCACTAATAAACATGATAGAGGAGACAGCTTCTGTAGTACTGTTATGTTGGAATTCAGGGCACCCTTGGCCTTCAGACAATTTTTAGAAGTGTTGGAAGTCGAGGGCTGGGTGGTTCTAGAAGGTACGATTGGTTCAAAAAAGCTTGACCACTATCCTAACAAGAAGAGGAATCTGGCATCTGTTCCAGGAGAAGTATTATTGGAGTGACAAAGCCATAAACCGCCAAACGCGTCTCTTAAAGTGAGAGTTTGGCAGTGGTGTTTATTCAAATTAGGGTTTTGCTTTATTATAAAGGAAAAGTCTCTGTTTTCCAGTGGATCAATCCAGCTGACAGGAGTGAGATGAGGCAGAAGAAAAATCAGCATCCTGATTGATGTGCGCGTCTATATATCAAATACCTCTTTAGGAGGAATTAGCATCTTAGACAGGAGGGCTGGGGGAATGTTAATGTTAAGTTGATTAGAAGCCAAATAACTTGGCTTAGTCAGAGCCCCTACAGGTTTCCTGAGAGCCCTGACTGCACTGGTCCAGATGGTCTCTTTTGGCTGTGCTACCTTCAACCGCACATCCAGCCAGCTTCATGCTTGCAGCTCAACTCAGAGCAGGAGAGGCTGCCCCTACCTCCTCATGTGCCCCACAAATGCTGCACCATCTCAGTGCTCAGTGAATATTAAATAATCAAAATAGCAATAACAGCCCAAACTTGGCATATCCCTTCAAAAGTCTTGGACAGGGGACAGGAGATACTGAATTGATGGCTGGAAGGAGAGAATAGGGTCCAACCTTTTCCTCATTATAAAGGATAATCATAATAGTGATATATTGTTGATATAATATCGATAATGACATTAATAGGGTCTGACAAGGTGTCAGGTACTGGGCTGAGAAATTAAATACATTTTCTTATTTGACCCTCAACCAAATTTCATGATGTATGTATGATAACCTCCACGTTACAGATGGGAAACAGCCCAAACTGTATGAGTGACCTGCCCAAACCTAACATGTAACAGAACTAAGATGCAAACCCAGGTTTGTGACATTCCAAAACACATGCTCTAAAACTTTACTTTATAAACCTCCCCCCGCCCCAGCTCATTATGGCTACATGAATAACATGAAAAATGACTTAAGGGTCAAGAGGGGGTCTTCAATTCCCTCATTTGTCACCAAAGGAGCAAAATTTCTCAGTGAGGTGACAAGATGGGGGCTGAAGTGAGCAGTCTAGAAGTGAAGAAAGTCAAGTGATGCTATTTTTTTTTTTTTTGCATTCTGTCTCTTGGACCCACTACCCTGAGGAGTAGGGAATTTTGCCTCATTTGAGAATGGCAAAAATTATACTAATCATAATGGCGATGATGATGACCACATAGCTTCAGAGAAAATGTTCTCAGCTGTCGAATAATACTCAAAAGATTATCAAGGTTCATTAGCTATAGAATTATAAATGCAACTCACATGCAATGTCCTGAGAACACTGAATGTCCTAAGAAACCAGCTGATCTTGAATATGCCTCAATTTTTCTACTTAAAGAATGAGGAACTAGAATTTTGTTTATGTACATATGTATATACATATATGTGTTTGGATATAAATATATACGTATAATGTTTCAGTGAGATGGGTGGGCAATTGTGTTTGTGTGAATATATTACTTATTTAAAAATAAACTTTGAAAACCAGTCACTCTCAATAGTTTGAAGTGCTAAATTAAAATACACTTACATCTGTAGAGTTCTACATCTATAGTCTGTTGACTTTCCATATACAAAAATACACAAAACAAAATTAAATGATTAGCCTTTTCTACTATTATATTCCCCTTGTTTCTCATACTCAGGGATTGGGTGGGACAGAGTTTTACCTAGAATTTCAGAAAAGGCACATTTGCCTGTGAGAGTGATTATCACTGATCTATTGCACAGTTCATTTTGGGGAAAAGAAAAGCTCAAAACTTTCAATATTTTCTAGCCTTCATTAAAGATTGGGTACAGTTGCTAAATGATTCACAATCACCCAAGGGCCCAAGATCTGGCTTTGACCTTGTGCATCTCACATTAAAATTATTAGACTGTGATAGGAGTAGAATGCAGGATGGTTGCACAGCTGAGAGGGGAAAACTCTTACTGAGTGAAAAAGATCTTATTAATCCAAGGTCTGCGATAAGGCGGGGAATGCAGGGAAGGTATATTACAGCTTAATGGAAGTTGCTGAAATATGGACTCTACCTCCCATTTTTGCAGAGCCTCTTAGTGCAAAATGTCTAATAGGCGCAGAAAGTACTTATGCTAGTGATGGTTGCATTAGTCAAAAGGCCTCCTGCAGCTGTATGTACCCAAGGCAGATAGATGACCAGTGATTTCTTCTTGAAATCTTAGTCTACTCTTGTTCACTCATGTATCCCACTGATATGACTGACGAATGGAACACGCTTACCAATGACTCCCCTCTGAAACACAAAGCTAATCATTAGAAGCCATGTCAGGTAACAATTCAGCTGGGCTCTACAGCTAGACTGCCTTGGTGTGAATCCAAGTTCTCTCTGAAATTTTCTAAGACTGAGCTTCCCCAGGTATAAAAGAGGGTAGATCAGATTTCCACCTGTAGAGTTAACGTATAGAAAGTGTCCTTAGAATAAAGTCCTATGTCAATCATAGAATAAACTATGGTTGCCAATGTCTTCCATGACCCATATCTTCGGCCTCAACTGGCACCTCTTTTCTTTCCCTCTCTCCAGCCATATTTCTACTCATCCCAGCTTTCTCCTTCAGGGACTTTGCATATTCTATTCCTTTGCCTGGAAGATTCCTACCTTCTTTCTTACAAAAAAGGGCTAAATTCTCATCCAAGTCTTGATGTAAATGACACACCATTAGGCCTGGTATAGATCCCCCGCACTACATTCCCATAGCATCCCGAACTTCTCCTTTGCAGCACTAATCACATCTACAATTAAACACAGACTTTTAAAATATCTGTTTCCTGCCACCCTATGTTGACTGTAAGTATACACCAGTGACGAACATAGTATCTGACATTTAATAGAGGCTTGAGAAATATGTATTGGCTGAATAAGTGAATAAATAAATGCTATTTGGCTATGGTTGGTGTTATGCAATAATAAATATGGTTCCCAGTTTATCAATATGGGCCTGTTATTACAAGTCTTTGGAGAAAGTTTTTGAGATTATAGATAGGTTTACTACATAAATTGTGGTGATAGATTCATAGGTGTACACTTATCTCCCAACTCATCAGGTTGTATCTATTAAATGTCTACAGCTATTCATTATGTCAACCATAACTCAAGAACATGGTTCTAAAAAACTCAACTACAATACTTCTAACATGCTTTATAGATCCCAGTTGTTGTTTATGTGTCTAACTCCCCAGTAGATTCTACAGTCTTCAAAGACAGAAGCCAGTGGTGGAAACATATCGACTCTAACATAAAGTATGCAAAAAGTATTTAATGAAAAATAATAAAAGGGTTGGTTATGCTTTGTTCTACACAGCCACCTGGCCTAGTGAACAACAATCACAGCTATGAATGCATGTCTAATATGCATGATCTCAATTAGAAGTTGACACTTCGGGGGTGTTGTGACTTACAATTATCTGAGTGCTGATAGCGCCCAAGGCGAAGAGTGTGGCACCTGACCAACCTACGCCACATTCCCGATAAGCAGCCATGGCTGCTGTGGCACGTCACCTGTCACTTTGTTCTGCTCCTTTGCCCTAGTAGCTGTGAAAATGCTTTCCGCTCAGAGTCAGCCTGTCTTACGTTTGCACACACTCCAGTGTGTCTTTCTGCCCAGGCGTGATCTATGCTCCATTATGGGGCTTCCTGCCAGGTGTGTGGTTTTCCTTTATCCGTGTTCGGCCTGCCCGTGTGTCCTTTCTGTTCCCTAGGAGCCACAGCTTGAGCATCTTTAGGTAAAGCCACCAATAATCTTGGTCCAGTATGTCAGCCTAGCACTTGTGCAAATGCAAATTAGCATGATTTTTGTCTCCCTAGGAACAACACACAGAAGGAGTTAAGAGCGTGAGATGAACCTGGGTTCGATTCTGCCTCTGCCATGTGTTAGCTGTATGGCTTTGAAAAATCAGAGCCAGTTTTATCGGCTTTTAAAAGAGCTATCTTACAGCTTGCCAAAAGCATTTAGTGAGACAATGTGTATAAAAGGATCAAGATGGTGGTAAATGTTATTACTACTATTACTATTATTATTACCCTTACTACTATTATTATTACTACTACTACCACCACTACTACTACTATTACTATGTACTATGATTATTATTATTTCAGGTTAATCCTGAGCTGACTGGATTTCACTGATTGATACAACATATGGCAGGTGTCCAGAGACCATTGTCCTACAGTTAAACGTGCCCTAAAATATCTGAATAGATGGTTCTGTACTCCTTACGGAAGCCTTCAGGCAATTCCTCAGAATCTTCATGCTGATGGAAATGCTGTGGTTCAAATAACGTTGAAAGGAAGAAGGGCAGATAAAAAGTGAGGGCAGATGAAAGACTTGTAAATTGAAAGTTATACTTGAGAATAACACGGAAGCCCTTGCTGTCTATTTTGCAAATTACTTTGCTTTTTAAATTTCCAAAAAGCTTAGCTCCACCAGCTAGCAAGTCAGCAGGAAGCAAGATTTTGGTGAATTTCTTATGGATACTGCAATTTCATAAGTATATAAACACACATATGATATATCCTTCTGTACAAATATCAATATATAGGCTCCTATATGGGGGTTGATTTTTTAAATTATCATTTGTTAGCACTAGACAACTTTGCCCCAAGGCTATTGGGGCCAGCGGAGAACAGAGACAGAGGCATGGTGGCCTTCTTTACATGTGGTTGTTACCCTCCCCTCCTGTCAACTCCCGACTTGTAGCTTTCAAATGGAGGACTTTCCTCTTGGTGACAGGGTAGGTCCGAGCCGCACTTTAGGCTCCTAGGCAAAGGACCCACTAGTAAGGGTGTTTCTTGTGGAATTCCAAGATAGAGAGGCACATAGAGAATTTTCCATCTTGGATGGCTTGTTTGAAATTTTCATCTGCTCAGTTGGGCACGAGTGTGATGGTAAAGTGACTGGCTCAAGGGCTGAATACCTATTCCAGATGTGAGACTCAGGTTAGGGTCAGCTTTACCTTATCAACCTGTGGGGCTTCCCTGCTAACCTTCCCACCATCATGCTGATTGTACTTAAGCTTACAGATAACTTTTAAGTCAGGTTGTACTGTTATGAGCACTCTTGTTCAAGCACAGTAGTACTTGGAGGCTAGAAGCTGTTGCTTTGGTTGAGAAGTTCTCTCTCTTAAGGGCCCTGGCAGTCTGATCTATTGTGCTTCATCTGAATCTTGCTTAGCACAATCAGTATGCCCCACTCTGGGATCTCATAAAGTGTGAGCCTTAGGGATTTGTTAAGTCCCATTCTGAAAAGTCACTCTGAAAGTCAAAATAAGCTCAAATGTTTCAATCTCTAAATAAAAGATGGTTGTAAAGATTTCCAGTATACAAAAGGATAACATTACCAACTGTAGCACCTATCAATGGTTTATGATAACCATGCCCTTTGCAATGAACCTGTTCCAACTCTTCTGTGAAGAGGTAGAGTCTCTTCCCCCAGTCCTTGAAATTGGATTGACCCTATGACTTGATTTAGTCAACAGAATGTCCTGGAAATGTAGAAATGCTAGTTCCAAGTTTAGGCCTTAAAGGGTCTTGTGGATTTCTGCTCTCTTTCTTCCTCCTTTCCCCAGGCTAGTCTTTTAGAGGATGAGACACACGGAGCAGAACAGCCAACCTGGTTATCTCAGTGAAGCACTGATCACGTTAGAGAGGCCACTCTAGATCAGAGGTCCCCAGACAACCTACCAGGTAACTGCAGACTCAGGGTGAGGCCAACCATCATCAGCCAAGCCCAGAGAGAAATTCCCAGATGATCCATAAACTTGTGAGAAAGAGTAATGCTTGTTTCAAGTTACTAAGTTTTCTATATAGCATTATTGTGGCAATATTGATATATACAAGTGTATAGAAATTTGGAGAAGGAGCTATAAACAAGATAGAAAATATAATTGTCAGTGGGGTGGATGATCATCAAAACCCTGTAATTTTCTACTATGTTGAATGTAAAATGAGAGAGGAATGTGGGTACCAATAACTAAAATTACTTTTAAGTCCTACCACTTTCAAAAATGGGCTACTTGGAATATGATCCAACAATTCCATTCCTGGGTGTAAACCCAAAGAAAATGAAAACACTAATTCGAAAAGATACATGCACCCCAAAGTTCATGTTGACATTATTTACAATAGCCAAGATATGGAAGCAACCTAATTGTCCATCAACAGATGAATGGATAAAGAAGATGTGGTACATATATACAATGGAATACTACTCAGCCATAAAAAAGAATGAAATGTTGCCATGTGCAACAACATGGATGGACCTGGAGGGTATTATGCTTAGTGAAATAGAGATAAAGTCAGATAGAGAAAGACAAATACTTTGTTATCATTTATATGTGGAAACTAAAAAAATGAAACAAATGACTGTAACAAAACAGAAAGAGACTCACAGATATAGAGAACAAACTAGTGGTTACCAGTGGGGAGAGAGAAGGGGGAGGGGCAATATAGGAGTAGGGGTTGAAGAGGTACAAACTATCATGTACTGTATAAAATAAGCTACAGCGACTTCCCTGGTGGTGCAGTGGTTAAGAATCCACCTGCCAATGCAGGGGACACGGGTTCAATCCCTGGTCCGCAGAACAACCAAGGAAGATCCTACATGCCGCAGAACAACCAAGCCTGTGTGCCACAACTACTAAGCCTGTGTGTCACAACTACCAAAGCCCATGCGTCTAGAGCCCATGCTCTGCAAAAGAGAAGCCACCACAATGAGAAGCCCGCGCATCGCAATGAAGAGTAGCCCCCGCTCGCCGCAGCTAAAGAAAGCCCGCAGGCAGCAACGAAGACCCAACATAGCCAAAAATAAATAAATAAATAAAATAAAGTAAGCTACAAGAATATATTGTACAGCACAGGAAACAGAGCCAACATTTTATAATAACTATAAATGGAGTATAACCTTTAAAAATGTGAATCACTGTATTATACACCTCTAACGTATAATATTGTATATCAATTATATTTCAATAAAATAAATGAATAAGTAAATAAGCTACACGAATAGATTGTACAACACAGGGAACATAGTCAATATTTTATAATAACTTTGAATGACGTATAATCTATAAAAATATTGAATTACTATGTTGTACTCCTGAAACTAATATAATATTTTAAATTAACTATAATTTTAAAAATTACACAGGAAAATATATGTTATAATACTAAGGAAAGTGAAAATATGACATGAAATTGCACATACAATGTGTTCCTAATGGTGTAAAAATATGTAATATAATTAGTAAATTTTTACTGATTGCTAAAAAAATAATAATAAAATTAAAATGGGCTACTTGGAGAAGTAATGTCTAATGTGTGCTCCATTCTGTGATTCTAAGAATTGTCTACGATTTGGTGTATGTACCTGCCAACTGTACAAAACTCAGACACTCTCAAAAACTTTCATGCTACAGCACAGGCCATGAGAGTTTCATAAGGAGGTTAATGCGTGTTTGACCAGTTGCTCAGTGGGATACATGATTCTGATGACTCAGAAGTTACTTTCTTGGAAGTCAGAGATTTCTGATACAGTGGAACACTCTTCACATATAAAATAAACACCAAAGAGGTTATTTATTTATTACAAATTCAATAAAACATGGTTAAAACCATTTCAAACCAAGATGGGGAAACAGAAGCTGCTATACACTGGATTAAGCCCACTGGGGCCTGGAGTCATTACAGCTTGGCAGTAATCCCAAAGCAAGCTCTAGACGCCCCACCACCCCCCATCATAACTAGGGAGATTCAGGCCTCCACTTTGCCCCTTGTCTCACAAATTCCACTCGGAGGCTGTCTGTGCCAGGGGTTGAGGACAAATGCAGCTTTTCCATTTCTTGCCTATAGGGTAGGAAAGTGATGTCTCCTAAGACTGCAAGATGTGTTCTCTGTCCATTTCTTCCATCAAGCTTCCTGGCCAATTCCAGGACTCTCAGCTATTTGTGACTATTAGGATTCTGCTTTTTCAACCTCAGAAGCCTTCTGTGGATTGATACTTAGAAGTTTTCAGCTCACTAAATATGACTTCTGCTGTCTTGGCTCTTTTGACAGCAAGCAAAGACAACATGTTTTGGTCCAGATGGTGTCAGTTTACTCATTGGCACCTAATGTAGCATGATACACTAGTGTTGACCCAATGTACATGATGGGTAATTTTCTCAGATTCTGCTTTGGAAAGGAGAATGCAGAACAGTTTGGAGAAAAAAAATATTTGTAGTAGTGTGAAAATCTGATGTAAGATTTTTATTTTACTTTTTTTTCTAAACTGGAATTAAATATACATATATTATTAATGTAATCATAGTATAAATCTTGTTAAAAACCTGAAATGTGCTATTAAATGTAATTGTTTATTTTATTTACTTTTAATTTTAAAAATTTTCTTTTCTTTTTTTTACAGCTTTATTGGCATAAACTTAAATATACAAAAAATTGCATATATTTAATGTATACATATTGCTGAGTTCAGACATAAGCATACACCCATGATAACATTACCAAAATCAAGGTAATAAACATATCTATCACCTCCAAAAGACTTCTTGTGACCTCTTGCTTTTCTGATTGTGCGTGTGTGTGTGTGTGTGTGTGTGTGTGTGTGTGTGTGTGACAATAGCACTTAACATAAGATTTACCTTCAACAAGTTTTTAAGTGCACAACACTGTATTGTTAACTATGGGCACCATGTTATAGGACAGCAGATTTCTTGAATTTTCCATCTTGTATAACTGTAAACAACTCCCCATTTCCAAACTGCTCCCACCCCCATTCTATTCTTTGCTTCTGTGAGTTTCTATTTTAGATACAAATGGGATCATGTAGTAGGCATTTTTCTGTGTTGGCTTGTTTCACTTAACATAATGTCTTCCAGTTCATCCGTGTTGTCACAAATGATAGGATATCCTTCTTTTTTAAGGTTAAAAAATATTCCCACTACGTATACACCACACTTTCTTTATCCATTCATCTGTTGATAGACACTTAGGTTGTTTCCATGTCTTGGCTATTGTGAATAATGCTGCAATGAACATGAGAGTACAGATAACTCTTCAAGATCCTGATTTCAGTTTTTTTGGATATATATCCAGGAGTGGCATTGCTGGATCAACTGGTAGTTCTATTTTTAATTTTTTGAGGACCGCTATACTTGTTTCAAAAGTGGCTGTACCAACTCACATTCCTTCCAACAGTGTATAAGGTTTCCTTTTTTCCACACCCTCGCCAAAACTGATCTTTTGTTATTTTGATAATTGCCGTCCTAACAGTGAGAGGTGATATCTCATTGTGTTTCTGATTTGCACTTCTCTGATGATTAATGATGTTGAGCACTTTTTCATATACTTCACTGTATGTGTCCAGGCCATTTGTATGTCTTCTTTTGAAAAATGTCTATTCAAGTCTTTTGCCCATTATTTTTTCACTTGATCATTATTTTTTGAGTTGTAGTTTTTTATATATTTTGAAAATTAACTCCTTATGAGATATATGGTTTGCAAATATCTTCTCTCATTCCGTCAGGTGCCTTTTCATTTTACTGATTGTTGCCTTTGCTGTGCAGATGCTTTCTAGCTTGATGTAGTCCCAGTTGACCATATTTACTTTTGTTATCTGTGTTTTTGATGTCATACCCATAAAATCATTGCCAAGACCAATGTCATGAAGCTTTTTCTCTGTTTTCTTGTAGTAGTTTCACATTTTCATGTCTTATGTTTAAGTCTTTAATCCATTTTGAGTTGATTTTTGTGTATGGTGAAAGATAGGGGTCCTATTTTCCTAACACCATTTGTTGAAGAAACTGTCCTTTCTCCATTGTGTGTTCTTGGCACCTTTATTAAAGATCAGTTGCCCATGTATGTGTGGGTCTATGGGCTCTCTATTCTGTTCCATTGGTCTATATGGCTGTTTTTATACCAATACCATACTGTTTTGAATACTGTAGCTTTATAATATAGTTTGAAATCAGGAAATGTAATGCCTCCAGCTTTGGGAGACAATTAGTGTCTGCTGTAATAATCTCATCTTACACCACTCTCTGCCATGCTCCCCATGTTCTAGCCACACTGGTTTCCTTTGAGTTCCTTCAGTGTAGACAGCCCTTTTCTCCTCAGGGCATCTTTGGAATTACTGCTTTATTTTTTGCTTAGAATATTCTTCCCCTCACTCTTTTCCATGATTTTCTTCTTCACAGCTAAGCTCACACTAGGTAAAGTGGTGCCCCTCCTCCCACCCCTAAGTAGTTACTGTTGAGCACATCTTCTTGCTCATGGCTCTAGGCACCATCATAATTATTTACTTTCTTGCATGATATCTGATTGAAATTGAAATAAAAGCTCCA
The DNA here is from genome assembly GCF_002837175.3 of Physeter macrocephalus. Classification (NCBI taxonomy): domain Eukaryota; kingdom Metazoa; phylum Chordata; class Mammalia; order Artiodactyla; family Physeteridae; genus Physeter; species Physeter macrocephalus. The sequence goes on along the minus strand of NC_041228.1, from coordinate 21,067,145 downwards.
TAAGGGTGTTTTAAAGCCTTTCTGTTGTTCATCACTGTGTCCCCAGCACCAACTATATCAGGTGCATAGCAGGCACTAAATAAACAGAAGTTGACTAAATGAGCATCTTACTTTGTTTAATATTCCCAGCAGCCCTAGAGGAGAGCCAGTCATTTTCTGTGGTTATAGAACTATTGAATGTGTCAGAGTCAGAATTCAAACCCCTGTCTGCCTGGCTATCACACCATTTCTCTTTCCAGGAACACTGCTTCTCACAGAAGGAAGGCTCAATTGGCTGTTCTCCGAAGTTCTCTCTATTTCAGGGCACGGAGGTCATGATCTGCATCAGGCTAAATGATCTGTTTGTCACTTCCACAGCAGCCAGGATGACTGACATTAGCACTCCCCCACAAAAGCCAGCTTTTCCATTTGATTCTCTCAAGAAAGCCAGAAACCAGGATGTTTGTCATTACCCTTGAGTGAATTCATCTTCAGTGATGAGAAATTAACTTCATTCTGCTGACCAGTAAATGGGAAACTCCAGCCCTTAAAATACTTATTAACAAAGCTTTTTAACCCCAGAGATAAGGGAGTTATTTTCCTCAGAGTGAGGACTCCCTCTAGACTCAAGTTAGGTGTTTCTTAGCATGATGTCTAAATTACAGTCAAAATCTGATTTGTATATAAATCTTGTTTATGAGACCCTCTCCTGATACAACTTGTATCAAAGAAACTCTTCACCTGGGTCTCTAGTCCTTAAAAGTGACTCAGACATCAGAAATGAATTAGCTGCCTATCTCACCCGCTCAGCACTTCAAAACTTAGGCCTCCTGCACACTAGAATATTCTCATCTGAGTGCTCTGGACGTGTTCCTTTTCCTACTCAGGAAATTTCACTCTACATCTGGAAGGTTTTGTTGTTGCTGTTTGTTAATATGTTTGTCTGTTTTTCTGTCAGCCATGCTTCTCTCTTTGCTTCTGCATGAATTACCACTGGAAGCTTCTTCCTTTTGTCCTTTTTCTATGTTAAGTTAAAAGGGATTGTGGTTGGTTTGTCTCCATGACAAATGCTGTTGGTTTTCTTCCCCGTTGTTAATCATGGATACTCAGAGAGAGCTATCCTCCCCAAGAAGTGTTAATTTTTTGGCCTTAATTGTCATGCCCTTCTAGTTTGGGTCAGGTGCCCCTCTTACGTGAGGTCACTGCACTCTTTCTTTACCTCTGGTCTTCATCAGGTGAAATAAAACCCATATCACACTTGATCCACACTAGACAGTACTCTATCTCCTGCTCTCTATCTTGATCATATAAATAAATATTAGTGAAAATAAAAAATAGATGAATGGATTGCCAATATACTTGTCTTACCCCATAGAAAACTGGAAAAAGCGTACTTGACACAAAAAAAGTATTCAATAAAATAGATAGCTTGCTTTGCATCATCTCTGGTGAATGAATCCTCATTTTTGCTACTTTATCCCCAGTTATTTTGTCTGTGGCCTTTATCTTTTCATCAGTCTTGACATAACACTCAATGAGATCATTTAAAGGACAGTGGGTAAATAAAATTTTTGTCTCCAATTCAACTCATTGAGCACTTATTTTGTTAGACACTTAAGAGAATACATGGATGAGAAAGACACAGTCCCTATCATTTGAAATCCAAAAGATTAGAACTAGACAGTCATATAGCAATGCAGGAGGAAATATAGTCAGTGCTATAAATCAAATAAAAACTAAGTAATAGGGGAGGAGATAACTTCTTTTTCCTAGGTGTGGATTAGGAGAAATTTCTTTGGCTTTAAAGATAAATAAAATATGATTTCCCTTTTCAAAAAAGTTAAGATGAAGAAGGGTAGAATACAGTGGGCTAGTTTATCAGGTTGCCATGTGTTGACTGGATCTTTCTACTACACCCCAGCTCCAGTTAGGGGAGTCTCTATTCTACTCAGCACTGGTAACCACCACTCACCTGCTGGAGGCTGGGACTGGTAATGGCTCCGCCCACTTGTTAGTCCTGGGATTCTATACTCTCCCTTCCTAACTCCCTATATTTTTACCCTCACCTTTGTGATGTGTCCGATGACTAGACATTCCCCCGTGACTCAGTTTGATGTGCTACCTGTCTATTAACAGGGTAAAGCTGAAACAGTACTTTCAAAATGCTGGGCACTGCACACTTTCTGATTTAATCTTCAAAACAAAATTGTGGGTAGGAATTACAATCACTGCTTTAAACATGAAAAATATTCATTTCTCAAATGTTAATTAACTTACAAAGTAGCAGGGGGCCCAGGTAGCCTGACATCCCGTTTTGAATCCTTTATCTAACCTTTCTTTGCTTCTAACTATAAAAAGGTGACTGCAGCATATTTTCCTTCTTTCCTTTTATTTCAGTGCTCAAGGTCTATTCATTATTTTTCCTTCCAGGCTTTCCCACCCCTTAGTTATATACATTACATATGTGCATTTGAGGGACTTGTCAACATTTTTATGAATAGTCTGTGAAAATGAAAGCATAGAGAAGGTCATTTCTCATCTACCCCAGGTATGTAAGAGCAAAAGAAAATAAAATTCAATTCTTGCAAGTGACAACCACAGATAATAGATACTATCAAACCAGGAATTTGAGAGTTGGTTGTAAATCAAAACAATACAACATGCAATCAAACAGATAAGGAATAGGAGTGATGAGGGCTCTTTTCATCTATATATTTGTCCACTCTCAGTAAAAGGCTCTGGTTCTGGAGAATCTGAGCTCCTAGAAATGTCAGTTCTCATTGCCAAGCAAGGCTGGACACTGACACATTATTGCACACATCGGGTTTCAAGCTGCCAGTGTGGTTTCCATGGCAGAATTTACCAAACACCAGAGAAGGCTGTGATGGAGGGGTGCACATTTTCAATAATGGCAAGAAAAATAATAAGGCCCCCAAATAGAAGCATCCACCAGAGTATAGGCTGACAGATGCCTTTGACAAGAAAGGGTTGAAGCTGCTTTACTGTAGTATCATGAGAAGCTGGATGGCACTTTTACACCATGATAGTGATAATGCCATTTAAAATTTACAAAGCCCTTTTCATTCTGAAGGAAACAGAGAATGTGGAAAACCAGAGAAAACACTGAGCTTTGCTCATTTGGTGCTAGTTGTCCTGGCTACAAAACAGTACATGGTCTGAAGAATATAACAGGATTGTGTGGGGTATGTATCCTGCTTTTGGATTAGTCCTTTTCTGGTTCAGGAAAGATGGTAACAATCAATGGTATGGAGCAGATATTTGTTTTACAATATTCAGGCACTTGAAACATTTCATTGCTCTGTTTTCCAAAATCAAATTAAATCTGGTTCTGAGCACCCACAGAGCCATGATGGGATAGCCAATGTCTGTCATTATCGAGGAGCTTTTCTTTCTTATCTTGCTGTTCTGGGTCTCAAATCGTTTATGCAACTCAATGAATCTGAGCAAAGGTGCACACCATAGAACTACTACCATACTCAAGACAAAGAACACTTAATCACTACCCAAAGTTCCCTGGTACAGAGTTGCAGGGAATATACGCTCTATACTTCTTGCCCTAGGCAGCCACTGATCTACTTTCTACTACTATACATTAGTTTTCCTGTTCTAGAATTTCATACGAATGGAAAGAATATAGTATGTATTCGTCTTTTTTTTCTAACATCTTTATTGGAGTATAATTGCTTTACAATGGTGTGTTAGTTTCTGCTTTATAACAAAGTGAATCAGCTATTCATATACATATATCCCCATATCTCCTCCCTCTTGCATCTCCCTCCCTCCCACCCTCCCTATCCCACCCCTCTAGGTGGTCACAAAACACCGAGCTGATCTCCCTGTGCTATGCGGCTACTTCTCACTACCTATCTATTTTAAATTTGGCAGTGTATATATGTGCATGCCACTCTCTCACTTTGTCCCAGCGTACCCTTCCCCCTCCCCATATCCTCAAGTCCATTCTCTAGTAGGTCTGCTTCTTTATGCCCGTCTTGCCCCTAGGTTCTTCATGACCATTTTTTTTTTTTTTTAGATTCCATATATATGTGTTAGCATACGGTATTTGTTTTTCTCTTTCTGACTTACTTCACTCTGTATGTGACTTACAGACTCTAGGTCCATCCACCTCACTACAAAAAACTCAATTTCATTTCTTTTTATGGCTGAGTAATATTCTATTGTATATATATACCACATCTTCTTTATCCATTCTTCTTTCGGTGGACACTTAGGTTGCTTCCATGTCCTGGCTATTGTAAATAGAGGTGCAATGAACATTGAGCTACATGACTCTTTGAATTATGGTTTTCTCAGGGTATATGCCCAGTAGTGGGATTGCTGGGTCGTATGGTAGTTCTATCTTTAGTTTTTTAAGGAACCTTCATACTGTTCTCCATAGTGGTTATATCAATTTACATTCCCACCAACAGTGCAGGAGGGTTCCCTTTTCTCCACA
>NC_041228.1:21060956-21062447 GCF_002837175.3 Physeter macrocephalus | reverse complement strand
GTCAGTTGCTTCATTTGCAAATATTTTCTCCCAGTCTGAGGGTTGTCTTTTCGTCTTGTTTATGGTATCCTTTGCTGTGTAAAAGCTTTTAAGTTTCACTAGGTCCCATTTGTTTATTTTTATTTCCATTTCTCTAGGAGGTGGGTCAAAAAGGATCTGGCTATGATTTATGTCATGTTCTGCCTATGTTTTCCTCTAAGAGTTTGATAGTGTCTGGCCTTACATTTAAGTCTTTAATCCATTTTGAGTTTATTTTTGTGTATGGTGTTAGGGAGTGCTCTAATTTAATTCTTTTACCTGTAGCTGTCCAGTTTTCCCAGCACCACTTATTGAAGAGACTGTCTTTTCTCCATTGTATATTCCTGCCTCCTTTATCAAAGGTAAGGTGACCATATGTGCGTGGGTTTATCTCCAGGCTTTCTATCTTGTTCCATTGATCTACATTTCTGTTTTTGTGCCAGTACCATACTGTCTTGATTACTGTAGCTTTGTAGTATAGTCTGAAGTCTGGGAGCCTGATTCCTCCAGCTCCGTTTTTCTTTCTCAAGATTGTCAAGCATATTATTTAATCTTTCTAGGCCTTGGTTTGTCTTTCAGATAGAGACTGTAACAGCTCCAACCAATAACTACTCTATTGCTAAGAGAACCCTGTGTTTTGTTCATTTTCTTCGGTTTCTGCATACAGGTCTTTTGTCTCCTTAGGTAGGTTTATTCCTATTTTATTCTTAATTTTGCATTGGTAAATGGGAGTGTTTTCTTAATTTGACTTTCAGATTTTTCATCGTTAATGTATAGGAATGCCAGAGTTTTCTGTGCATTAATTTTGTATCCTGCGACTTTACCAAATTCATTGATTAGCTCTAGTAGTTTTCTGGTAGCATCCTTAGGATTCTCTATGTATAGTATCATGTCATCTGTAAACAGTGACAGTTTTACTTCTTTTCTGATTTGTATTCCTTTTATTTCTTTTTCCTCTCTGATTGGTATGGCTAAAACTTCCAAAACTATGTTGAATAACAGTGGTGAGAGTGCTCAACCTTTTCTTGTTCCTGATCTTACAGGAAATGGTTTCAGTTTTTCACTAATGAGAATGATGTTTGCTGTGGGTTTGTCATATATGGCCTTTATTATGTTGAGGTAAGTTCCCTCTATGCCTACTTTCTGGAGAGTTTTTATCATAAATGGATGTTGAATTTCTCAGAAGCTTTTTCTTCATCTTTTGAGACGATCATATGTTTTTTCTCCTTCAATTTGTCAATATGGATTATTACATTGACTGATTTACATATATAGAAGAATCTTTGCACTTCTGGGATAAACCCCACTTGATCATGCTGTATTATCCTTTAATGTGATGTTGCATTCTGTTTGCTAGTATTTTGTTGAGGATTTTTGCATCTATGTTCATCAGTGATACTGGCCTGTACTTTTCTTTCTTTGTGACATCTTTGTCTGGTTTTGGTATCAGGGTGATGGTGGCCTCATAGAATG
>NC_041228.1:21045169-21060695 GCF_002837175.3 Physeter macrocephalus | reverse complement strand
CTTTTTCATTTCTAATTCTGTTGATTTGAGTCTTTTCCCTTTTTTTCTTGATGAGTCTGGCTAATGGTTTATCAATTTTGTTTATCTTCTCAAAGAACCAGCTTTCAGTTTTATTGATCTTTGCTGTTGTTTCCTTCATTTCTTCTTCCTTTATTTCTGATCTGTTTTTTATGATTTCTTTCCTTCTGCTAACTCTGGGGATTTTTTTCTTCTTTCTCTAATTGCTTTAGGTGTAAGGTTAGGTTGTTTATTTGAGATGTTTCTTGTTTCATGAGGTAGGATTGTACTGCTATAAACTTCCCTCTTAGATCTGCTTTTGCTCCATCCCATAGGTTTTGGGTCATCGGGTTTTCATTGTCATTTGTTTCTAGGTATTTTTTGATTTCCTCTTTGATTTCTTCAGTGATCTCTTGGTTATTTAATAGTGAATTGTTTAGCCTACAGGTGTTTGTATTTTTACAGTATTTTTCCTGTAATTGACATCTACTCTCATAGCAATGTGATCAGAAAAGATACTTGATACAATTTCAATTTTGTTAAATTTACCAAGGCTTGATTTGTGACCCAAGATATGATCTATCCTGGAGAATGTTCCATGAGCACTTGATAAGAAAGTGTATTCTGCTGTTTTTGGATGGAATGTCCTATAAATATCAATTAAGTCCATCTTGTTTAATGTATCATTTAAATCTTTTTTTTCCTTATTTATTTTCATTTTGGATGATCTGTCCATTGGTGAAAGTGGGGTGTTAAACTCCCCTACTATGATTGCATTACTGTCGATTTCCCCTTTTATGGATGTCAGCATTTGCCTTATGTACTGAGGTGCTCCTATATTGGGTGCATAAATATTTACAAATGTTATATCTTCTTCTTGGATTTTTCCCTTGATCATTATGTAGTGCCTGTCTTCGTCTCCTGTTATAGTCTTTATTTTAAAATCTATTTTGTCTGAATATGAGAATTGCTACTCCAGCTTTCTTTTGATTTCCGTTTGCATGGAATATCTTTTTCCATCCCCTCACTTTTAGTCTGTATGCGTCCCTAGGTCTGAAGTGGGTCTCTTGTAGACAGCATATATACAAATCTTGCTTTTGTACCCGTTCAACCAGTCTATGTCTTTTGGTTGGAGCATTTAATCCATTTACATTTAAGGTAATGATCAATATATATGTTCCTATTACCATTTTCTTAATTATTTTGGGTTTGTTATTGTAGGTCTTTTCCTTCTCTTGTGTTTCCTGCCTAGAGAAGTTCCTTTAGCATTTGTTGTAAAGCTGGCTTGGTGGTGCTGAATTCTCTTAGCTTTTGCTTGTCTGTAAAGGTTTTAATGTCTCCGTCGAACCTGGATGAGATCCTTGCTAGGTAAAGTCATGTTGGTTGTAGGTTTTTCCCTTTCATCACTTTAAATATGTCCTGCCACACCCTTCTGGCTTGCAGAGTTTCTGCTGAAAGATCAGCTATTAACCTTAAGGGGATTCCCTTGTATGTTATTTGTTGCTTTTCCCTTGCTGCTTTTAATATTTTTTCTTTGTATTTAATTTTTGATAGTTTGATTAATATGTGTCTTGGCTTGCTTCTCCTTGGATTTATCCTGTACAGGACTCTGCACTTCCTGGACTTGACTGACTATGTCCTTTCCCATATTAGGGAAGTTTTCAACTATAATCTGTTCAAATATTTTCTCAGTCCCTTTCTCTTTCTCTTCTTTTTATGGGACCCCTATAATTCAAATGTTGTTGTGTTTATTGTTGTCCCAGAGGTCTCTGAGACTGTCTTCAATTCTTTTCATTATTTTTTCTTTATTCTGCTCCTCAGTAATTATTTACACTATTTTATCTTCCAGGTCACTTATTCATTCTTCTGCCTCAGTTATTCTGCTATTGATTCCTTCTAGAGACTGTTTAATTCCATTTATTGTGTTGTTCATCATTGTTTGTTTGCTCTTTAGTTCTTCTAGGTCCTTGTTAAACGTTTCTTCTATTTTCTCCCTTCTATTTCCAAGATTTTGGATCATCTTTACTATCATTACTCTGAACTCTTTTTCACGTAGACTGCCTATTTCCTCTTCATTTGTTTGGTCTGGTAGGTTTTTACTTTGCTCCTTCATCTGCTGTGTGTTTCTCTGTCTTCTCATTTTGCTTAACTTACTGTGTTTGGGGTCTCCTTTTCGCAGGCTGCAGGTTCGTAGTTCCTGTTGTTTTTGGTGTCTGCCCCCAGTGGGTACGGTTGGTTCATTGGGTTGTGTAGGCTTCCTGGTAGAGGGGACTAGTGTCTGTGTTCTGGAGGATGAGACTGGATCTTGTCTTTCTGGTGGGCAGGACTGCATCCAGTGTTCATTTTGGGGTGTTTGTGACCTTAATATGATTTTAGGCAGCCTCTCCCTCTCTGTGGAGCTGGGTCGTAGCATTGAGATGGAGATCTCTGCATGGAGCCGGGAGGTCTCTGGTGGACCAGTGTCCTGAACTCGGCTCTCCCACCTCAGAGGCACAGGCCTGACACCCGGCCAGAGTACCAAGACCCTGTCAGCCAAACGGCTGGGTACGTGGGAGTTTCTTGCCTTTTGGGAAGTCTGAGGTCTTCTGCCAGCATGCAATAGGTGTTCTGTAGGAGTTGTTCCACATGTAGATGTATTTCTGATGTATTTGTGGGGAGAAAGGTGATCTCCACGTCTTACTCCTGTGTCATCTTGAAGTTCTCTATAGTATGTATTCTTTTGCTCTGGTTTATTTTGCTCGACATTGTGCTTCTTCTGATTCATCCATGTTATTGCGTGGATCTGTAGTGTGTTCATCTCATTGCTGAGCAGTATGCCATTGAATACTTTCATCACATTTTCTTTATACATTTACCTATTGACAGGCATTTAAGTGGTTTCTATCATTTGGCTATTTTGAACAGAGCTGCCATGAACACTTCAATATAAGTCTTTGTGTGGACATGTGTTCATTTCTATTAGGGAGAAACCTACGAGTAGAATTATTAAGTTATATGTATGTCTAACTATGTAAGACATTGATAATACTTTTTCAAAGTGAGTATACCATTTTACATTCCTATCAACAACATTTGGGTATTGGGGTTGCTATATATCATAATTACATCATGGTATTATAAATCCTTTTTATCATATCCATTTAATCAGTATATAGGGGTATCTCAATTTGCTTTTAAGTAGCACTTCATTGATGACTAATGATATTGAGCATCTTTTCATTAGCTTATTGTTTATCTTCTTTTGTGAAATCCGTTCAAATCTTGCCCATTTTTGTGTTATTCCTGAGATGTATGAGTTCTTTATAGATTCTGGACATAAGTCCTTTGTCAGATATATGCATTTCAGATATACTATTCTAGTTGGTGGTTTGTATTTTTCTTTTCTTTTTTCTTGTAAATTTTTTAAATTAACTTTTATTGGAGTATAGTTGCTTTACAATGTTGTGTTAGTTTCTGCTGTACAAAAAAGTGAATAATCTATACATATACATATATCCCCTCTTTTTTGGATTTCCTTCCCATTTAGATCACCACAGAGCACAGAGTAGAGTTTCCTGTGCTATACAGTATGTTCCTATTAGTTATCTATTTTATACATATTAGTGTATATATGTCAGTACCAATCACCCAATTCATCCCACTCCACCATCCCCCCTTGTTAACCGTAAGTTTGTTTTCTACAACTGTGACTCTATTTCTGCTTTGCCAATAAGTTCATCTGTACCATTTTCTAGATTCCACACGTAAGCAATATTATACAATATTTGTCTTTCTCTTTCTGACTTACTTCACTCTTTATAACAATCTCTAGGTCCATTCATATCGCTGCAAATGGCATTATTTTGTTCCTTTTGATGGCTGAGTAATATTCTACTGTATATATGTACCACATCTTCTCTATCTATTCCTCTGTTGATGGACACTTAGGTTGATTCTATGTCCTGGCTACTGTAAATAGTGCTGCAATGAACATGGGGGTGCAGGCACCCTTTCGAATTATGGTTTATTATGCCCAGGAGTGGGATCGCTGGATCATATGGTAGCCCCATTTTTAGTTTTTTAAGGAACCTCCATACTGTCCTCCATAGTGGCTGTACCCATTGCTGGAAATGTATCTTTATTTTCTTAATGCTGTCTTTCAAAGAGCAGAAGTTTCTAATTTTAATGAAGTCCAATTTATTATTTTTTTCTTTTATAATTTGTGCCTTTTGTGTTCAATCCAAGTAAACTCTGCCTAAACCAACTTTGCAAAGCCTGTTCCCTTTGTTTTAATCCTGTACTATCAAGTGGCAGCATTTTATCTCCTCACATCTTTGTTTCAAATTTAATCTTCTGTTCACTTCTCGATTTTCTTGCTGTAAGATTATGAGTTTTCCTCCCTCTTCCCCTCTTATCTACCTCCCCTTCTTCATTTCCTCTCTCTTTTGCAATATTTTTAAGTACTAAGTCTAGACTTGAAAACAGGTACTAAAACCACTTGGAAAGTTGAATAAAATACAACATTCTTAAATACATTCATGAGTTTACACACACATGCATTGACACACACATACACACTGATATGAAATCTCCAGGTACCAGAAACAAAGAAGAACTAAAAGATAGTGTGATGCGGTTGTGAGTAGAGAGTAGGAGGAGGGAGATATTAGTATCAGTAACCTATTATTTGTGCTTTTAGCGCCCTGGTAGTCACAGGCAATGAGTCCTCAGATACGTATAATATATAGGGCTGTGAGCTGAAGTTAAGACGGTTGTGTAATTCTGGGAACCCTGAAGAACTAGACTCACTGTAACGGATTAGACTTGGAAAACCTCTACTCCTTGGAAAAGGGAGAAAAAAAGGTCTTTTCTACCTAGGCCTAGCCTATGGTAGGAAAATTTAAAACTCCAGATTTATATCTCCTTCAGGCTTATATTTTGAACTTACACCACCAATGCGGTCTGGGAATCCCTACCCAAAAATTTAACATAAAAATTGGCTCCACGGAGGCTAAAAAAAACACTACTAAATAACCAGAAATCACTGAAGAAATCAAACAGGATTTCAAAACATACCTAGAGACAAATGACAATGAAAACACGACCATCCAAAACCTATAGGATGCAGCAAAAGTAGTTCTAAGCAGGAAGTTTAGAGCAATACAATCCTACCTCAAGAAACAAGAAACATCTCAAATAAAAAACCTAACCTTACACCTAAAGCAATTACAGAAAGAAGAACAAAAAATCCCCAAAGTTAGCAGAAGGAAAGAAATCATAAAGATTAGATCCAAAATAAATGAAAAAGAAATGAAGGAAACAATAGAAAGATAAATTTTTTAAAAAGCTGGTTCTTTGAGAGGATAAACAAAATTGATAAACCATTCACCAAACTCATTAAGAAAAACAGGGAGAAAATTCAAATCAATAGAGATGAAAAAGGAGAAGTAACAACTTACACTGCAGAAATACAAAGGATCATGAGAGATTACTACAACCAACTATATGCCAAAAAAATTGACAACCTGGAAGAAATGGACAAATTCTTAGAAAACCACAACCTTCCGAGACTGATCCAGGAAGAAATAGAAAATATACAGTCCAATCACAAGCCCTGAAATTGGGACTGTGATTAAAAATCTTCCAACAAACAACACCCCAGGACCAGATGGCTTCACAGGCGATTTCTATCAAACATTTACAGAAGAGCTAACACCAATCCTCTCAAACTCTTCCAAAACAGCAGAGGGAAGAACACTCCCAAACTCATTCTACGACACCACCATCATCCTGATACCAAAACGAGGCAACGATGTCACAAAGAAAGAAAACTACAGGCCAATATCACTGAGGAACATACATGCAAAAATTCTCAACAAAATACTAGCAAACAAAATCCAACAGCACATTAAAAGGACCATGCACCATGATCAAGTGGAGTTTACCCCAGGAATGCAAGGAACAGCATGATCAAGTGGGGTTTATCCCAGGAATGCAAGGATTCTTCAGTATATGCAAATCAATCAATGTGATACACCATATTAAACAAACTGAAGGAAAAAAACCATATGATGATCTCAACAGATGCAGAAAAAGCTTTCAACAAAATTCAACACCCATTTATGATAAAAACCATCCAGAAAGTAGGCATAGAGGGAACTTACCTCAACATAATAAACGCCATATATGACAAACCCACAGCAAACACCATTCTCAATGGTGAAAAAAATGAAACCATTTCCACTAAGATCAGTAACAAGACAAGGCTGCCCACTCTCACCACTATTATTCAACATAGTTTTGGAAGTCTTAGCCACACCTATCAGAGAAGAAATAAAAGGAACCCAAGTCAGAAAAGAAGAAGTAAAACTCTCACTGTTTGCAGATGGCATTATTCTATATATAGAGAATCCTAAAGATGCTACCAGAAAACTACCAGAGCTAATCAATGAATTTGGTAAAGTATCAGGATACAAAATTAATGCACAAAAATTTCTTGCATTCCTATAAACTAATGATGAAATATCTGAAACAGAAATTAAGGAAACACTCCTATTTACTATTGCAACAAAAAGAATAAAATACCGAGGGATAAACCTACCTAAGGAGACAGAAGACCTGTATGCAGAAAACTATAAGACACTGATGAAAGAAATTAAAGATGATACAAAGAGATGGAGAGATATACCATGTTCTTGGATTGGAAGAATCAACATTGTGAAAATGACTATACTACTCAAAGCAACCTACAGATTCAATGGAATCCCTATCAAACCACCAATGGCAGTTTTCACAGAACTAGAACAAAAAATTTCACAATTTGTATGGAAACACAAAAGGCTCCGAATAGGCAAAGCCATCTTGAGAAAGAAAAATGGAGCTGGAGGACTCAGGTTCCCCAGCTGACTATACTACAAAGCTACAATAATCAAGAGAGTATGGTACTAGTACAAAAACTGAAATATAGATCAATGGAACAGGATAGAAAGCCCAGAGATAAACTCATGCACATATGGTCACCTTATCTTTGATAAAGGAGGCAAGAATATACAATAAAGAAAAGACAGCCTCTTCAATAAGTGGTTCTGGGAAAACAGGACAGTTATATGTAAAAGAATAAATTAGAACACTCCCTAACACCATACACAAAAGTACACTCTAAATGGATTAAAGACCTAAATATAAGGCCAGACACTATAAAACTCTTAGAGAAAAACATAGGCAGAACACTCTATAACATAAATCACAGCCAGATCTTTTTTGACCCACCTCCTAGAGAAATGGAAATAAAAACAAAAATAAACAGTTGGGACCTAATGAAACTTTAAAGCTTTTGCACAGCAAAGGAAACCATAAACAAGATGAAAAGACAGTCTCCAGAATGGGTGAAAATATTTGCAAATGAAGCAACTGACAAAGGATTAATCTCCAAAACATACACGCAGTTCATGCAGCTCAATATCACAAAAAAACAAACAACCCAATCCAAAAATGGGCAAAAGACCTAAATAGACATTTCTCCAAAGAAGATATACAGATAGCCAACAGACACATGAAAGGATGCTCAACATGACTAATCATTAGAGAAATGCAAATGAAAACTACAATGAAGTATCACCTCACACCAGTGAGAATGGCCATCATCAAAAAATGTACAAACAATAAATGCTGGAGAGGGTGTGGAGAAAAGAGAACCCTCTTGCACTGTTGGTGGGATGTAAATTGATACAGCCACTATGGAGAACAGTATGGAGGTTTCTTAAAAAACTAAAAATAGAACTACCATATGAACCAGCAATCCCATTACTGGGCATATACCCTGAGAAAACCATAATTCACAAATAGTCATGCACCACAATGTTCATTGCAGCTCTATTTACAATAGCCAGGACATGGAAGCAACCTAAGTGTCCATCGACAGATGAATGGATAAAGATGATGTGGCACATATATACAATGGAATATTACTCGCCATAAAAAGAGACGAAACTGGGCTTCCCTGGTGGCGCAGTGGTTGCGCGTCCGCCTGCCGATGCAGGGGAACTGGGTTCGCGCCCCAGTCTGGGAGGATCCCACGTGCTGTGGAGCGGCTGGGCCCGTGAGCCACGGCCAATGGGCCTGCGCGTCCAGAGCCTGTGCTCCGCAACGACGAAACTGAGTTATTTGTAGCGAGGTGGATGGACCTAGAGTCTGTCATACAGAGTGAAGTAAGTCAGAAAGAGAAAAACAAATACCATATGCTAACACACACATATATATATATATATATATATGGAATGTTAAAAAAAAAAAAGTTCTGAAGAACCTAGGGGCAGGACAGAATAAAGACGCAGACATAGAGAATGGACTTGAGGACACAGGGAGGGGGAAGGGTAAGCTGGGACGAAGTCCGAGAGTGGCATGGACATATATACACTACCAAATGTAAAACAGATAGCTAGTGGGAAGCAGCCTCATAGCACAGGGAGATCAGCTCGGCGCTTTGTGTCCACCTAGAGGGATGGGATAGGGAGGGTGGGAGGGAGATGCAAGAGGGAGGGGATATGGGGATATATGTATACATATAGCTGACTCACTTTGTTATACAGCAGAAACTAACACAACATTGTAAAGCAATTATACTCCAAGAAAGATGTTATAAAAAAAATTAAAACTGAAATAAACTGATGCTTCTTCAGAAGGCTTGTGTTTCATATGCACTTAAAATTCTCCCATTTCTCCCCATTCTGATTCTTTCTCAATTAAATTCCTTTACATGGGTATCTTCTACTGGTTTCTTTAGGCTGTTCACTTGCGTCAGAGGACACAGTGCAATGACATCAGTAGTCATGTGGAAAAAAATATTTTCTTCCACATGACTGGAAATTCTCATTTGAATCTCGTTTTATTTTGTACTCATGAAAATTGTGGACAAGCCAATGAACATACAGTTAAATCACTTATGCTGAATAAAACTTGCCAACACACATATACACACACACACAAACTGGCTCCAGGAAATGCCTGTCAAAAACAAATGGAAACTAACTCTTAAAAGGTGCTTTTACAATCTAGGTCACAAAATATAGTCAGTTAAAACAACAATAACAAAAAAAAGATCAGTTACATGAGCCCGTTTAAGAAAGCAGGTGAAGAATCAATTCAAATGTATTAGAGTCAACACACAAAACAACAACAGAATCGGTGTCATGCAAACTTGAGGTATTAGAATGTCAATCTGAAAATAAAATCATTATATTGAAGATGATGAAAGTTAAAGGAAGGAATCAAAATCTCCAAACACATACAAGGTATTACATGAAAAGAATAAGAAGATTTGGGAAAGTTAATAAATCTTTAGTAAGTATAAGAATACAATTACTGAAACTAGAAATTTAATAGATGTATTTAACATCAGATAAACACGTGGAATTAATGAATAGAAACGTGTATTAAACGTGTTTGAGAAAAGAAATCAACAATGCATCATGAGTGATAAGAGATGGAAAATAGGAAAGCAATGTTGAAAAACAAAGAAGATGGAATGAGAAGGTCCAAAATACACCTAACAGGAATTTCAAATGGAAACCCTAGAGAGAATTAGGAGACTAGTAATAGTCATAAGAGATGATTGCTGCTGATTTTCCAAAATTAATGAAAGAATCCACAAATTCATAAGTAGAGCAAAAGTGAAGAATAACAAATATATTTTTTTAAATCAGAGAAAAATAAATTACTTCTGTTAGATAAAAATATTTACACTAAAATAAAACTTTTCAATACCAGTAAGAGGTAAAAGATCTAAGATGCTGAGGAAAAAAAACTGATAATGTAGTGAGCTTGAACCATATAAAATTGCAGATATTAAAGCCTTACTCCTGTAAAATGGCAATAGCATATAGTTTAACCAAGGAATAGATTTTACTCAGACAACTTCTTATTCAATTTTGAAGGTAAAATTATGACATTTTCAGAAAAAAGACTGAGAATTTTTCACCCAAAATCCTTGCAGAGAGATTACAGTTCAGGAAAAAAGAAACTAAAGTCAGAAGACAGAGAAGAATGCAGAAAGCAGTTGAAAAAAGAAATAATTTAACATGGATAGGCTGACATCTCCACAACCAGTGGCTTCATTAAGCAATCAAAAATAATGACTAATTAGACTATATAAAACCAAGGGATAACTAAAGTACTAAAAAACATTTACATGAAATCAGAAGAAAGGAAATTTAGTTACAAATGTTCTAAGAGCCATACAGAGTTCAGAAGAAGAATAAAGGTATATTATATATTTTTCAAACACGAGGGAATGTTAAAAATTTAATGGTAATCCCAGAAGAACAAAAATCAAATGTATAATATCTAAGTGAATAAAGGAGAAAAAAAAAACTGGATCGGCACATTAGTAGGCAGAAAGGAGAATAAAAGAAGCAAAATTTTTTTTAAAAACCCACTAAATTGAAAGTAAAAAAATTAGATAATAAATAAAAATACAACATCAATAGGAAAGTGTTAGTGAATCAAGCTTACCATAAAAGGTATTTAGAGCTTTATTAAAGAAAAAAAATTTGCTTTGTTCATTGCTTTATCTCTAGTATCCAGAAATTAGAGCCTAGTATTTAGAAGGAGCTAGATGAATACTTTAATGCTTACTGAAATAATTGAAAATTGGATTGGAATCCTATTATATTGTTTACAAGAGACATATTTAAAATGAAACAAATTACAAAAAGGGATAAAGGTGAAGGACAAGTAAAATATTCCCCAAACTAACAAAAAGGAAATTAATGTATATTTATGAATAACACAAAATATAGTTTTAAAAAATTTTAGAGATGAAAGCACCATTAGGGATAGAATATCACTACAAATATTAGTCAGACAGGTTAGGTTTTGCTACAGTAAAAATTAACCCAAATCCCAGTTGTTTAACATGTTTTGCTCACATATCTGTACTATGTCAGTGTGGTATTCTATTTACATAATCACTCAGGGACCCAGACTGATAGAGTCTTTATCATCTCATAGCAACCACCTCAGAAAGACATAGCTTTTTTTTTGCCATGGAGAGTAAGAGCACCAGAGGGTCACATGCTATGAACTAAATGCTTCATCCTGGAAGTGACATTCTGTTCATCTCACAGCCCCTTGGTGTAGATTGGTCACTTGACCTTGCCTTACCGCAGAGGCAGGAAAGAATAACCTTCCAACGTACCCAGAGGACAAGAAGAACCATGTATGGGTGAGCACTAGAAACCTCTATCATAATTATAAAAGAACAATTCTAAACTTTTATGCACCTAACAACATGCCCTCATATAAAGTAATATTTAGCACATTTAAAAGAAAAAAATTATCAAATTTACTACCATAGACAGAGATTTTTCACACATGCTTTTAAGGAATTGATGGGTTAAATAGAGAAAAATTAGTAAGGGTGAAATATTTTAAAAGTACAATAAAATATTTGAATGAATCAATTAACAATTAGATCTAATGAACATATATGGAATCCAGTATCCAATAGTTAGAGAATACTCATTCTTTGCAGAATACAAGTACTGAAAGAACGAAACTTTTAAACTAGAATTTTATACCTGGTGATAATATATTTCAAAAAGAAAGTTAAATAAAGACTTTTCAGACATACAAAACAAAAAAATTTATCACCAGCAGACCTATACTATAGAAATGCTGAAGAACAGTCTTCCAACTGAAGGAAAGTGACCTACACGTGGAAATATGGATCTACACAGGGGAACGAAGACCGATGGTAATGGTAAAGACATTGTGAAGATATACATTTTTTCTAATTATTAATAATAGTTTAAACCAACATAGCAATAATGTAGCATGAAGTTTACAACATATATAAGAATAAAATGCATGACAATAAAACACAAAAATCCAGAAGGGAAAAATGCAAATGCACTATTTTGCCAATCTTATACTATAATGCAACATCCTATAATATTATTTGAAAGTACTATGATAAGTTAAAGATGCATACTATAGACTACTAGGAAACTACTAAAACAGTAAAATGAAGAATTAAGGCTAGTAAGTCAAAAAAGAAGATAAAATGGAAGCATAAAAATATCAACTAACCTAAAAAGGGGCAGAGAGAAAGGAAAAAGGAAAAAAAAAAGATGAAACCAATAGAAAAAACATAGCAAGATGATACATGAGAACCTAACTTATCAATGTTCACATTAAATGTGGTGGCGGGAAAGTTAAATGGTATAACCATTTTGGAATACAGCTTGGCAGTTTCTAAAAAATTAAATACACACATACCACATGATCCAGACATTTCACTCCTAGCTATTTACCCAAGAGAAATAAAAACATGTATCCATATAAAGACTTGTTCACAAATATTATAGCAGATTTATCTGTAATAGCCCCAAATGAGAAATACCCAAATTTCCATTAACAGGTGAGTGAATAAACAAACTGTGGCATAGTCATACAATGTAATGCTCCTCAGGAATGAAATGCAATGGACTATTGACACATTCATCAATATAGATAAACTTCAAAATAATTGTGTGAGTAAAAGAAGCCAGACAAAAAGAATACATATTATGACTTAATTTATATAAAATTCTATAAAATGCAAACTAATGTAGAGTGACAGCAAGCAGATCAGTCAATGTCTGGAGGTGGGTAGTGGCTGGGAAGAGGTGGGAGGCACAAGGTTTTGGAGGATGATGACATTCATTTTCTTGATTATGGTGATGGTAATGGTTCCATACACATATATGCCAAAACTTATCAAAGTGTGTACTTTAAATATGTGCAGTTTATACTGCAATAAAGCTGTTTTTAGAAATTCTAGTTTCAACCGCTTCAAAAAAAAAAGACTCAACTATATATGTTATATACTAGAAACTCATTTCAAATATAATGATATAAATTAGAGGCCATGAGCTATGACCCCTCTGGCCCATGAGCCAGCCACCAATTTTTATAAATAAAATTTTATTATAAAACAACTATTTACACATTCATTTCTATTTCTTGGGACACATCCTAAATCTAGAGCTCCCAGGATTTTCACAAATGAGTCTTCTAAAGATGTGCTCACAATCCAAAGTTACAAATCTCAAATGAAAAAGAGTAGGCAGACAAAATAAGCAGCAGGTTAGTCTTTAAAAACCTGAGATAAAGCTTCCACGGCTATTTTAACTGGGGAAAAAACATTACATTTAGCCGTTAATTTAAATTAACCATTATTTATTTCTTTTGAACTATAGTCTTCCATTTCATAAAAGTCACCGCTATCTCTCTGTTATAAATAAAAATTTTAATTTACAAAAAGTGTGTGAATTTTGCGATCATACATTTCAAAGTTGGGATCTGACTGACTCAATAATTTCACATATGGTTCTCTGTTCTACAATATCATTCTTAGAAAGCTTTAAATCTATCATTTCTCTTGCTCTTGAGGTACAATAAACCCAAATATCATATTTAACTTGAAAATAAAATGTTATCAATTTAGAGGTCAGTATTAATCTATGTAATGCAGGAATTAGAATTTAATTTTGGATTATTTATTCCATATTAGGCTTTAGTGATTTTTAGAACATGTAGTATGTGTGTGTATATATGTGTTTGTATGTGTGTTATGTGTTTAACAATGCCTACTTTAAAAATAGATTTCTGAGAATCAAATAAAATTTGGCAAATAAGTTTTTATTATCTGATTTTGATTTTATTTAATAGTCAAAATGTGGGAATTTTTAGCTTGTCTAACAGGAATTTTCTTGTAAAAGCCCACTTTGAAAGGTATTATTTGGCTGAGCCCATTTATTTCCTGCATGAATCATGAGATGACTGGTGCAACAAGGCAATGACTTTGCCTATTTTATAATGAACACTGAATATTAGCTGCATGTTAAATGGATTTAGGGTTGCTTTATAACTGATTTCTTTTTCTGGTGGTGCTCTAATTTCAGTTGTGCTCAATCTACTGCTTTGACAACTAATGTGAGTTGAGTAGTTTCAAGGACGTCATACATTATTTGCTGTGGACACAAAGGATCTTGGCAGAGAAGCAAAGAAACACAAAGACAAGTTTTGCTCAGGTGTGTTTCTGGAAGCTATATGGATATTCAGGAAAAGGAATCTGACTAAATCCACTATGATTCCCCTACTTCACTCCAAATTATACTTTGAAATGACCCTCTGTTTAAGGAAGGGGAACAAAAAAGAGGGGAAACACTCCTCTCTGGAGTGGCTTGAAAGTCTCAGAAATGGATGTGATTTGAAAGCCCCAGAAATGGCTGAAGCTTTGTGGGTACGATTATAAAATTTTCTTTCAGGAGAGACAATGAGATTGTCAAATTTGAATTTAAGATACTCTTATTCACTCTTGAAAACCCTGAGGGGCTGTAAAGGAGAGACTACATGGCTTAGGCCTTCACATTCTCTAATTAAGGCAAAGTATACCTTTTAAAAGAGATCTAAGGAATTTCATAATAGCATGACTCAGCCACCATGACTTTACCAGCGCATTATTAGGGGGACTGGCCCAGGCTGAATTATAGGATAGGGGAAGTATGATTTCTGATGCCTGAAACATTTTATTTCTAGAGCCTTCCATGTAAGTCAATCCTTCCAAAGAGCCTTATCCACCAATGCTTTTCCAGTCATCCTCATCCATAAAAACTTACTGGTTTACTTCATGACTCTTTATTGTGCACTTCCAATATTCCAGTCTTTGGGTTAAGTGTGTTAAAATCATAAAAAAGGGAAGATGCAGGCAAGTGAACAAGAAGATATAAGGAAGAGGGGGTCACTGTTTCAATAGGGAGATATGTGCAGGTACTGTGAGGACACTTAGAAACGGTCCCACATGTGTCTTGGAGGATCAAGAAAGAACTCAACGGAAGTGACATTAGGCTGAAGCCTGGAGGAGTAGAAGTTAGCCAGGTGAACTGGAGGAGAAGGGCACTCCAGGTAGGTGAGTGGCTCAAGGGAAAAAACATGGCCTATTTAGGGAAGGAGAGTAGCTACTACTCAGCCTCCCTCAGGACACCTGGGCCCCTCTTTCAGAAATGTTTGGCAGCTGCTGTTTATAGAGGCATTTGCTTCTTAACTATCTGATGTGGGCAAATCAATGTTGACAAGTGACTTTGATGCCTGGGACTTTTTTTTTTTTTTTGGTACGCAGACCTCTCACTGCTGTGGCCTCTCCCGTTGCGGAGCACAGGCTCCGGATGCGCAGGCTCAGTGGCCATGGCTCACGGGCCCAGCCGCTCCGCGGCATGTGGGATCTTCCCGGACCGGGGCACGAACCCGTGTCCCCTGCGTCGGCAGGCGGACTCTCAACCACTGCGCCACCAGGGAAGCCCGATGCCTGGCACTTTTAAGAAATGTTTAAGAATAAGTTCTTTTTATTTTATTTTTTATTTTATTTTATTTTTTTGGTTTTTTTTTTTTTTTTGCGGTACGCGGGCCTCTCACCGCTGCAGCCTCTCCCGTTGCGGAGCACAGGCTCCGGACGCGCAGGCTCAGCGGCCATGGCTCACGGGCCCAGCCGCTCCGCGGCATGCGGGATCCT
>NC_041228.1:21025901-21045076 GCF_002837175.3 Physeter macrocephalus | reverse complement strand
CCGCGTCCCCCGCATCGGCAGGCGGACTCTCAACCACTGCGCCACCAGGGAAGCCCAAGAATAAGTTCTTTTTAGAAGGAAACTTTGCTGTCGTGAAACCATTCTGAAGGCTGCTTTTTATCATAGTGTTTGAAACTTAAGTTCCGAGTTTCGTGCCAGTGACTCGTCTGCCACACTTACACAGACCGTGGGGATAGAATCTTCCTTTGTCAGTCATTCCTAGAGCACATTCGATCCCTATTTCAGCAAACTCTAGTAAGTGTCTGCTCAGTGCCAGGCACTGTGCCAGACGCCAGAGCTAACTAAGATTGGGTCAGGGAAAGGTTGAGCAGCAATGACCACTCAAGACTTGCCACTTCTTAAATCAATTTCATGGCAAATGTTCTGCTGACAAAAATTCTTTTCAAGTGATAATTCTCCATTTTATTTCTGCCATGTAAAACATTCCTTTGTTTACTCATCCATTCAAGAAATATTTATTAAATGCTTACCATGAAATGGGACAATTTCATCTTCCCTGGGGCTTATAGCCTATTAGGGGAGACTTCACATAAACCAAAGTACAGTGATAAGTAATAAATTATTAATTAATAATAAACATAAAAGTTGTCATTAAAGTTCTAAAAAGCCCTATGAGTGATCAAAGGAGGAGATCTCTTACCTCTACCCAGAGAGGTCATGGAGGACTGCTTGGAGGAGGTAATATTTGTTTTGTCTTAAAGAATACCATTTGTGTGTTTCTCTCAGACTTGTACAAGAAGGGAAGAACTGGAAAGAACTAATGTAAGTATTGGCTAATCAGAAATGGGTAGAAGGAAGGGAATGAGTGAGCAGGGAGAAAAGGTATGGAGATAGGAAAAAGCATGAAATAGTTTGACATGACTGAGTACTGGGTGGGTGGTAAGATGTGGTGGCAAATATGATTGGAGAAGTAGGCAGGGCTAGATGATAAAGCCCATTAATCCTCGAAACCATCACTAATAATAAGCACTACTATTATCTAAATGTCGGCTCAATATTTGCATTTGAAAGTCTGCGTGGCCTTTCAAACAACGTGTACAAAACCAAACTCCTGTCCTCCTCCACCCACCTGCTGCTTCTGCAGATTTCTGTGACTCAGTAAAGAGCACCTTCATATGTTCAGCTGCTCAACTTAAAGTCATTCTCCATTCTTCTCTTTTTCTCACATCATGTATCTTAACTGTCAGTTAATCCTGCTGATTTTACGCTGAAACTATGCCCAGCATCCAGCATTTCTCACAACCTCCTGGCCCTAGCCACCATCACCTCTTGTCTAGATAACTACTGCCACCTTTAAGCTATCTCCCTGCTTCTGTCCTGGCCTGCCCCCTTCTGCTACCAAACTAATCGTCAGAGTGACCCTCTTAAACTCTAAGATCGTATCACTTTGCTCAAAACCTTGAAATGGCCCCATTTCACTCAATGTCCAATAGTACAAAGGATGATAAGCCCTAGAAAATCTGTCCCTGCATCAGCTCTTCAACCTCACCTCTTATTCCTCCCCAGTTTCTCACTTTCTCCCATCACGTCAGGCTCCTGGTTTTTCCTGGAACTCAGACATCCTCCCACATCTGGCTCTTTGCCATTCCCCCAGAAATTTCCATGATTCATCCCTTCATTTCCTTCCAGTCTTTGCTAAAATGTCATAGTCTCAGAAAGACAGGCTCCCAGGCCCCCCTATTTAAAACTGCAACTCTCACCTATATGCTTGTGCTTTACTCTTCCCCGTAATATTTTATTCATTGATTTTTTACAAAAATTGGCTAAAGCCTCTTAGTAGAAAGTCAGCTAATTTAGGATAGGGATTTTGGTCTTTTTTTTTTTTTTCTTTCGGTCACTGATGTATTCTTAGTACCTAAAATATTTTCTGACATATAATATACACTCAAGAAGTGAATATATTGTCCCCATTTTACAAATGAGGGTCACAGAGGGAATAAGAAACTTGCTCAAGGTGCTACAAAGACTTGTGTGCCATACTGATCTTGGTTGGCTATTTCCCAGGTGGTAGACAAAATTTATGACTCTGAAGTCTTTATGCTGGGCTGCATCTTTTTAGAAATATTACAGCCTGAAATCAGAGTGAAGGGGTAACAAAGGTCAGTGGGGTCCTTTAGGGCCCTGGAAGCATGGACTCCCTTTGTCATGATAGGTGGTAGGACGGTGACCCCACAGAGTTGCCTACATGGGTGTCATCTCCAACCACCTGGACAGGGACTCTTCTTGCCTTTTCCATGCAGAGACTTTGCTTCTGCCCTCCTCTGGGTCAGGAGTTCCCTTTGAAGCCTCAGATATGGTGGGTAGGATGTGAGGGACTTCAGGGGTCTCTGTTATGAGATGGGCACCACTGGACTAAAGGAATGATTTGAAGACTTGTTTCTGAAAAGCTCCTCTGATGGTTCCATGGGGTTTGCCTTTTAGAGGCTCTATGGGAAAAAAAACTATATAATAAAAATTACCTACTCTGCTTTGACTGTTTCGTGATAAATATGTGTGAAATTTAAAATTTCATTTCAAAGGGGAAAAAGTGATCCTCGTTCAATGGAATTCTTTGGAAAAAAACAAAACAAAACCCAACTGGAGAGAAAAGGGATTTATCTATTGTCAATGCATCCTTATGTAGGGAGACAAGCTTTGATGTAACTGATAGCTTGGTTATATAATAGCCCAAGAATACAGACATGGCATGTGATGTATTATGCAGCACTTGAGACCAAAAGTTTGCTTCTCCTAGACTAGAATGAAAGTTCAGCCTGAAAGCTTTTGTTGAAAGAGACTTTCTTTGTAATAAATCAGGAGGACCTGTTAAAGTTATCTTCAGTAGGCACCTCATATACACTTCAGAAAAAAAAAAAAACTCTTAACTCATTAAGCTTAATGGCCCCCAAAGCGTCCCGGGATGCTACAGAAGCTAAACCTTTAACAAAGAACTTCACTTCTAAGAGGTAAGTATTGAACCTACAAAAGAGAAATTCTTTAAAGTGGAGATTAAAAAGCTGAGCTATTATGAAACAGCCAGAACAGAAAACTAAGCCATTCTTTACTAAAACCGGTTAACAGTTCCAGAGATAGAGACTACAAATTGTGTATCCTGGAAAAATCACTTAATCATGGTCCTCTGGCAAAAGAGTGAATCTTAAAATGTCAGATCCTCAGAAAGGGTCAGGAGGAAAACCCACTTAAATTGGGAAGATTTGTAAGAACATCTGTGTGTGCATGTGCGTGTATGTGTGCACCACGTAAGCAAAATATTCATCCTGGAAATGGCATGAATTGACTGAAAAGGCAATGGAGCACAATAAATGCACGGGAAGTGACACTAGAGCCTTCATTTAGCAGAATGCAAATAAAACATTAAAGAATTTCTAGTTCTATGGTCGTGATTTCAGTATAGAAAATGTAAAACTAAATGCAAAAGTGAGACATAATTGCACAGAAGGGGACGTAATTCTTTCTGAACTCCACAATAAATGCAATAATAAAAATGTTTAGCTTAGTTTCCAGCTTACAATAAGAGCTCAAACATTGTTAGCTATCCTTATTATTATTATTACCTTCCTTTATTATTCCTTCCTTCCTATTTTATTATTACCTTCCTATTATCCTTACCTTCCTAAGGATAATAATATCCTTACTATTATTATTATTACCTTCCAAAGACCAAGCTTTGTGTTAGGAGATTTATATGTGCTATTTAACTGCCTATAATAAAGGCCCAAAAGACTGAATGATAAATTCTTTCAAAATGAAGTTTAACATCAACAAATTAAAATCTCAAGAAATCTAGCTATGAATCAAAAAGGTCAAATTCTATATTTACCTACAGATAATGCCTTTCATCTGACCGTCTGAAACCACCAAATTGAACTAAGCATCGAGCAAATATACGGTATGGCTTACGTTGAATCACTTTTCTAATAGTTCAGATGTCTGGCTTCCTAATTTATTATGGCCAGACACTTACTTCCAGTTCTTTTCCCATCCTTTCTTCTGGCATTGAAGCTCAAACTCCCATTCCTCATCAAATAGTATATCGAGAGATATACTATTTGCCTTGTTCTTGTCCACTTTATTTGCAAAGATGCTGTAATTTGGTGTGGGCGACTTGGGGGAGAACTACAGTTAAAATTATTGCTTGCTTAAGGTTTCATTTTGGAATCCTGATAAGTCATTTCGAATGTAAGCTGTGTCGAGTACATATCAATATATTACTTTTTCTAAGCGAACTTAGCTAAATTAGAATCTCACAGAATCAATACCTCATTTTTACCATAGAGCTTTCCGATTCTACCTCTCAATCGTTCATCTGTCTTTCACTGTGGCTTGGAAATTTCTAACACTGAGGAATTATTTTCTAGCATATTATGGAAATGACACATCTGCAGCCTGTTGTTTCATATGTATAAACCCAAGTTTACAGTGTTGCCTTACTCTAACCCCCTCCTTTTATTTATCCTGCAGAGTCTTCCCTGAGTGCCTCATCGTGAGGATTATCTAATGCATGTTATGTGTTCTCAGTGTGCATAAATACAATCTGAAAGCTGCCACAAAAAACGTCTCATTTGTTTGACTTCAGTTGCTTATTATAGTCATAACTGCCATAGCCTAGACAAATGCGTAGATATTTTCAGGTTTTCCAAATGCTCTCCAGTGCCCTTCCCCCAATGTATTCATTTTGAGTGTTTCCTTCTGATTTTTAAAGGTCCGGTGTTGACTTGGAGATATTGCAAAGATTTTTAATGCACATGCCATTCTCCTAATATATTTTCATTTCTGGTAACCTGGAAAAGAACAGAAGCAAAAAAAAAAAAAACAAAAAAACAGTTCAAGGGGAATTTATTCTCATGACAGTGTTAAAAAAAAAGCTTTTAAGGGATTTATTTAGTCAGGTCTCATCTTTTCCATTATTCTTTTATGTCCCACTTCTATTGCATAGTCTATGGCCAATCCATAAAAGAATAATAAAAAAAAAGGCCCCATTTTATGCAACCATGTACTAGCATGTCTGCATAAAATAGGTGATGCATATATTTTATGTCCAGAATTCCAAATTGACCACTCATATTTCTTTTCTCTCTCAGCTTTCAAGGTTGGGATCATAGTCTTTCAAGAGCAAAAGATCTTCAATGCACTTGTTTCATGAGGGCAGGGACTGTGCCTGTCTTATTCACTGCTGGATTCTGGAACCAAGGATGGGTTCTGATATACAGCAGGATCTCAATAAATGTTTGGAAATAATCTTTCTCCTCTAATTAACCACCATCAATCAATACCTAAGACAGATACCCCAGGCACTCTCTTTGCTTAAAATTCTGAGAACTATTTGTAATGAGACATTCCAATTTTCCAAATGTATAAACACACAGCTTTTAAGGACAGAAATGTATTTGCCACCTTAGGGGAAAATGAAAGAAAACTCTAAGTACTGTGGCTTGGTGGAAATATGCCTTATGTTATTTTAAAATATCCAAACACGGATGAGGAGAGCCACAGAAGTTGAGGAGAGTTACTCATTAGGTTCTATGCCTATTTGAGCATACATCATCTGTGTCTTTGTCCTATAGTCTCTAGAAAATAAGAGATGTGTGTTTCTCAAACCTGAAATGGTGAAAAGACAGTCACTGACTTCAAACTGCTTATAATCCAGCTGAAAACAAAGCACACAGAACTTCTTTTAAAAGATAAATGGGGATATAAGTCTAAATATGGTGAATGCCTAATAAAATGAGAAAACAGAGATCCTATTGGGCTAGGGGAAATGGGGGAGGCTTCTGGAAGGTTTTGGACAGGATCTAAGTCCTGAAGAAAAGATAAAATTCATTAAAATTGGAGAGAAAGGATATAGGGGTGAGGAAAGGGGATGAAGAATGGAAGCTATTTCGGGAAGGACGAATGGTATCAGCTAGTGATGCTTGGATACAAGAGTCAGTACAACACTAACTAGTGATTTTGGACACAGCAGCACAAACAAAGGGAGTTCGTTCTGGAAAGTAATCAGTCATATGGTTAGGTCAGGGTTTATGCCAAGTCATAGTCATAATGAGAATTAGATGGACTCAGAATTTTTCCAAAATACGTGAATGATGATCCTGTTTATACACAAAAATATATCTGATTCCCAACTGCAAATCATTTGGTCAAATGTTCACTGAGAAATTATATTCACCAATGGAAAGAGGAGCTGAAGACTAAGTAGAGACAAGTCTCACTAGGGCCCTAGGAAACAGATGGTCTTTGGAGAGTTGTTCTCTGAGCTCCAGGCACTGCTCTTTTTGTAACGAGCCAACAGCAGAAAATGAATAAGAAAGTATTGGACAGAGGGCAATGCAGAAGAGTGCATATTGGATGACTTGTGCAGTTAACTCATCCATTGCATGGGCTACTTGAGTGCAATTCAGGGTACGTTATCCCAAGGTTTTCTCAGCCAGGAAGTCAGAGGTGCTCACCTGATACCTCTGTGGCAGATTTTACAACTGATGAAAACAAAATATCCAGATCCCGAGTGGAAGCAGGGTGAAGCAGAGAGCTGGCTTCCATAGAAATGCAGCAGATGAGGCTTTGTCTGTCCCTGAACATCAGGGCCTCTAGCTCTAATTGTCACTATGGGGCCACCATAAGATTTCTACTGCACAAGGGAGATGATTGCATTTGGGTTTCCACAGAGCAATTTTGGTGATGTTCACTGAGGGTGATTTGTAGCTTATACATCTAGACCAGGTCAAGACCATGCATCCCATTTTTAGAACTCTATCTAAAGACAATAATTATGAATAGATGCTACTATTTACAAATGGGGGGTTGAAAGTAGCAAAGCTTGCTAACAACTAAAATATCCATCAGTAGGAGCTTTGCTAAGTAAAATGGTATTATATACATACACTGAAATAGAGTGTAGCCTGCAAAAGAGGATGAGAGTCCATGAGATGTCAATTGAAGTTGTTTGAAAAAGCAAAGAACAAAAAAGAACTCCCTGTTCAAATACACTTCGGAAACACTGAGTTAAACCAAGCTAAATGGATTTTGTTACTTGATTTCTGAGAACCTTTAATATGTGAAGGTACGTAGTGATTCTCCTGAAGGGAGACAGAATAGGCAAGCTTTCCGAGTATCATTAACTTCCCTGGGGGGTGGAAGATACCCTTGCACAGTATTTTGAACACTGTGAAGAACTCAAGAATTGCTGAAAGTTTGGGACAGGGCTTCATCCTTTCGTTTGCTTTGTTTCTTAGTCTTAATGGGAAAGAGTGAGCAGAAGTCCAGGGAAAGCAAACTTTTTATTTGTCAAATTCCTGATAACTGGTTAACTCTGGTGTTCAATGCTGGTATAAACATTTAGTCATTTTTAAGGACACCATTTAGAATTTTTTAAATTAATGTGAAAAAATGTATTCTGGGCAAGAGCAACAAATTTTATTTAATCAGCATCCCATCCATCACTGTATAATGTATGCAGTCTCTATAAATGCATAGGAAGGTGTACAAAAGTGGAGCTAATGGATTCTGGAAACCTTATGCTTAGTGCATTAAACACTTTCTGCTAACCCTTCTCCTCAACCTCCCACCAAATATGGCCCAAATAATTCTAGGTAAACAAACCACCTTAATCACCTTTAATATTCAAGAAAAAGAGAAAACAATTCGTCAATATGCATAACAACTGAAAACTATGGTCACATTTTCCTGTGTGCTAAATTCAGCTATGTTATTGTTTATAACTAA
The DNA here is from genome assembly GCF_002837175.3 of Physeter macrocephalus. NCBI lineage: Eukaryota > Metazoa > Chordata > Mammalia > Artiodactyla > Physeteridae > Physeter > Physeter macrocephalus. Next base: position 21,037,336 of record NC_041228.1, on the reverse strand, counting down.
GTCTGTAACTAAGGGAAAAAAATGGAAATCTGTTCCTGACTGAGGCTCCTATTAATTTTACATATTGTGTATACTATCAAATTGAATAATTAAAAAGTAATTCACAAGTTCAGTGCTTCCATCATCAATAATGTGGATCACATTTATCATCCAAAAATAAACAATGGGCATCTGGAACTGGAAGAGTTTTAACTTTACAGTTGGTATTTGAAGTTAGACTAAAAGGAGGGCTTTTATTTATAATCAAGCTATATGAACAAATTACATATGAATTACATACAAACACAAAGGATCAGTCACTTATCTGCTTGGCGAAGTGCCCTATTATAATGAAGAAATTACTGCACTTTAGGTTAAAAGATTTTGCTTTGATACTTTGATTTTTTTATAGTTTATAACCTTGAGAAATTATTTAATGTTTCAGTTGGTGTTTTCTCATCTCCAAAATGTACCTACCATTTATTAAGCATGTACTGTGTGCCAGGCACTGGTTGACTCCCTCATAGACTTTATCTCATTTAAGCCTTATGAGAACCATGTTATATTAGAGTTAACAAACATGTCAAGAGAAATCCTGAGAGGTTAAGTAACTTTCTTCCAGAAAAACTCAGAGAATAAGCTACAGTATAGAGGGTGGATTTGGACCCAGACATATTAGGTTTCTTCCTAACAAAGTGCTTTGAAGTTTTCCCTCTGGATGAAGAAAGATGAAAATGTTTGCCCTACCCAAGTTTGTATGAGGCTTGTACATACATCTTTTCCAAAGATGGTGGTACCAATTTATATTCCATTCTACACTCTCCTCTGACCATGTGATGTTGATAATCCTTCACTGAGAGGCCTTTGTTCCCTTCACTTGAATCTGGACTGACTTCTAATTTCCTGAACCAATAGAATGCAAGGGAAGTGACAATGATGACTTCCTAGGCTAGGTCATAAATGGTAAGATGACTTCTATTGGCTCTCTCTTTCTCTCTCTCCTGGATGGCCAGCACCAACTTGCCAACTATGTGAGCACCTTGGAATAAATCCTCTAGTCTTAGTGAAGCCTACAGAATGACTGCAGCTCTAACCAAAATCCTACTGCAACAACATGAGAGACCCTGGGCCAGAATTATGCAAACCACTCCCAAATAACTGACCCACAGAAAGCATGAGAAATAATACATGATTATTATTGTTTTAAGCTATGAAGTTTGGGGATCATTTATTACCTAGCAATAGATAATACAAGGCTCAAATAAAAAGTATTTTAGAAACTATATACTATTCATTTATAAATCTAAAGGCTGCTCTATGAATGCAATTGGGTGTATATATTCTGAGAAAAGAAATTTCAATAAATATGGTCTTTGAAGCAAATAATTTAGGTTGTAGCTGTGATACAAATCATCTAAACCCCAATTTGCATCAAGTTTACTGTAACAGAATTATAACAGTAGCCTATTAAATCGACTTCCTAGCAGGCAACAACTCTGGAAATGGAAAAATGGAAACAATGCCTTTCATCTATATTGTGCTTTACAGTTCAAAAAGATCTTTAACAAACATCATCTGAGAAACTGATTTACCATGAAGCTCAAAAAGCTTTGGCTGCTGGGTCTCCCACAGGTACAAGTCCCTTCCGAGACCCTGGCAATATGTTCACATGATCTGTGTTTCTGTAAAATTTGCAAAAGCAGGTATTTTAACTGCAATTTGTTATGACCACTCTCTCACTCCTCTCTCAAGTGTCTCTTCCGGGACACATTCTTTGAAATATTTTTGACATCTGGCTAAAATAAACTTGAGGCAGGAATACAGTTTTCATAACATATTGTGATTTCTTCTTCTAAATTTCCACATTATACCTAATTTTGTTTTTAGAACTTTGTAATTTTTTTTAACCAGGGTACCCCAAATTCTGTAAGCTTCAGACTCCACAGAACCTGGATCTTCCCTTGACCACCTTGAGTTATAATCACAATAGCCCTGTAAAGTTGTTAGGGGAGATGCTATTACCCTAATTTTATAATGAGAAAACTGAGATTCTAAAATTCCAAATGGATTACCCAAGGTCAGGTAATTAATAAGAAACAAAGAAAAAACTCAAAACCTAGACCTGATTTCTGGTTCAATGCTCTTTCCATTAACCCACTCTTCTGGAAACACATACCCTCTAATTTCCCATCAAAACTGATCTATCCTGTGTCCCACTCTTTTTCATCCTGGTCTCTCCTATAATTAATATGAAAATGTAATTCAGCTTCAATTAACAACAAATCGGGCACAAAGGAAGGGTCATGTAGGTTACATTTCAATTGTAAGCCTTTTCCCAGGGCTCTCAAATCTCCTAATCCAACTGTACATCAGACTAGGAAAATGAATTTTAGAGTACAGTGAGTTTAAAGACAGAAAGACCCGATGATGCTAGGCTGTACTTTCCTGGGTAGAGCTGTGGATGAATAACTTCTCCCTTGCAAATGGTTTGTTCAGTATCATCTAGATGCTGCTTCAGAAAACTACCCTCAGCTTTGTGCACCATTAGTCTGGCCAATTTTATTTCTCAATGAGTGTCTTGCTTCCATCCTAGACCAAAGCATCATTCTAGCCTGCCCCTGCTTCTCATGAGAAGAGGAGTCCACCCCAATTCTGCACTCTTGTGAAAACAGTCTGTTTTGAAAGCTGAATTACCTCATTGAGTCCTCTTGGATATTTTTACAGGGCTAACAAATCAGAACACTATTTGTTGACCCAGATGCGGGAAGAAATAAAACTTTCCCAAGGGCAAAACTGAACTGGGTAGAGTTGAGGCACTGGAACAATTGATTTCAATTAGTCTTAAATAGTAATAATGAATGCTAAAAGATCTCTTCTAAAATGTCCTTCAGCTGATAATTTATTTCCACTCTTTTCCCTCTTCAGAGGCAAAACTTTAATGGACTGTCTTTTTGCAGCAAATCTTAATATAACAGTTAATATGCAGACAAAGTGACCGAGTCCCCTTGACACATGTGTCTGATCTCCATTTGGCAGGGATGGGAGGGGAGGAGGAAGTACTTAACGGAAGATGTGGTCCCCTCCCCTGCCCCCCTGCAAAGTGTAGGCTCTGTGTCATTTAGATTCTTCTATTAGTTTCTTACAAATCTTTTTTCAAAGGTAGAAAATTGTGGAGTCATCTTTTTCAATGCCAGTAAAGGCACTTGGGCTAAAATATAATTTCTCCATTGGATATTATGAATAACTTTTATAGTTGGTATTTTACATTATGTAAAATTTTAGTCATTTTATTTAATCTGTTTCAAGATAAACAAATAAGAAGACATTAATTTTTCTAGCTCTTTTTGCTTCATTTTATGTTTAAAATACCCTAACTGGTCTTTCTTCCTGTCTCTTCTCTGCCTTATCCCAATTTCCTAAAGAACCACTCATTAAAACACCCATTAATCTGTATATCATTTTTGATCCTAAGCCTTCCTGTCCCTCTGACTTCTTAATTCTCCCAGAATTCCAAGTCTTGTTCTTACCAGTTTCTATTTTTAGCTTCTTCCTTTCTTTCTATGATGAGGTTTAAAATTATATTCACCAGTATTCCAGGGGGATGCCCCCAGACAGAGATGAGCAATCAGACCTGACCAGACTCCCTGAGTGCTGGAAACAGTCCCAGGTCAGCAATGTGGCTGCCAATGTCAGGGCTTTGGAAGGGAGCAGGACATAAGCGAGAAGTGGAAAGGATGCCCAGGGATGCTGGGGGCACAGTGTGGACCCAGACCAGAGAATCTAGGAGAAGAGATTTTGAGCAACCCCCAAGAAGACTTCAGGAAGATGGGCACATGAAATCTTAGGATGCATTCCTATAATTTGCTGAGTCCTTTCTTCAATAAAATCTACAGTAAAGAGAGAGTTTATTTCTCACTCTCGTGACTCCCTTCACAGCTCTTACCCAATTTCTGCTACTGAACAGCCCTGCCCGCCCACACCAATAAGAAAAGATCCCACAGGAGGCAGGAATTGTCTTGGGTTACATTTTCACTGAGGGTCTATTTTAGAGACACGGTACTCATGGTTCAGTGCCTGCTGCAGGCACCCCTGTTGCATTGGCTTAGACCTCTGGCAGCAGGCAGGACTTCATTGCTCTGCTAAGAAAGTTGTTTATAAGATTTGGGAAAGAGTGGGCATGACCAAAGCTGCCAGGTATGAGTGTGATACTTCCCTCCACACTCATTCACTCACAGGAATTCTCTTTCTCCTCTCTGGCAAAAGGCCCATCAACCTTATCGGCTGCCCATCAAAGCTTGTGTATCAACTTGGCCACTTATAGTTCTAGAACAAAGCTTTCTCCTCCTCATCCTTCCTGAATAAAATAAATAGGGAAATTAGTTATGATTATAGGTTCTGGTATTTACTTGTGTGTATGTCACCCTCTTCCCCACGATATAGAAAGTTGTTTTGAAAGAGAAAGGCTTTAGAAAAGGACCCCTGAGCCACCTACACTCTCATTCATTCCTTAGTTGGTAGTAAAGGACTTTATGCGTTGCATTGACTTAAAGAGCAAGAAGGAATCTCAGCAGGTGTCTGGTTAGTGATCTCAAGATGTTTGCAACTGCTAAGCATTTTGTCAGACAAAAACCGTAGCCCAGATTCTAATAAGTGAAGTGGGTTGAAACTGTGGATGGTCCTGACCCCTGTCCCAGCTTCCCCCTTATTCCCTTTTCCCTCACCACTTGGCTGTGTGACCTTGGGCAAGTAGCTGAATGCCCCCCAGTGTCCTCCTGTGCCCACAAGGGAAGATAGCACGGCCTGCTGCAGGAAACCAGTGCAAGGATTAAACAAGAGAGTATAGTATATGTGAGACCCTCAGCACCATGCCTGGAGAACAGCAGTCCCAAATAAATGTTGCCATTACTGTTCTTATTATTAATGGCAGAATTAAGACTAGAGGCCTCCTCACTCCTCTTCCAGGCTCTTACATTTCTCTGCACTGAAACATATACAATCTGTCTCCGCTTTGCTTTTGCTTTCCTGTTGTTACTTGCACTATGCTCTCTCTTGCCCATTCCTTGTAACGTCACCACCAGCCCGGGCCCAGGCACCAGTCCCAGCCTGATGGCCTATCCGGTGAGCAAGCTGGTGCCCGGGCGCGCATGCGCACACAAACAAGCGCGCGCACATGAGCGCCCAGACTTCCTTCCTGCAGGCGGGCTGGGTCAGAGCCGTCTCGTTCCTCTGACCTCCCTCTCCCGTGGCATCACTCTCACTCTGTCTCGCGGTCTCAGTCTTGGCCTTTTCTCCTGTGCCTTATAGAACAGGTGTTTCTTAGTCTCCTCTCCCTTCTCCGTTTTATAATCTCTTCCTGCCTTTTCTTCTTTCTTCCCCTTGCTTGTCTTCTAAGCCCTCTCTCTCCATCTCTTTCTTCTCTCCATCTCTTTCTTCTCTCCATCTCTTTCTTCTCTCCCCTCTCCCACTCCTGCCTCCTTACTGACGGAAGAGCCTTCTTGATCGCAAGCTTGGTTCTGTTCCATCCGACTGCATCCAGCGAGTTCCCTCGGCCTTTGCCTTGTTTGAAGGTTTTAAATAGGGACTGAAACGCCATACTAATGCTTGTTGCAGAACTATCATCTCACATCAGGGTCTTACGGTCACAACATAAGGGCGCTGTTGGAATAAATATGGTAGCCAGGTGCTACCGATGGTGCTAGTACGAGGGCCGTAGTCCCCTGTAAAGGGCTCTGCGAGAGCCACGATGATGTACTACCAGACGAATCAATGCCATCTGGATGCTCAGGTCTGGCCAGGAGGGCCGTAACGTCACGGTGCTCAGTATTTAATTTTAATTTCTCCTGAAGAACCCAGAGTGAATTTTGTAATTTGCAATATTGTAAATTTTGTCAACATGTGGGGAACTAAAACGCTATTTATCCAGTACACTCTGGCTAGTCATACCCTGGCTGTCTTTTTGATTGCCGATTCATTTTGTTCATACTTACAAGGGAATAAATGGATTCCAGAGAAAGCACTTGCCTGGATGAGCTCTGAAACCAAAGCAAAGGCTGAACTATGGAAGATAATTGGGTTCAGAGCTGAAATGTGCTGCTTCCAGGGAAAAGTGAGTCAGTGGATACTGAAGGAGTTACACTCTCAGGTATAACTGGGATCAATAAATAAATCTTGGAGTAAAATTTACCTTCCCAGACTCCCTGGTCATTCCAGACGCATACTTGTCCATCATATATTTCATTGGCCAATGATACAAATATAACCTCTTTTACCAAAATTCTGTCAACTAGAGAATTCTATTAGCCAGAAATGTCTATTGTTGGTGCTTTGCTAGTATAATTTGATATATATTATATGTAATATATATGTAATTATATGATATATAATCATATAGTATGGATGTGCTATATCATATAGTTATATATATCATATGCTATATCTGTTGCATGTATAAAATATAACTATTGGTGCTTTGCTAGTAAAATTGAATATGTAACAAATAATATGTAATACATATAGTCATAATAAAGAACTTGTGGTTCAGTTAAACTATGAAGCACATCTCTAATAATTTAAGAAATCCATTCATCATTCATTAAAGATTTTACACAAAAGAACCTGGAATACCAAATTGTGTTCAGTTAGTTCCCATGTTAAGAATATTTTATTGTGTTTTAATTATTTAAAGATTCGTATGTACATACAGGATCAGATTTGGTTTTTCTTTCTTGTTTCTTGAATGCTGTATATTGAATGATATATATGATTTGTTATATTATAATCTGTACAAGGTATTGATACATCTGCTGCTTTTGTCTGCCCAGTGCATCTTCTTCCTCATTGTGAATTGTGTCCCAATTTATCTTTGGGGAACTACCCCTCCCCACTGCAAGCAGTAAAATAATATATATTTAAAGGATATATGTTTAATCAAATAGTCTTCACGAATAATTTACTTATTTTTCCTTTTGGATTGTTTGCAGGTCAGGTGGTTCCCTTTTGTGACTTCCCTGGTAGCGCAGTGGTTAAGAATCCGCCCGCCAATGCAGGGGACACGGGTTCAAGCCCTGGTCCGGGAGGATCCCACATGCCGCAGAACAACCAAGTCCATGTGCCACAACTACTGAGCCTGTGCTCTAGAGCCCATGAGCCACAACTACTGAGCCCACGCGCCACAAGTACTGAAGCCCGTGTGCCTAGAGCCTGTTGTCTGCAACAAGAGAAGCCACTGAAATGAGAAGCCCGTGCACCGCAATGAAGGTAGCCCCTGCTTGCCGCAACTAGAGAAAGCCCGCACGCAGCAACGAACACCCAACGCAGCCAAAAAATAAATTAAAAAAAAAAGAGAAGCCACTGCAATGAGAAGCCCGTGCACCACAACAAAGAGTAGCCCCCGCTCGCCGCAACTAGAGAAAGCCCGCACGCAGCAACGAACACCCAACGCAGCCAAAAAATAAATTAAAAAAAAAAATTGGGAGTTGAGATCATGCAATATCACACATTAAAAAACAACAACATTCTTTCTTCCCCACAAATCAATTACATTGAGGTCACTGGGGCAATGTTTTTCTCAAGTTCATAATCCAAGCAGTTTCTTTTCATCTCTGCCTACCTCACTCCTCCTTTCCTGAGAGCTCATTATTTCCACTGTGTTTGGTTTACTGGCGTCTATGACCTTTACTCTCCTCAGTCAGAAAAGTAAAGAACAAAGGAAGTTGATAATGGCATGAGACACTTCAGCCTGTTAAACAGGCATATCCCTGAGGCTCCCCTCTTCTGCAGTTTTTTGATAGGTTTGGGGATATAACTGAGCTCTCTGTTCTCCCTGAGCTGGGAGATTCAGCCACCAGGCTAGCCTGAAGGACCTCATAATACCAGTGTCACCTGTAACCCAAGCCCGCAGGCTGGACCCCAGAACTGTGTCTTAGGAGGAGGTGGCAGCATCATTCATCCATGAGAAAAGCTTGACGCTTTAATAACATCTGCTCTCTACATTGCAAGTTTTACACCCCAGTGACTTTTCAGACGATTAATTGCAGTTTTCTCTAAGAGCAAATAGTGAAACTCAGTAGCTCACCTTACTTTGCTGCAGGGATAATTCTCATTTGGCTAAAATTAAGAATTTAAATAGGTGCCTTAAGAGGCCAGCTAGCTTAAGAACTCCCCGGGTCCTCTTTACAGCTGAGTTACTCTCTACAAGCTCCTGGTGGAGGAACGACCGGTGACCGAAATGCTGTGGAGACTGCTTCTTTAATACACTTTATTAATACTTCTCTCCCCCACCTCCCAGTAAAAACCAGCAATTAGGTGGCCTATATTCTTGGAGGACAATGTCATCCCTGTTTAGGGACTCCACTGAGATGTTTCTTCATTCATCTGCGAATAAACCATTTTTCTCTCAACTTTCCTGATGTGGCGCACTCATCCCTCTAATTCTCTCCTCCTCTCATTTACATATTTCCCACATTATTTATTATAGAAGATCTTGGAAAATGGAGAAGGCAAACATGAAGAGTTGCCTTGTTTGCGAGCGTCTGGTTTGGATTAGAAGTTAAATACCTCCCACCCCAGTCCCACCACCCTACACCCTACTGAGTCTTACCAGGAAGGGCTCTGAAAGCTTGAAATAATTTTGGTGGCTCTGGGAAAGAAGTAGGTGTTTTTGTACCATCTGCATCTACACAAAAAGCTTCTTTGTGTCCATTGTACTACACCATCAATAAATTCTTAAAATAAATATTAACTTTATCTAAATTTTTAGTAAAGATCTAATGATTTAAACTCCCTGTGTTTAAATTTGGACTCTGCCACTTGCTAACTGTGTAACCTTGGGCAGTCTCTTTATCTCTCTGTGTCCCAGTTTTCTGTAAAATGGGAAGTAATAATAAGGGTACCATTCTCATAGGGTGATTATGAGGATTAAATGAGGCAATCTGTGTGATTACCCACCCGCTGTTGTACGTAGTAAGTGCTCAATTAATGTTAAGTATTTAACTGCTACAGGAGAGACCACTGTAAATTGGATCCCCATCCTTGACTCAAATATGCAACAAGCATCTACTATCCAGGCTTTTCTTGTCTCTGAGCTACAATGATGAATAAAATACAGTTCCTATCCTCAGAGAGAAAGCAGTTAGTCCAGGGGAGAGCTACAGAATCAGTTATATAGCCTACAATATGGTTAGAGATAGTAATAACCATTAACATTTATTGAGTCCTTAATACTGTGCTGGGCATTTTACAGGATTGCTTTATTTAACAGTTTCAGAAACGTATATGGTAGACACTATTATTTATTGTTCAGATGAAGAAACTAAGGCTTAGAAAGATTAAGTAACTTCAGATCTGTCAGACTCCAGAAACTATGCTTTTTACCATTTTTCTTTACTGAATGCTGAGATACAAATATGTACCATGTGCTAAGAGAGCCCACAAATAGAGGGTCTGACTATATTTTCAGAACCTGTGGATAGGATGTGATACATGAGCTGAGTCTTGATGGAAGAAGGAAAACTGCGCCAAAGAGTGAAGGGGAGGGGAAAGCATTCAAAACCATGCAGGTATGGCCATGACCTGAGAGGACTGTGGGTGCAGATGGCAGGCAGGGGTGATGGAAATGGGCGGGTCCACTGGGAATAGCCTGGGACACAATGGTATAGAATTTGGATTCTGGTCATGTGTTCAAGAGAGGTTTATAAGAAGAGATAACACAAGATCAAAAACCAAGCAAACAAAAACTTTGCCAACACCAGGCCAGCCTAGGGGAGACCCCTGAACAAAACTCAAGAATAAAATAAAGGCCAGGGGTCCTTCCACACACAGAGGAGATGTGAGCACAGGGAGGTGGGCACCACATTTATTTGTGTGCTTCTTTGACGACTTTCTATCTCCCCCACCAGACTGCTGATTTTATCAGTGTGGTGCCCATGCTAATTTGGCTATTTTAATTCTAAAACCTAACACAGTCCTAGTCCTTAGTAGATGTCCTATAAATATATATTGCCCGAAATTTTGGATGACTAAAACCTCAGAAGAGGGGCACCAGCCACTGTGCACCAAAACCAGGTGATCCTTGAGCTGATGCTTGAAGGATAATTAGACATTAACAGGCAAATGGTGGGAGAGAGGGACGCTTGGGAGAGGAAAGGTCACCGGGAAAAGATATGGAAGCACAACCAAGTAGGTTGATCTGGCTAGAACAGGGTTTCTCAGCCTCAGCACTATTGACATTTTGGCTAATTCTTTGCCGTGTGTAGCTGTTCTGTGCATTGTAGGATGTTTAGCAGCACCCCTGGCCTCCACCCAGTAGATACCAGAGGCGTCCCCTATTCCCTGCACCAGTGACCACCATCAAAGACACCTCCAGATATTGCCAAAAGTTCACCCCCTACCAATTCAGAACCACGGCCAGGGTTTTTTTGTTTTTTTTCTTTGTTTTAACATCTTTGAGAATTTCCAGTCATGTGGAAGAAAATATTTTTTTCCACATGACTACTGACATCATTGCACGATGTCCTCTGACACAAGTGAACAGCTTAAAGAAACCAATAGAAGATACCCATTTAAAGGAATTTAATTTAGAAAGAATCAGAATGGGGAGAAATGGGAGAATTTTAAGTGCACATGAAAAACAAGCCTTCTGAAGAAGCATCAGGTTATTTGAGTTTTAATATTATTTTTAACATCTTTCTTGCAGTATAATTGCTTTACAATGGTGTGTTAGTTTCTGCTGTATAACAAAGTGAATCAGCTATATGTATACATATATCCCCATATCCCCTCCCTCTTGAGTCTCCCTCCCACCCTCCCTATCCCACCCCTCTAGGTGGTCACAAAGCACCGAGCTGATCTCCCTGTGCTATGCAGCTGCTTCCCACTAGCTGTCTATTTTACATTTGGTAGTGTATATATGTCCATGCCATTCTCTGACTTCGTCACAGCTTACCCTTCCCCCTCCCATGTCCTAAAGTCCATTCTCTACGTCTGTGTCTTTATTCCTATCCTGCCCCTAGGTTCTTCAGAACCATGTGTTTTTTTTTTAGATTCCATATATATATGTGTTAGCATACGGTATTTGGTTTTCTCTTTCTGACTTACTTCACACTGTATGACAGGTTCTAAGTCCATCCACCTCACTACAAATAACAATTTCATTTTTTTATGGCTGAGTAATATTCTATTGTATATATGTGCCACATCTTCTTTATCCATTCATCTGTCGATGGACACTTAGGTTGCTTCCATGTCCTGTCTATTGTAAACAGTGCCGCAATGAACATTGTGGTACACGACTCTTTTGAATTATGGTTTTCTCAAGGTATATGCCCAGTAGTGGGATTGCTGGGTCATACGGTAGTTCTATTTTTAGTTTTTAAGGAACCTCCATACTGTTCTCCATAGTGGCTGTATCAATTTACATTCCCACCAACAGTGCAAGAGGGTTCCCTTTTCTCCACACC
>NC_041228.1:21023430-21025436 GCF_002837175.3 Physeter macrocephalus | reverse complement strand
TTCTCTAGGAGGTGGGTCAAAAAGGATCTTGCTGTGATTTATGTCATACAGTGTTCTGCCTATGTTTTCCTCTAAGAGTTTGATAGTGTCTGGCCTCACATTTAAGTCTTTAATCCATTTTGTCTTTATTTTTGTATGGTGTGAGGGAGTGTTCTAATTTCATTCTTTTACATGTAGTTATCCAGTTTTCCCAGCACCACTTATTGAAGAGGCTGTCTTTTCTCCATTGTATATTCTTGCCTTCTTTATCAAAGATAAGGTGACCATATGTGTGTGGGTTTATCTCTGGGCTTTCTATCCTGTTCTGTTGATCTATATTTCTGGTTTGGTGCCAGTACCATACTGTCTTGATTACTGTAGCTTTGTAGTATAGTCTGAAGTCAGAGAGCCTGATTCCTCCAGTTCCATTTTTCTTTCTCAAGATTGCTGTGGCTATTCAGGTTCTTTTGTGTTTCCATACAAATTGTGAAATTTTTTGTTCTAGTTCTGTGAAAAATGCCAGTGGTAGTTTGATAGGGATTGCACTGTAACTATAGATTGCTTTGGGTAGTATAGTCATTTTCACAATGTTGAGTCTTCCGATCCAAGCACAGGGTATATCTCTCCATCTCTTTGTACCATCTTTAATTTCTTTCATCACTGTCTTATAGTTTTCTGCATACAGGTCTTTTGTCTCCTTAGGTAGGTTTATTCCTAGGTATTTTATTCTTTTTGTTGCAATGGTAAATGGGAATGTTTCCTTAATTTCTCTTTCAGATTTTTCATCATTAGTATATAGGAATGCAAGAGATTTCTGTGCATTAATTTTGTATCCTGCTACTCTACCAAATTCATTGATTAGCTCTAGTAGTTTTCTGGTAGCATCTTTAGGATTCTGTATGTATAGTATCATGTCATCTGCAAACAGTGACAGTTTTACTTCTTCTTTTCCAGTTTGGATTCCTTTTCTTTTCCTTCTCTGATTGTTGTGGGTAAAACTTCCAAAACTATGGTGAATAACAGTGGTCAGAGTGGGCAACCTTGTCTTGCTCCTGATCTCAGTGGAAATGGTTTCAGTTTTTCACCATTGAGAATGATGTTTGCTGTGGGTTTGTTGTATATGGCCTTTATTATGTTGAGGTAAGTTCCCTCTATGCCTACCTCCTGGAGAATTTTTATCATAAATGGATGTTGAATTTGTCTAAGGCTTTTTCTGCATCTATTGAGATCATCATATGGTTTTTATCTTTCAATTTGTTAATATGGTTTATCACATTGATTGATTTGCACATATTGAAGAATCTTTGCATTCCTGGGATAAACCACTTGATCATGGTGTATGATCCTTTTAATGTGCTGTTGGATTCTGTTTGCTAGTATTTTGCTGAGGATTTTTGCAACTATGTTCTTCAGTGATATTGGCCTGTAGTTTTCTTTTTGGGGGACATCTTTGTCTGGTTTTTGTATCAGGGTGATGGTGGCCTCGTAGAATGAGTTTGGAAGTGTTCCTCCCTTTGCTACATTTTGGAAGATTCGAAGGGATAGGTGTTAGCTCTTCTCTAAATGTTTGATAGAATTCGCCTGTGAATCCATCTGGTCCTCGAATTCTGTTTGTTGGAGTAGTTTTAATCACAGTTTCAATTTCAGTGCTTGTGATTGGTCTGTTTTTATTTTCTATTTCTTCCTGGTATAGTCTCAGAAGGTTGTGCTTTTCTAAGAATTTTTCCATTTCTTCCAGGTTGTCCATTTTATTGGCATATAGTTGCTTGTAGTAGTCTCTAATGATCCTTTGTATTTCTGTGGTGTCAGTTGTTACTTCTCCTGTTTCATTTCTAATTCTATTGATTTGAGTCTTCCTTTTTGTTTCTTGATGAGTCTGGCTAATGGCTTATCAATTTTATTTATCTTCTCAAAGAACCAGCTTTTAGTTTTATTGATCTTTGCTACTGTTTCCTTCATTTCTTTTTCATTTATTTCTGATCTGAGCTTTATGATTTCTTTCCTTCTGCTAACTTTGGGGTTTTGTT
>NC_041228.1:21011564-21022812 GCF_002837175.3 Physeter macrocephalus | reverse complement strand
ATTGTCATTTGTTTCTAGGTATTTTTTTTATTTCCTCTTTTATTTCATCAGTGATCTGTTGGTTATATAGTAGTGTATTATTTAACCTCCATGTGTTTGTATTTTTTACAGTTTTTTTCCTGTAAGTGATATCTAGTCTTATAGCATTGTGGTCGGAAAAGATACTGCTGCATCCCATAGGTCTTGGGTCATTGTGTTTTCATTGTCATTTGTTTCTAGGTATTTTTTTTATTTCCTCTTTTATTTCATCAGTGATCTGTTGGTTATATAGTAGTGTATTGTTTAACCTCCATGTGTTTGTATTTTTTACAGTTTTCTTCCTGTAAGTGATATCTAGTCTCATAGCATTGTGGTCGGAAAAGATACTTGACACAATTTCAATATTCTTGTATTTACCAAGGCTTGATTTGTGACCCAGGATATGATCTATCCTGGAGAATGTTCCATGAGCACTTGAGAAGATGTGTATTTTGTTGTTTTTGGATGTAATGTAATCAAATCTGAATGAGATCCTTGCTGGGTAGAGTCATCTTGGTTGTAGTTTGTTCCTTTTCATCACTTTAAATATGTCCTGCCATACCCTCCTGGCTGGCAGAGTTTCTGCTGAAAGATCAGCTGTTGACTTTAAAGCTTGTGTTTCCTTATTTCTTTTCATTTTGGATGATCTGTCCATTGGTAAAAGTGGGGGGTGAAAGTCCCCTCCTTTTATCATGTTACTGTCAATTTCCCCTTTTATGGTTGTTAGCATTTGCCTTATGCATTGAGGTGCTCCTATGTTGGGTGCATAAATATTTACAATTGTTTTATCTTCTTTTGGATTGATCCCTTGATCATTATGTAGTGCCCGTCTTTGTCTCTTGTAATAGTCTTTATTTTAAAGTCTATTTTGTCTCATATGAGAATTGCTACTCCAGGTTTCTTCTGATTTCCATTTGCATGGAATATCTTTTTCCATCCCCTCACCTTCAGTCTGTATGTGTCCCTAGGTCTGAAGTGGGTCTCTTTTAGACAGCATATATATGGGTCTTGTTTTTGTATCCATTCAAGCAGTTTATGTCTTTTGGTGAGAGCCCTGAATCCATTTACATTTAACGTAATTATCGATATGTATGTTCCTATTACGATTTTCTTACTTCTGCCTCAGTTATTCTGCTATTGATTCCTTCTAGAGAATTTTTAATTTCATTTATTGTGTTGGTCATCATTGTTTGCTCTTTAGTTCTTTTAGGTCCTTTTTAAACGATTCTTGTATTTTCTCCATTCTATTTCCAAGATTTTAGATCATCTTTACTATCATTACTCTGAATTCGTTTTCAGGTAGACTACCTATTTCCTCTTCATTTGTTTGGTCTGGTGAGATTTTACCTTGCTCCTTCATCTGCTGTGCATTTCTCTGTCTTCTCATTTTCCTTAACTTACTGTGTTTTGGGTCTCCTTTTCACAAGCTGCAGGTTCGTAGTTCCCGTTGTTTTTGGTGTCTGCCCCCAGTGGCTGAGGTTGGTTTAGTGGGTTGTGTAGGCTTTCTGGCTATCCTCAATTCTTTTATTCTTTTTTCTTTATTCTGCTCCTCAGTAGTTATTTCCACTCTTTTATCTTCCAGGTCACTTATTCATTCTTCTGCCTCAGTTATTCTGCTATTGATTCCTTCTAGAGAATTTTTAATTTCATTTATTGTGTTGGTCATCATTGTTTGCTCTTTAGTTCTTTTAGGTCCTTTTTAAGCGATTCTTGTATTTTCTCCATTATATTTCCAAGATTTTAGATCATCTTTACTATCATTACTCTGAATTCGTTTTCAGGTAGACTACCTATTTCCTCTTCATTTGTTTGGTCTGGTGAGATTTTACCTTGCTCCTTCATCTGCTGTGCATTTCTCTGTCTTCTCATTTTCCTTAACTTACCGTGTTTTGGGTCTCCTTTTCACAAGCTGCAGGTTCGTAGTTCCCATTGTTTTTGGTGTCTGCCCCCAGTGGCTGAGGTTGGTTTAGTGGGTTGTGTAGGCTTTCTGGTGGAGGGGACTAGTGCCTGTGTTCTGGTGGATGAGGCTGGATCTTGTCTTTCTGGTGGGCAGGACTGCGTCCAGTGGTGTGTTTTGGAGTTTCTGGGAACTTATTATGATTTTAGGCAGCCTCTCTGCTAATGGGTGTGGTTATGTCCCTGTCTTGCTAGTTGTTTGGCGTGAGGTATCTGGCACTGGAGCTTGCTGGTCGTTGAGTGGAGCTGGGTCTCAGTGTTGAGATGGAGATCTCTGGGAGAGCTCTTGCCAATTGATAGTACATGGGGCCGGGAGGTCTCTGGTGGTCCAATGTCCTGAACTCAGCTCTCCCATCTCAGAGGCTCAGGCCTGACACCCAGCTGGGGCACCAAGACCCTGTCAAAAAAATCAGAGGCCCTGGATTGGTTCAAGATGGCGGAGTACAAGGACGTGCTCTCACTCCCTCTTGCAAGAGCACTGGAATCACAACAGGAAGACACTGGAACTCACCAAAAAAGATACTCCACATCAAAAGACAAAGGAGAAGCCGCAATGAGATGGTAGGAGGGGCACAATCACTATAAAATCAAATCCCATAACCACTGGGTGGGTGACTCACAAACTGGAGAACAATTAAACCACAGAAGTCCACCCACTGCAGTGAAGGTTCTGAGCCCCATGTCAGGCTTCCCAAACTGGGGGTCTGGCAATGGGAGGAGGAATTCCCAGAGAATCGGACTTTGAAGGCTAGTGGGATTTGATTGCAGGACTTCAACAGGACTGGAGGAAAGAGAGACTCCCCTCTTGGAGGGCACACACAAAGTAGTGTGCACATTGGGACCCAGGGGAAGGAGCAATGACCTCACAGGAGACAGAACCAGGCCTACCTGCTACTGTTGGAGGGTCTCTGCAGAGGCGGTGGGGGGGGGGGCTGTGGCTCACCGCAGGGACAAGGACACTGGCAGCAGAAGTTCTGGGAAGTACTCCTTGGCGTAAGCCCTCCTAGAGTCCACCATTATCCCCACCAAAGAGCCTGCCAGGGGTTTTTGTTTGTTTGTTTTGAGTGAGGAAAAAAAATTATGAGGACATAACACAAGATGCTGCTAGAGGGCTTCCCAGATGCTGCTAGAGAGAAAAGCAGAGGGGAGATTTCAAAAGACATGTGTGTCATAACCAAAGTGGAAGGGCTTAGCCTGAGCTCAGTGGAAAATCCTTGAGGGACTGAAACAGAGCAGTGCCATGAACACAGCCTTGTGTTTTGGGAAAATTGCTTGGCAGTGGTGGTTCACAGGGGGTCAGGCATGTCTGCAAGGAGAACAGGCTGTATCAGTCCTCCACGCAGGAAGAGATGAGAGCCTGACCTGAGGCCACGGCAGGAGAGCAGGAGGGGAACTGAGAGCTCCTTAGGAGGTTAAACCCACAGCACTCAGTTCTGAAGAAAGATGGTGTCAGCAGAGATGAGATGAAAGCAACCCTTTCAAGGATTAAGGGGAATCTAACCAAGAGACCACTTGCTGGAAGCTAAACGGTTAATACACAACCAAAGGCTGCTAATCAGATGAACAAGTGTGAAGTGAAAATGCCAACCCCAGTGAAGAAACCCTGCCAAAGGTAGCACGGGCAAATGGAGAACAATGCAAGCAGCACTAGTGAGATGGCCCTGAAAATCGAGTCAAACTGCATGAAAGGGTTCTGGCAGAGGGAAAGAGATGGTTGTCGCGATGTCCTCAGTCACTTGACAAGGTGGATAAAGAATTGTTGCCAGGGAAGAAATAATAAAAGCAGGATTTTGCCAGCATGAGGTGCTGCCATGGCCTTTGGTTCAGAGCATGCTTCTGGAGGCAAGGAGAAGGAAAATAAATATGGAATGACAAGAGGGAAATCAATTAGCCCCTCACAGATGGCCTTCCACATCCTAGAGAGTGTTATTGTCCCTAACATGAAAGGTTAAATAAGGTAGGAAGAGAAATAACACGGAGAGGGTTGTGTCCAGGGCTTTATGAGATAACCTCACAGCAGCAAGATTGCCCACAGGGCTCATAGGACAGCTGTGGAGGATGGGACCCGGACCAAGCTGGCCAGGCTGATGTCTGAGAGCGCAGGCCAAGCTCCCCTGATCGGGTGGAAAGTCAGGCTTGCAGAACAGAACTGAGACAGTTATGGGCCCTGAAAATTCCACTGACTGGAGAAACCCATAGGGTGTATGTGGGGTTTTGGTGGTGGGGAGAGATGGATGGATTGTCTAAAACAGGATGTTTTCTTCGTATTAAGTATATTATTTCCACAAGTTTATATTACACAAGTTTACATCTTGAAGTAAATAGCACAACAGGCTGGCTCATGAAACAGAGCACAGAAAAAAGACTACTATATGATTAAAAGTGAAGAATTACATAAGGTACTTAAGCTAGACTCTGGCTTCATGTGATACTCAACAAATTAAGATGGAGGAGGACAAGGCAAGAGGAGGTAGAGGAGGAGGAAGAGGAGGAAGAAGAAATTTGTAAGCAAAACCATCACACTATATTTTTTTCCCACCAGAAGAATGTTTATCAAGCCAGAGCCTGGGGTAATAATCTGAAGTTTTGCTCATGTCTCTCTTTTATCATTCATAATTGAAACGTTATTGACATTTCTTGGACATCTGAAGATGAGCGTATTTTCATCTTTTCTGAATTTGATATCAGTGATATGCACAAAGCCACAATGCCTAAATGAGGCTTCAAAAGCCATTGCTGTAAATAAAGAAATTACTTGTATTTTTATAGCTCTTTACATGGTTTTATTTGACCTTGACAAGAACCCTGTGAGAGGGGCAAGATGAGGTGTTATTACCTTCACTGTTTTTTCAGTAGCTACGGTAATATAGATTCACAAAGCCTAATGAGTTTTTCGAGCTTTCCCAGCTCATTGTGTGAGACTTGGGGTTGAAAATCAGGTTTTTCATTCTCCATCTAGTGCTCGTGGGATCTTAGTTCCCCAACCAGGGCTCGTACTTGGGCCCTTGGCAGTGTGAGTGTGGAGTCCTAACCACTGGACCACCAGGGAATTCCCCCAACCACGTCTTTTGATAGTAATAAATGCAAAGTCCTTTTTCTCACTTTATCAATTTACCTTTCAAGCAACTCATCCCCACCAAGGCCACTCCTGCCCCTACTGTGCCCTGATTTTTCCCATTAGCCCATATCCCTAACTTTAAGACCTGTAAAGCTCACCTCTTCTAGGAAGTTCTCCTTGATTAATTCTACTTTAATTAACCCTACTTTTAGACTAAGAGGTTCTTAATTCTTAGTCCGTACTAATTCTTAATTCTTTGCACATGTTGGGTTGCATTTTTGAAAAATAGTGATTTTAGCTACTATAGTGAAGGCTTTTGGATACACCTTTATGTAGTAGGAAGTGGTTTTTAAAATATTAAACAATTTGAAATCAATATTTTATAAGTAAAAAGGGCTGAATATCAGCAATTTAATAAGGGTCAGCTCAATCTTAACCGTCGTTTTGCAGAGATTGTTTTTCCCCAGTTTTCCCTTCCTCTCATTCAAGGAACTACGCTGGTCTGAGCTAACTGCTCGCCTCAGCCCCCAAATGAAAAGGTGATAATGGAAACCACAAGAAAAAGAATATTTTCTGCATTTTTAGGTCTCAAAAGGCTGAACCTTTAAGGGAAAAAATAAACTTAAGGAACAGGTAAAAGCTTGGGGAAAAACATTTTAGGCAAGAGCAAAAACAAAAACAAAAAACCACTCTCTTGGCTGGGAGGAAAAAGAAAGATTCATCAGACCCAGGAGAAGGTTGGGGAGGGACAGAGCTAAGGGATTAGAGCCAACTCCACGTGTGTAAGTTCAGATGGTCTGAGATGAGAGGGCTGGATCTGAAGGGAGCCCAGGCTGTGAGGAGATCTAGATGTGCATGTCACCAGGCTTGCCTCACGACAGCACTGCCCATCATCCGTGGACAGAAGCCCTTGGGAAGCTGCAGCAGCACCGGAAGTCCACTGGGATGGCCAACCCCTAATGGTCGCTGCCTCAAAGCTACATTTCCGGTCCTTTGATGGGCACCAGCGTGTTGCTCCTTGATCACCCAAAGGAATCCAAAGGAATGACTCCACTCTCTGCTCTGAGACTTTGCCTGGCCCCTATCTACCCCTTCCCTATAGCCACCTCCTCCCCTGAGCATCCAGAACCCCAGACCCAAGCGTTGTCTACCCCATACTTTTGCAACATGCTTGACCAATTTGCCCAAGGCAGAAATGTCTTCCAGGTGCACAAGTCTCACCTTGTCTCAGACCATCTTACACTTGCATATGAATTTACAAAGCTCAAAGCATTTTTATAACCAACCTTTCTTTAGATTTTTCCAACAGATTTTTCAAGTAAGTAAGAAAGAAAAGTGCTAAGAATTAAATTCTCTCTTTTTATTTGTCCCACTGAGTTTTCCTCAAGGGCTACTCCCCACTTATTAGGACATATGACATTTCTCCCCCATTTTAGTGTGTTCAGAAAAAGGGAAGAGCCACAATAACTCCACTATTATTTGTGTTCCAGGGGCTTCCAGAAGATTAATCTGGCATTGGTGTGCAAGACGGATGAAGTGGTGAGAAGCCAGGATTGACGAGGATTTGCAGGAATCCAGGAATGAGGTGAATTGCTCAGAGATGCTTATTGCACCAGGCTTTAAAAATGATAATTATTTTAGTGATTTGTTATCTAAAACCTGAGTTAGTCACTAAAACAAATAAATTATTTATTCATACGTTTTTCATTCTTTGGTGCCTAAAGTTACTGGGCCAGAAAAGATTTATCGGACACATTTAAAGGCCCAAGACAGACTGTTGAAAGAAGGGAGATGAATTTCATGGCGATTGTTTCCTTTCGTCATTAACAATCTCCCTCCTCTTTAAACTCCTTCTCATGTGGCATCTTAGCAGCAGGTCAGAACCCACATCGGAATAGGAATTGTAAAGGATTCTGGTTTCATAGCTATTTATGATAAAACAAAAATTGACTTTCAACAGAAGTCAGCATGGGGGAAGTCAAATGTGGAAGATCGTGTAAAACCTCCAGCATTTCCATGGGCTTTGAAGGTAGACTATTGTTCAGAGACTGCTCAAGACTAAATGGGTCCCTGCCCAGGTATCAGTGAGCTGTGAGTATAACTCCACTTACAAAGCACTTGAGCATTGTTTATCTTGAATTTTATTTCCCTCTTTATTGCCCAGCTGCTCAAGCCAGATATTGGACATTGTCCTCCTTTCCCTTCCTCTTCTTCAGCCCAAACATCCAATCAAGCACTAATTCCCACAACTCAGTGGCTCAAATTTTATTGTGCATCAAAATCACCCAGTAGGCTTGTTAAAGCACAGATTACTGGGCCTCAGCCTCAGAATTTCTGGGATAAGGCCTGAGAATGTGTCTGTAACAAATTCCAACAATTAACAAATGTGGATTCGTGATGCTTCAATTTGGAGACCACAGGTTGAGAACCACTGCTGTAGATTGGTTCCTGAGCCTCTTTTGCATTCATCCATTTTTGCCTATTCCTGTGCTGAGTATTTTAATTCAGGTCACCATTGTACATTGCCTTTTTTACACCAATGATCTCTTTTAATACACAAATATGATCATTTATACCCCTGCTGAAAACTTCAGTGGCTCTCTAGAGCCCAAAAGATGATGTCCATCTTCTCTCTTTGCCTTACTCAGAGACAAAATTTTAATCTTTTATCTGATTATTTTGTTAGGTATCTCCATGTTTCAAAATAACATCCTTGAATTGCCATTTCTTACATTTTTAGTTTTATGCCTTATCTATTGAATTACCACTATAAGAAGTAAGGACTTGGTTCTCTCTAGATATTTTATCTTTCATGAACCCTCCACATTTTCCCATTCTCTCATTATAAGTATATCATCCTTTTGTTAGCATTAATATTCACTGTTTACATATTATGACTACGTAAATGCTATTCACAGCTCAGCCATTTATGATCACTTTTTGTTTTCCCTACAGCGAATAATGAGTTTGGTTTTGTTTGCTTAATTTTTTATATACTTGTTATAATTTGACCTCAAATCCTTTTCCAGGTTTTAAAATCTCATCCTATGATATTCAGATACATCAGGAACTCTATTATTTTACTTTCCTGAAGAAGTTCATCTAAGAGCCTATTTGATCTGTTCCCTTCTGTGTAAGTCTGTCATGCAGCTTCTGCCTAAACTACCAACCTGGGCATTCCTTTAATCTCTCTCTCCCCATGCTTGATCTTCTGTTTTCTGTATCTGGTGTGTTCTTTACCCCAGATTTTCTCTATAGCTTTCGTGAAACATATTCCCCAATACTTTTCAGAGCAACGTTGCATGGAAGATAAGTCTATCGACCCTTTGTATGTCTTAAAATATTTTTATTCTGTCCTGATGTTAAACGGATAATTTGGCTCAGTATCAAATTTTAAGTTGAAAATAATTTCCCTTTAGATTTTTTTTTTTTTTTTTTTTTTTTTGCGGTACGCAGCCCTCTCACTGTTGTGGCCTCTCCCGTTGCAGAGCACAGGCTCCGGACGCGCAGGCTCAGCGGCCATGGCTCACGGGCCCAGCTGCTCCGCGGCACGTGGGATCTTCCCGGACCGGGGCACGAATCCGTGTTCCCTGCATCGGCAGGCGGACTCTCAACCACTGGGCCACCAGGGAAGCCCCCCTTTAGATTTTTGAAAGCACGTGTCTATCACCTTCTGGTTACCAGCCTTTCTTTCAATAAAATCTTTTGACTGTGACCTTTTATTTCCTTCTGGAAATTTATAGGATATTCTCTTTGTCCCCAGTGTTCTGAAATTTCTCTGTAATGTACCTTGGTGTGGGTCTGTTTATGTCCATTGTGTCGGACAATTGAGGACCCCTTACTATTATTTGTGCTCCAGGGGCTTCCAGAAGATTAATCTGGCATTGGTGTGCAAGACGGATGAAGTGGTGAGAAGCCAGGATTGACGAGGATTTGCAGGAATCCAGGAATGAGGTGAATTGCTCAGAGATGCTTATTGCACCAGGCTTTAAAAATGATAATTATTTTAGTGATTTGTTATCTAAAACCTGAGTTAGTCACTAAAACAAATAAATTATTTATTCATACGTTTTTCATTCTTTGGTGCCTAAAGTTACTGGGCCAGAAAAGATTTATCGGACACATTTAAAGGCCCAAGACAGACTGTTGAAAGAAGGGAGATGAATTTCATGGCGATTGTTTCCTTTCGTCATTAACAATCTCCCTCCTCTTTAAACTCCTTCTCATGTGGCATCTTAGCAGCAGGTCAGAACCCACATCGGAATAGGAATTGTAAAGGATTCTGGTTTCATAGCTATTTATGATAAAACAAAAATTGACTTTCAACAGAAGTCAGCATGGGGGAAGTCAAATGTGGAAGATCGTGTAAAACGGAAGATCGTGTAAAACCTCCAGCATTTCCATGGGCTTTGAAGGTAGACTATTGTTCAGAGACTGCTCAAGACTAAATGGGTCCCTGCCCAGGTATCAGTGAGCTGTGAGTATAACTCCACTTACAAAGCACTTGAGCACTGTTTATCTTGAATTTTATTTCCCTCTTTATTGCCCAGCTGCTCAAGCCAGATATTGGACATTGTCCTCCTTTCCCTTCCTCTTCTTCAGCCCAAACATCCAATCAAGCACTAATTCCCACAACTCAGTGGCTCAAATTTTATTGTGCATCAAAATCACCCAGTAGGCTTGTTAAAGCACAGATTACTGGGCCTCAGCCTCAGAATTTCTGGGATAAGGCCTGAGAATGTGTCTGTAACAAATTCCAACAATTAACAAATGTGGATTTGTGATGCTTCAATTTGGAGACCACAGGTTGAGAACCACTGCTGTAGATTGGTTCCTGAGCCTCTTTTGCATTCATCCATTTTTGCCTATTCCTGTGCTGAGTATTTTAATTCAGGTCACCATTGTACATTGCCTTTTTTACACCAATGATCTCTTTTAATACACAAATATGATCATTTATACCCCTGCTGAAAACTTCAGTGGCTCTCTAGAGCCCAAAAGATGATGTCCATCTTCTCTCTTTGCCTTACTCAGAGACAAAATTTTAATCTTTTATCTGATTATTTTGTTAGGTATCTCCATGTTTCAAAATAACATCCTTGAATTGCCATTTCTTACATTTTTAGTTTTATGCCTTATCTATTGAATTACCACTATAAGAAGTAAGGACTTGGTTCTCTCTAGATATTTTATCTTTCATGAACCCTCCACATTTTCCCATTCTCTCATTATAAGTATATCATCCTTTTGTTAGCATTAATATTCACTGTTTACATATTATGACTACGTAAATGCTATTCACAGCTCAGCCATTTATGATCACTTTTTGTTTTCCCTACAGCGAATAATGAGTTTGGTTTTGTTTGCTTAATTTTTTATATACTTGTTATAATTTGACCTCAAATCCTTTTCCAGGTTTTAAAATCTCATCCTATGATATTCAGATACATCAGGAACTCTATTATTTTACTTTCCTGAAGAAGTTCATCTAAGAGCCTATTTGATCTGTTCCCTTCTGCGTAAGTCTGTCATGCAGCTTCTGCCTAAACTACCAACCTGGGCATTCCTTTAATCTCTCTCTCCCCATGCTTGATCTCCTGTTTTCTGTATCTGGTGTGTTCTTTACCCCAGATTTTCTCTATAGCTTTCGTGAAACATATTCCCCAATACTTTTCAGAGCAACGTTGCATGGAAGATAAGTCTATCGACCCTTTGTATGTCTTAAAATATTTTTATTCTGTCCTGATGTTAAACGGATAATTTGGCTTCCCCAGTGTTCTGAAATTTCTCTGTAATGTACCTTGGTGTGGGTCTGTTTATGTCCATTGTGTCAGACAACTGATGACCCCTTTTAACTAAAAACTGATATATTTCAGTTGTGGAAACTTTCTTAACTATTAATTATTTCCTCTTATGTTTCAATGTTCTCTTTTGTGCACCTCATATTTATTTATGCTGAACTACTCCTTTCAGTAGTATATAATAATTCTCTTTATCCCTAACACTGCTTTTTGCTTTAAAGCAATATTTTGATAATATAGTCATATCAGCTTTATTTATGTTAGTGTTTTCTAAGTATATTTTTAAATAGTTTATTTCAATATTTGGGGGTCATCATATTTAACTGTGCCTCTTTAAAAGAATATATAGCTCTAGGGCTTCCCTGGTGGCGCAGTGGTTGAGAGTCCGCCTGCCGATGCAGGGGACGCGGGTTCG
>NC_041228.1:21005448-21011544 GCF_002837175.3 Physeter macrocephalus | reverse complement strand
GAGAGGCCCGCATACCGCAAAAAAAAAAAAAAAAAAGAAAAGGATATATAGCTCTTTACATACATTCATAATTAATTGGTACTAATCAATATGAGTTTATTTCTTGCATCACATTTTGGCCTTTTTCTAAAACTGTTTTTCTTTTTTTTTTGGCCCTCTGCTAGAATGTTCCATTTTCTTTATTCACTTATTTCCCTCCTCTAATGGCTTGGAAGTTTCACATTTTATAATGCATTCCGATTTAGATTTTAGTGTTTTCACCTTGGGCAAGTTGCCTAATCTTTCTGTATATATGAATTTCCCCATCTGTAGAAAGGAGTTGAGAGTAAAATATTCCTTAACAGAGTTACTGTTAGAACTTAATCAGATAATATTTCTAACACATTCAGATATTTAGCATATTGTGTAGCTCATAGTAAACACCCCATAAAAAGGAGATTGTGATTATTACTAATATTTTGTATATTTACTATAAATGATTTGAAAATCTTTCCAGACACTCTACTAACTGAAAAACTTTGAGAAGCAGATTGTGTATTCTAGTGCAATAATGCAGTTTACTTGTGTTTAATTATGTGCCTTCCTGCTAAAGACTTTAGTGGGAAGTCAGAATATCAGCACTGTGGGAAATTGATTGATTAACTCAATCAAGATCAACCTCAAAGATGACTCCAAAAATATATCTGACAGCTTGTGGCTGAGGAAAGCAGTTAGCATTTGGGAGTAGGAGGAGTCAGGTAGAAGGATCATTTTCTCTGAATTATGAGTCCTGTACAAGTGGGATGTTATGTGATAACCCCATATGGAGAATTCTTCTTGTTACCTGCTGAGTTTTGAAAATAGATCTTCAAAATTCACTCCAAGAAGATTTGTGTTTCAGTCTCTGGGGTTTGGGGTATTTCTTTGCCCTTCAGACATTTTTTAACATAGAATATATACGACAGAATAAACAATAACTTTTATGAAACTGTACTATAGAGTGGCCATTTTGAGGCACTGGTTTGGGTATAAGGAAGGCTCTATTTCAAGTATCCAGGTACTAGGGATGCAGACCAACTGCTCGTGTTTCTCAGCCCTGAGAGAAGGACACATATAACATACACTTAGATCAGGGCTGGAAGACTTATATGGTGGAGCATCCTTCTTTCTCCCCCTCATGCTTGACTAAATGGCTTCCTAGTCAGGCTGACCAAAAGCAGAACTGAAAAGAGACTACATTTGTTTTCACTAGGACTCCATCCTCTAGCTTTAGCAAACATGTGCCTGCACACACACACACACACTCCACACACACTCCACACACTTCTCCTTTCAGCCTCTTTCTTCTCTTTCCACTGTCAGTGTCAAGAATAAAGTTGCAGTTTCACAAGTCAGTTTATTCCATTAGAGCTTGGGTAGCTCTAACTGTTAAAAAGATAAAATCCTAACTCTGTCATTCACAATCTTAGCAAGATCTAACAACTTGTATCGTCAGCCTTTTATCAGGATGCGTTCTGCGTGTTCATACAAGGTCCTGAGAAAAATCTTAGATGGGATATGACTCAGAGCAGAGCTGGTAGTGCTTCTCTAAAGACATCTTTGTTAATCGATACAATGGGTATAGTCATTGTAAAAATCTCAACTTACATTTCGACACTTCTGCTTGGAACATTTCAATGGCTCTCATCATCTCCAGTCATGAAACGAAAGTGTGGTATATGAACTAGAGTTGCACTGCAAGCTGCTTATTTTCTTTTTTAAAAAATTTTTTATTGGACTGTAGTTGATTTACAATGTTGTGTTAGTTTCGGGTGTACAGCAAAGTGTATCTGTTATACACATACATATATTCGCTCTTTTTTATATTCTTTTCCCATATAGGTCATTACAGAGTACTGAGTAGAGTTCCCTGTGCTCTACAGTAGGTCCTTATTAGTTATCTATTTTATATATAGTAGTGTGTACCTGTCAATCCCATTCTCCCAATTTACCCCTGCCCCTTACCCCCTGGTAACCGTAAGTTTGTTTTCTACATCTGTAACTCTTATTTCTGTTTTGTAGATAAGTTCATTTGTAGCCTATTTTAGATTCCACATATAAGCCATATCATATGATATTTGTCTTTCTCTGACTTCACTCAGTATGACAAGCTGTTTATTTATCAAGTCGGTACAGAAATTGGGAATAAGTATGGTTAGTAGAAAGAGCGACTTTATATCAGTTTAATCTCATGATTAAAGATTCGGCTAGTATTTTGTGTCCTTTTTTAATTATTCATTTTACTGTGTTTTACAAATATATTTGATTGGCCTGTGATGGAATAAACATTTTTAAAAATAAAAATGGGTCTTTGGTCAAAAAAGTTTGAGAAGTGCTGACTGACAGGATAAAGTCCCAGCTCTCTGTATGATCTACAGGGTCAGATGTGCCCTGATCCTACCCAACTCTTCAGCTTCACCACCTGCCACTCCCGTTCTAGCCATATAAAATCACACGCACTGTCCTTTTACAAATGCTGGCCCTTCTGACCGGAATGCCTTTTATATTCTCAGTTGGCTGCTAAATTTCTACTCAGCAATCAAGTCCAACCTTTCTAAATAAGTCAGGACCCTTAGTTGCAAGTGACAGACACATAACTTGAATCATTTAAACAGAAAGGAATTTACGGACAGAGATGGAGCTGTCTTGAGACTCAATAGGATCCGCAGACTAGAATGATTTCCCCTGGCTTTCTGTCTCTCTTTTTCTCCACCCCTCTTTATCTCATCCTTGACATTCTCTCGGTCTTACTCTCCTTTACTGCAGACAGGCTTATTCTATAGAGAAGGACATTGTGGAACCCAGCTCTGTTGACCCAACTTAACAAGGCAAGAGGATAGAGAAGATATCTCCCTTAGCTTCAGAATAAAATCATCCCAGAAATGATTCTTATTGTTCTTAATTGGATCAAGTGCCTACTTTGACCTCTGGACCAATTACTGTGCCAGAGAGAAGGGATTGTCTCTGCAGTCCAACTTCTACCTTTTCACCGGAGAAATTATTCTAAAGTATAATTACAATTGTATCTCCTCATCTTTAAGACCTTACCTTCTCCTTCACCTGCAGAAAAGAATTCAGGATGTTTTGTCCTTCATGAGCAAGGTTTGGTGTTTCCCTCCACTTTCACCACTGGAGTGAAAGATGCAACGATTTCCTGCATCTGTGCTGTTCACATGCTGGACCCCTCCCCCAGCAGTCCAGAATTGAATCCCTATGCATCTCTTAAAATAAACAGGTGTTGCCTGTCTTAGTAAGTCTTGTCTAGTCGTCTCTAAATAAAGATACTCACTACTCATTGAGACTATTTTACACTTCATGTACTTTCATTGGTTTTCTTGCAATACTCTATTATGTCTTTCTTTCCTTATATATTTTCTCCTAAACTCTTTCAGTTTATCCACATTGTCTAAAATATGTTTGGCACAGAGTAGATGCTCAAATTGATGTTTGCTGAAACAAATTATAGCACTGACCCTTCTGTATTATGGATGTACCTTTACATAACTTCCTTTCATACTAAAGTTTGATCTCTTTAAATGTGGAGAGTCCATCACTGCATCTTCAGAGACTAGCATGGTGCTTAACACACAGTAAGTAATAAATAAATGAGTGTTGTGGATGAATAAATAAGTGAACAAATGAAGGGAAAATAGCTATGTATGGAGCACGCTTGATGACTCTATCAAGACTTTATTTGCTAACAAGAATTGGCTGGCACCGTGGAGTTACACAGTGCATGTCTTTGACCCTTCCTTCTTTACAACTAATCTCATGCCTGGTTGGGTACAAGACAGATGAGAGAGGCTGTTTAACATACAAAGACAAAATTCATTTCCGGGGACTGGGCCATAGCTGAGGGTCATTGCTACCTCCTAGTTCCATTCAGTGTTTATTAAATAACCCTCAGATCAACTCACTTCCCCCTTAATACTTGAGGTCCAGAAGGCAGGGATCTTCTGCTCTGTACTCCCAGATAACTACAAAGAAATATCCATCAATAAAGAGTCTTCCATATAGATTCTCATGAGGCATACACAGTCAGCTAATGGTCTGGTTCTACAGAGATGCTCACAGCAGGAACTGGGTATATATCTTGTACATGGGGTTGTGGTAGGCAGTAAGGAAGGGTGGGGGGATGGCTGAAACTCACCATTATGAATAACAAAGTCAGGTCATGATAACCATTGCCATGGTGACAAACCATTTCTGCCTCTCTAGCATGTACATAATTTATCATTAGTCCTCATCTCCACAATGTCAGGTTGACACAACCTGAGGAGTTATTAATGTCTCAAAATTGCAGGCCTGGGAGGGTGATACTTTGGTTGTTTATTTCTAAGTGAGACCCAAGAACAATATCTTGGGTCCTTGTTTGCAGAAATTCTGCACCACATTGGGAGACTGGAAAGTACACATATTTGGCTCACGGCCTTGAAGTGTCTTGTTTGAAAAGATGCCACAATCTGATTAGAAATATTCACTTCAGGAGGGGATTTTTTACTCATAAGAGGATGAGATTTTTGCTATTACTGAGCATTCTATCTTATAAAAAATACTTGATAGTTATTTTATCGGTCTTCGGTGAAACTCTCTGGAGAAGATCGCTATTAAATGTACTCTTTGTGCAATGCATACATGCTCAGGCTCAAAGTACATTTATTGTGCTAGAATGAATGTGTCCCAGAAAGTGCTAGGATGATTGTGACCTCTAGAATAGAATCACATAGGCAGAAACATCATGGAAAACTTTGAAAAATTAATTTTACAATTATTATTCATTTAACTATTGGACTATAATGATGAGATCTGACTATACCAATAGGCCTGAACTTGCTTCATTGCCTGACATATAGCAGATACTCAAAGATATTTGCTGAACAAATAAAGGAGTTAACAACTGCAGACCTGTAGGTATACGTACGATTATAAATATAGTGACTGGGTGAAGTCCTGCGAAACAGAGGATGAACATAAACACTGAATCCAATCTCAAATATTGCTGTTTTCTGAATATGGAAGGCTGTTCAACCTCCCACGTCTCTGTCCACCTTGTCCCTTCTGCCTTGAACGTCCTTCTCCACTTCTCCTCATCCACATAAGATAAACTCTTATACAGTCTACCCTGATTTCACTTCTCCCTAGCCCTAAGCCCTTCCCACTGTCCCCTCATAAGGACAGAATCAGTTACTCTCCCCTACATGCCACACTGCAAATTGTGAATTCCTGTCAGTGTCGATTCCACTAACCACACTGGACCATAATGACCTCTTTCAAGGCCAGACATGTCTTACTTAGCTTTGTATTTCCAGTGCCTGGGTAGAGTAAGGACTCAATGACAGTTTGTTTTTAAAAAACAATTCTGGTATACATGGGAACAAGATTCAAATGCAGCCAGAGTTTATACACTGGAAGAATGGTTCATTGATTCAAATCGAAATTATTCATAGTTCTATAGCACGGAAGTGGAAGCCTCTGAAGACTTCCAAGATCTGGACCTGGCTCTGTCTAATGCCACTGTCCACCTTCTCTCTACTGTGCCTTGAGGTACGGCCAGGGGCTCTGGGAGGATAGTGGAGCAAGGAGGGAAGGTTCCTGAAGGATGTATTTGAATTTAACATCTGTAAGTGCCAGGGAAGAAGTTGGTGCAGAGAAATGATAGTAGAAGCAGGGAGAAACAGAACTAAGATTCCATTCCTTTACATGTAAACTGGACACTAACACGCCAGGAGAGGGTTCCCCACTGGCATTTCATCAAGTCATTCTCCACAGCTGGGGCAAGAAGGCAAAGGCACATTCACCATTTTGAAACTAGACTGTAGACTCCTTGAGGGAAATTCAATTTTTGCTTCCCACCACATATGGGCACATAGCAGGCAGTGAATAAATACTTAATGAACAAAAGTACATGGAAGCAAAAGCGATTATATTGCTGGAATGAAGCTTCCATCTCTCCTTACAACACTGTGGGATCTCACACTTTAGTTGGGTTTATTTTTACCTCAGAGTCCTCAAGGGTTGTAGTGGAGGTGAAAACAGAACTTTTCTGAAGGAATGATTCTTTTTTTTTTTTTTTTTTTT
>NC_041228.1:20999534-21002449 GCF_002837175.3 Physeter macrocephalus | reverse complement strand
TGAGTAGAGTTCCCTGTGCTCTACAGTAGGTCCTTATTAGTTATCTATTTTATATATAGTAGTGTGTACCTGTCAATCCCATTCTCCCAATTTACCCCTGCCCCTTACCCCCTGGTAACCGTAAGTTTGTTTTCTACATCTGTAACTCTTATTTCTGTTTTGTAGATAAGTTCATTTGTAGCCTATTTTAGATTCCACATATAAGCCATATCATATGATATTTGTCTTTCTCTGACTTCACTCAGTATGACAAGCTGTTTATTTATCAAGTCGGTACAGAAATTGGGAATAAGTATGGTTAGTAGAAAGAGCGACTTTATATCAGTTTAATCTCATGATTAAAGATTCGGCTAGTATTTTGTGTCCTTTTTTAATTATTCATTTTACTGTGTTTTACAAATATATTTGATTGGCCTGTGATGGAATAAAAATTTTTAAAAATAAAAATGGGACTTTGGTCAAAAAAGTTTGAGAAGTGCTGACTGACAGGGTAAAGTCCCAGCTCTCTGTATGATCTACAGGGTCAGATGTGCCCTGATCCTACCCAACTCTTCAGCTTCACCACCTGCCACTCCCGTTCTAGCCATATAAAATCACACGCACTGTCCTTTTACAAATGCTGGCCCTTCTGACCGGAATGCCTTTTATATTCTCAGTTGGCTGCTAAATTTCTACTCAGCAATCAAGTCCAACCTTTCTAAATAAGTCAGGACCCTTAGTTGCAAGTGACAGACACATAACTTGAATCATTTAAACAGAAAGGAATTTACGGACAGAGATGGAGCTGTCTTGAGACTCAATAGGATCCGCAGACTAGAATGATTTCCCCTGGCTTTCTGTCTCTCTTTTTCTCCACCCCTCTTTATCTCATCCTTGACATTCTCTCGGTCTTACTCTCCTTTACTGCAGACAGGCTTATTCTATAGAGAAGGACATTGTGGAACCCAGCTCTGTTGACCCAACTTAACAAGGCAAGAGGATAGAGAAGATATCTCCCTTAGCTTCAGAATAAAATCATCCCAGAAATGATTCTTATTGTTCTTAATTGGATCAAGTGCCTACTTTGACCTCTGGACCAATTACTGTGCCAGAGAGAAGGGATTGTCTCTGCAGTCCAACTTCTACCTTTTCACCGGAGAAATTATTCTAAAGTATAATTACAATTGTATCTCCTCATCTTTAAGACCTTACCTTCTCCTTCACCTGCAGAAAAGAATTCAGGATGTTTTGTCCTTCATGAGCAAGGTTTGGTGTTTCCCTCCACTTTCACCACTGGAGTGAAAGATGCAACGATTTCCTGCATCTGTGCTGTTCACATGCTGGACCCCTCCCCCAGCAGTCCAGAATTGAATCCCTATGCATCTCTTAAAATAAACAGGTGTTGCCTGTCTTAGTAAGTCTTGTCTAGTCGTCTCTAAATAAAGATACTCACTACTATGAATGTGTCCCAGAAAGTGCTAGGATGATTGTGACCTCTAGAATAGAATCACATAGGCAAAAACATCATGGAAAACTTTGAAAAATTAATTTTACAATTATTATTCATTTAACTATTGGACTATAATGATGAGATCTGACTATACCAATAGGCCTGAACTTGCTTCATTGCCTGACATATAGCAGATACTCAAAGATATTTGCTGAACAAATAAAGGAGTTAACAACTGCAGACCTGTAGGTATATGTACGATTATAAATATAGTGACTGGGTGAAGTCCTGCGAAACAGAGGATGAACATAAACACTGAATCCAATCTCAAATATTGCTGTTTTCTGAATATGGAAGGCTGTTCAACCTCCCACGTCTCTGTCCACCTTGTCCCTTCTGCCTTGAACGTCCTTCTCCACTTCTCCTCATCCACATAAGATAAACTCTTATACAGTCTACCCTGATTTCACTTCTCCCTAGCCCTAAGCCCTTCCCACTGTCCCCTCATAAGGACAGAATCAGTTACTCTCCCCTACATGCCACACTGCAAATTGTGAATTCCTGTCAGTGTCGATTCCACTAACCACACTGGACCATAATGACCTCTTTCAAGGCCAGACATGTCTTACTTAGCTTTGTAACATGCCGCGGAGCGGCTGGGCCCGTGAGCCATGGCCGCTGAGCCTGCGCGTCCGGAGCCTGTGCCCCGCAACGGGAGAGGCCACAGCAGTGAGAGGCCCGCGTACCGCAAAAAAAAAAAAATAATTCTGGTATACATGGGAACAAGATTCAAATGCAGCCAGAGTTTATACACTGGAAGAATGGTTCATTGATTCAAATCTAAATTATTCATAGTTCCATAGCATGGAAGTGGAAGCCTCTGAAGACTTCCAAGATCTGGACCTGGCTCTGTCTAATGCCACTGTCCACCTTCTCTCTACTGTGCCTTGAGGTACGGCCAGGGGCTCTGGGAGGACAGTGGAGCAAGGAGGGAAGGTTCCTGAAGGAAGTATTTGAATTTAACATCTGCAAGTGCCAGGGAAGAAGTTGGTGCAGAGAAATGATAGTAGAAGCAGCGAGAAACAGAACTAAGATTCCATTCCTTTACATGTAAGCTGGACACTAACACGCCAGGAGAGGGTTCCCCACTGGCATTTCATCAAGTCATTCTCCACAGCTGGGGCAAGAAGGCAAAGGCACATTCACCATTTTGAAACTAGACTGTAGACTCCTTGAGGGAAATTCAATTTTTGCTTCCCACCACATATGGGCACATAGCAGGCAGTGAATAAATACTTAATGAACAAAAGTACATGGAAGCAAAAGCGATTATATTGCTGGAATGAAGCTTCCATCTCTCCTTACAACACTGTGGGATCTCACACTTTAGTTGGGTTTATTTTTACCTCAGAGTCCTCAAGGGTTGTAGTGGAGGTGAAAACAGAACTTTTCTGAAGGAATGATTCTTTTTTTTTTTTTTTTTTTT